>NW_026099321.1:0-600000 GCF_024542735.1 Bombus huntii
TAAGAACAAACATGGCTCATATGAACACTGTGTAGAGGGAAACGATCGCTAGGAAATCACAACACAGCTTCCGAGGCCGTTGCGTTCTTGTGAATAGATGAATCGAAATCATTTCGGTTTTAATCAACATGACCTAGTAAAGAAATACAGAAATGTCTTCTTTCTCCTTTTTTTCTTTTCTTACGATTACGATGGACAGGGTATCGCGTGTTTTTGACTGTTGGGAAGAATCTAAAGTTTTTAAAATCAAGGATAAAAGATAATACCAGACACGGAAAAAAATATTAGAAAATGTACACGGTTCTTGTAATGAAAATTGAAATGCAAGGAATATAAATCGAATGTCTCTTGCGAACGTAATTTTGTGTTTTACACCGACAGGATTGATTTACAGACTTACGTTGATTTTTTGTTTCCCTATCTGCAAGCGACATATAAGATTATATCGAAGACTATGCTGCGTAAAACTTTTATTATACTATTTACGATAGAAATGTCGCAACGGAAGATCGAATTTTATGTCTGCTTTGTTCTTTCGACTTTTTAGCTATGTTCTTGTTCATTTCCGAACTGATTTCAATTTTTTATCCTTTTTTTCCGACAAGTCCTAAAAAGTTTTTAAATTAACGAGAAACGTAGAAGTATTTTTGTATTCCTATTTTAAGTCACCTATTTACGGTTTTCTCAAAATATTCGAAATGCTTCGATTCATTGAAAACAATAAAGATTGCAACACAAAAATTCGAGAATCGTAAGTGAATTAAGTTGGTATTCGATAAACACGATATTACGGAAGCAAAATTTAATGAAAAGTTCGACTTTATTCCGTATGAAATTTTACTTTAAGTAAGTTTAGCCTGCACGTGAAACGAAAGTTTTATATACAGAAAAGTTTGAGTAAATGGCAGATATCTGAGAGTTGAACGATGAAAGTAAAAATCGATTCTTCACGCTTACAATCCTTGTATTCAGGCCAGAGTTCTTCGGGGATCCTCTCGTCGGTATACTCGATGCCAGTATATGCAAATATGTACCGTATATGTTCGGCACGACCACGGGCATTGAAGTAGATTAGTTTGTAGGTATGTTCGTCGCTCATTTTCCTTGCTCTGTCAACTTATCGAGAAAAATGTTACAATTAACTCGTGTAATTAACAGACTGTGTGCGTGTTTGTGTGTAGAGAGAACAATTTATTTATAAATGGAATAATTCGTATGATACGCAAAATAAATCATTTAGAAGGCTGGAATATATGTTTTTGAAACAATTAATTATGTCGAAAAATATTTCAAACGAGATATAATTATGAAAAAAATAATAATTAAATGTATGTAAATGTATGTAATAATAGTTAAATGTATGTAAATGTAATAATTAAATGTAATTAGTTGTGAAAAAAATAATAATAAAAAATAAATAAATGTAAAAAAAGAATTAAATGTAATTAGTTTCTTTTTACGCACGCGATATTATTGGCGATATATGAAGGTCAACTTTATTTTTTTAAATAGATATATTTATACATATATTTATAGATATAAATACATATATTATATAGATATAATAGTATATATAATATATATAATAATATATATGTCGAGTCTGAATCTCCGAGTCCGAGCTCGAGGCGCCCTCCCGGGGAGGGCTCGCGGGAGGTAGCGGTTCTGCGTTGAAGTTCTCCATCGTCCGGTCGCGCGTGGGGTACCTTTATTGTCGATAGTTACACTAGTGACGAGGGCCTCAGGCTTGATAAGGAATCCGTGACCAACGGGAGGACAGGTTCCCTTGCTCTTGTCACGTCGATTAGGGGTAATTTCACGTTCCGCACGCAAGGTGAGAAATTCGTACTTAAATTTTGATTGTTATTAGAAGATTTATTGAACACTGACAGAGTAACGATACAGAATGGTCAAACAGCACAGAAAAGAATGTCTCGCAACGACTCGAGAGGTACTTTTTTTTATCAAGGACCCGGCTCCTGTGGAGGGGTTATCGCTGGATGCCGGTCACATAGGGTTTCTATTACTGCTTAGCCATCATTTTGCTGGCCAAGGTATGTGAGACATAACTATCCTTTTGTTGCGTTCTCACGACCACCGTGACATTCCCCCCTCCTTAGCTTCGCTTTGCTCCGCTAAAGCGTAAGGCTCTGGTGGGTCTTCTAAGTTGAATGATCCCCTCATCTTCGTCTTCGGTGATATTTTGGAAGATGACCGTCCTTGGTACTGTTGATGTTTGATCGATCCTGTTTACGCGAGCGGTAGGGCAGTGTATTTTGATACGTACATTTTTAGGAAATGATCGGCGTAGACATTCGAAAAGTTTACATTTGTACATTACATATATTGTTCCTAGTCCTAGGGCTATGATTCCTAATATTTGTAGTGTGGATATGCCATATTCCTTCAATGAATTTATGCGTCGCTCAAATTGCAGGGTACTGATTTGTGTTTGTAATGTGTCGAGGTTGGCTTTATATTGGTTAAAATTGTGTGTTACTTTTGGAGCTGTTTCTAATATTTTCTCTAATATTGGAACATCTGTTTCTTCGAAGCTGTATATGCTATTCTTAAATTTGGTTTCGTAAGAGATATTTTTATGTGATCCTCCTATTTTCATAATATTATGATCGTATGTGATTATGCACCCGGTTTTACTGCTAATTAAGCTTGGTTGTCTAATTTCTAGAATTTTATGTGTCTCACATAACACGTCGATTTGTACATTTTTCGCAGGAATAATAATATAATGGTTTTCCGTCTGCAAAGGTACGAACGTCAATTCTTCCAGCTTGAAGACAGCAGTCGGGCAAGTTTTGACCGTCTGTCGATTAGTAATTAATTCTGATCTGCATTCAGGTGAATTGATTCTATTGTGACTCGGTTGAGTTCTTTTACAAATGTGGATGATTGCCGTTCGTTTACAATATTTGTTTAAGTAGTGACTATCGACAAAGGTGTATTGTTCTGAGTCGGTTAGTATCAAATCAGTTTCTATTACAGGCGCAATGAATACAGAGTTTTGTTTGGAAGGTATCGGGTAAATTTTAGTTATTTTCCATTCATTGTTTTCCAAAAGCGGCACAGTTATTGTATATATAAGTTTGTTATCTCTTATCCATACCTTTAGTTTGCTTAGATCTAGAATTAGTTGAAAGTTTTGAACTGAAGGTTCGATATGGTTAGTCATAAAGTTTTGTCTCGTTATTTGGTCAAGTGTTTTTAAGAATTGTTCAGGTTCTATAACTTGTGGGTTTATGATTCCTTGTTTCCCTAACATAACAGTGTTAAAAATTTCGTCGATGTTTATATGGAGTTCTGATATGGTAGATTCGGTTTGAATTAATAGGGAGACTAATATTTCGTTTTTTTCATTGTGGTTTTCAATCTTGTGTATATCGTTGGCTAAGTTTTCAAGTTGATTTGTTTTGGTATTGTCTAGCACGCGTTTGATGAGTGCGGTTTGGTTACTAAAAATTGTTTTTATTTTATTGTTGGAATCAAATAATGTATCGATGTTCTTGTTAATGAGTTCTAAATCGTTTTCGTCGAGAGTTCCGAATAAAGTTTTGGATACTGAGCCTATGACATTGAGCAATCCGTGTTTGCTTTTATAACGCAATAATAATTTGAGTTGCCGAGTCAGGTTTTGAAGATTTCTGTACTTAAATTTTAGGCTACTTATTTCTGGTGTGTAAGCGCAAGGTGGTTTACATTGACGGTCTATTAAATCTATTACGCGTTGTAATCTATTAACTTGGTCAATTGGATCGTTAAGGCCTACTATAAGGGTGATATCTATTTGTTCGTTGTACAGATAGCAATCGTCAATGTGTTCCAGGAATATGTTGGCGTAATTCAATGGTTTTACTTCTAGATCGCTTCTAATGTACTCGAGTGTTATGATGATCCATATTATGGTCTTCTTCCTGAAAGATAGGGTTTTAGCCTGTTACCGTGGATTCTTTGCGTGTGACCGTTGGAATATTCGATAAGATAGGTGGGTGGATTGGATGAGAGGATTTCTGCAGGTCCTAGCCATTCGTGGTCTAGCTTGTTAGTCTTGTGATCGTTATGTACCCATACTTTATCTTTTACTCGGAATATCGTCTGTGTTTTAATAATTTTCCGCATTTGATCTCTCTGGTATCGCCTTTTGTTAGATTCAGTAACTCGTCTTGCTTTAGCTATATAGGCGTTGTGTCGATTTTTCCAGAGGTTAAACAATTGTTCTCTGGTTAGGCTAGGAGTGGTTGATATTGAGGATGGCATGTTAGCTTGTCGTCCAAATGTTAATTCGAATGGGGTATGTCCGGTCGTCTCGTGTACTGAAGTATTATATCCCATGCATATTAATTTTAAGTTTTCATCCCAGTCGTTCTGTCGGTCGGTCGTACAAGTTCGAATAAGGTCCTTTACTACGGCATGCGTTCGTTCAAGGGATCCGTTAGATTGTGGATGGAAAGAAGTGGTTTTTATGTGTCGGATTTTGAAAGCCCTTTCAAATGTGTCCATCAATTTACATACGAAATTTCGTCCCATGTCCGTCAGAATACTTTTTGGTGCGGAAAATATGTACACATAGTGATCCAAAAGTTCGTTAATGATTGAGTTGGCTGTTTGGTCTTTTAAGGGTATGAGGATGAGATATTTGGTTAATTGATCTTGGATAGACAGGATAAACTGATTGCCCCGTTTGGTTTTGGTGAGAGGTCCGAATATGTCCATTGCGATTTTGTCATTAGGATTAAGGGGTGTGTCCGTTATCATAGGTTGTTCCTTGGCCCTGATACGATTTAGCTTTTCTCGTTGGCAGGTTTCGCAGTTTTGTATGAATTCTGTAACGTCTTGTTCTAGGTTTGTCCAGTGATGGTGCTCTTGTATTCGTTTCACGGTGCGGTGTATACCTAAGTGTCCTACTAATTCGTTATGATTTTCGCGTAGTATCGTTTGTTTTTGTTCGTTATCGTAGTCTACTGGCGGATCTTGTCCAAATATTAATTTAATTTGAGGGAATCTAGTTGTTAGAAACCTTAGCATGAGTTGAATATTTACCTTTTCTAACGTGCTGAAGCTATTGTCGTTTATTCCTATTTGTAAGCGTCTGGTTCGGTGTTTAATAAAGTGTTTGGTTAATTGACGCAACCAATGCTGTTCGTTAAAGTCTCCCAGTTCGGTCTTTGTAATTTGTTTAAAGTGTGGTCTGTTAGGTTTTTGAGTTATCGGAGCTGGGGTGATATTGAATTTCCAGTCTATATACTCGTCATAATAGTCCGGGTTTTCTACATTGGGTTGGATTTCTTCATTAGTGATAGGATACAATCGGGATAGAGCATCTGCAGCTGTATTTTCTTTTCCTTTTTTGTATTCGATTTCATAATCGTACTCCTCGAGTCTCAAACGCCATCGCATGAGTCTCGATGAGGGGTCTTTAACATTCTTTAGCCATTTCAAGGCTTGATGATCACTTTGAATTTTAAATTTTCTACCAAGTAGGTATTGTCTTAGTCTTTTGATTGACCATACTATTGCTAATAACTCTTTCTCGGTTGTGGAGTAATTCCTTTCAGGAGGGTTCAAAGTTCGGGATATATAACAGCATGGATGTCCGTCTTGGGAGAGTATCGCTCCTAACCCTTCGTTACTTGCGTCTGTTGTTAATGTGAATGTTTTGTCAAAGTCTGGATATTGTAGTACAGGGGCTTCGCAGAGTTTTTGTTTTAGTGTGTCAAATGCAAGTTGTTGTCTATCGGTCCAATAGAATGGAGTGTCCTTTTTTGTGAGATCTGTCAATGGTTTTGCGATTTTAGAAAAATTACGTATAAATTTTCTATAGTATCCAACGAGTCCTAAGAATGATTTTATGTGGGTCGTGGTCTTTGGTGCTTTAAAGTCTTTCACGGCTTGAATCTTTTTGGGATTAGGTTTTACTCCTTCCTTTGTTACTACGTGTCCTAAGTATTCTAATTCCGGTTTCAAAAATTCGCATTTGTCCGGTTGTATTTTTAATCCTAAATTTTGTAGTCTGTCTAGTATAATGGCTAGATTTCGGTTATGTTCTTGGATGGTGCTCCCGAATATTATAATGTCATCCAGGTATACGAAACAGTTATTTCCTATTAACCCCCGTAGCGCGGTATCCATCATACGTTGAAACGTCGCCGGTGCGTTTTTAAGGTCGAAGGGCATGCGATTATAGTGGAAGTGACCTTGTGGGGTTGAGAATGCAGTATATTTTTTGGAATTTTGCTCCATAGGTATCTGGTGAAATCCTGACGAGAGGTCTAGGGCCGAGAAAAATTTAGCTTTGCCTAAGTGCTCGAGTATTTCGTCCGAATTTGGTAAAGGATACGCGTCTTGGTCTGTTTGCTCGTTTAATTTTCTAAAATCTATAACGATTCTCCATTTCTGTTTGCCTGATGCATCTAATTTTTTTGGAACTACCCAAATTGGTGCGTTATATGGACTGTCCGATGGTTCTATGATTTGTTTGTCTAACATGTCGTTGATTTGAGTCTCAATTTCCTTTTTATGACATTCGGGCGGTCTATAAGATTTGATGTTTATAGGTTTGTCTGTCTTGAGTGTGATTGTATGTTCTGTCAGGTTGGTACATGGTAATGAGTCTGTTTCCATATTAAAAACGTCTAAGTAATTGATGAGGATTTTCTCAAGGGGTTCTCGAAGTTCTGGATCAATATGTTTGGTACGTATTATTTGTGCGAATTTATTAATTTGGCTTAGTTTATCGGGTTTCTCTATTTCGTTTGTAATGTGACAAATTTGCTTACCAGTGTTGATGAAACATACTGTTGTGGGCTTTCCTTCGATGTATTGGGCTGAGATTAGAGTTTCGCCTGGTCTTATCTTGCTATCGGTTTCCTGGAATGGTAATATAATTTCGTCTAAGGTTAGTTTATTGTTAGTGACGCTGTATTGATACTTTGTAAGGAATGGGAGTCCGATTATTCCATCTTCGATTAGGGGAAAGTTGTTAGGGACTACGTAGAATTGATGATTTTTCTTGAGCATGGTTGTTACGCCGAGCGACTCTCTGCCTGGCCCAGGTCACACACCGCGGGCCAGACGGACACCAGATGTCCGCTCTTCCGTACGGCGTACCCTCAATAGCCTTAAGCATCCGTCATAAACCCGAGTCACTTGCCTGCTAAGGTCCTTCAAACAAACATCTGTTTCCGAGGAATTTCTCGAGACTATTGTCTACCACGGCTTAACTAAGGAAAGTTGGTTTTTCGCACGTACGCCGCAACTGTCCTCCCACTAACCACTTTCTCTCGAGGGCGGTTGAGACCCTTCGTTTAACCAATTAGAAACGAAGCCTATTCCCTCACTCTCCTAAATAACATCGGCACCAACAAATCCGATGGTCCCGTGCGCTAGACACACCCATCCTTAGCTTTCCTCCGACACATCATCGTCTCCCAAGACGGTACTGATTTTACATCCTTCGAACGGTCAACATCCTTCGAGCGGGTAGACACACCCGCAGATCAGTCACTCATTCATCTCGTACATACGCACCAGTGTAACTGCCTTCGTTATAAGTTGTGGAATAAACGGTGAAATATAACTTACTATACTGTGTCATATTCATTCAACCACCTCTGTTATCTTAACCGAAACAGGGGAACGACTACTTCGCGGCGTCGATTCATCGAATCGTAGCGAGAATTTACGCCTCTCACTGACGCGTTTTCCTCGCGACCGCGTCTCTCCGCGAACGGTCGTAACATTTGGTCCTTCGAGCCGGATCATCAGTGGCAGTGGATAGTTTTGTCACCCATCCGGTCGAAACATTCGATCTTTCGAGCCGGATTCAGTGACAAGTGAAAAGTGTGGACACGTAACCGGTCGAATCATTCGATCCTCAAAGCCGCATCACGCGTCAAGTGAAATGCGCATACCAGTGACACCCACTATCATACAGTGCCACGTGAATCCAACATAACCAGCAGCGGAAGCGTCCCCCCCCCCCCCCAGCGAGGTCAGTAACGTCAAGGATCGTCACCCTTGAAGAGGTATAATTCGGTGGTTAAAACGCAACCACGCAACCTCCTGCCGCAACTGGACAATCTTCAACAGAAGTAAGTTATAACCATTCCACTCTCACTTATCTAACAAACAATGGCAACCGGAAACGCAGAGAAAATCACCTCCTTGCATCGGGAGCGAAGCAATCTAAGCGACCAATTCCTGGCCGTATCGAAATCACTCGACGAATACGAACAGTCTGGTCTGCACTACAAGGCCACCTTAATAACTTATCGAAAACAAGTCGACGACATTTGGAAACGGTTTAACATTGTCAACGACCAATTACTTGAGCTCGACGACTTCGCACCTGTGGACTTACTCGATGTCTATGTGGATCTGGTAGTACGATTGAGCACTCTCATCGAACTTAATTCTTCCTCAACGGATGCCTCCAAGAGAGTAGCGAATCCAAAACCTCCGGAATGCAGCAACAAAGCTCCTAGCAGGTTCCAGAGACCACCGATCCCATCGCACGACACGCGAAGCTCATCGTATCACACTCGCAACGTGTCGCCTACACGCGACTTGAGAACAATCACGCTAGCATCGTCGCTACATGAACAATCTGATTCAACGCTGCCAAACGCCTTAAATCAGAAAACGCTTCCCATGCGGACCTCATCGCGTGACACTCACAACGTGTCACCCACCCGAGACCCAACGACAACCTCGCTCACATCATCAGCATCGCAACAATCTGATTCCACGCCATCAGACGCCTTGAATCAGACAGCCGCTCAAGAGTCTCTGGATCAACAGACGGATGAAACCTTACCAGCCGACATGCCGTCTCCTACTACATTATCGCCGAAATGGAGCACACCGACGAATGGGCTGAAACAAAACATCATACTCGTCGATGTCAGTGCAGCCTACAAGGTGGACCACTTGCTCTCAACGCAACAACCCTTAGGCCTGGCCATCCATTTTCCCTGGCAGCTACGGCACCTACGGACGGCAACGACTCATACGGAGCCGAGCATCTTGGACCGAGATGCAAAATCTTCCCACTCCAGATCCAAACCTAACCAAACGGAAGGTAAGATGTCTCTAATTCTGTCTTTCGCAGAAAACTGGACCACGCCGGTCCAACCACCAATCATCATCAAGAAGGCGCGATACGAATGGGTCAGCGGGGGGAGCCCTGTCCCCCAATCCACCGAAGACCTCCTTCACGTCTTCATTGTGCAACCACACACGGATTTCACGTGCCTTTGTGAAATCGGCGAGCTGTACAACGACACCTCCTGGGACGAGGTGTCTCACAATACTTCATGGGCCGAGCTGTTTCACGACACTTCCTGGTTCGCGAACCGCAATAGAAAATCGCCAGGCAATGCAGATGACCACGGCGATCCAGAACGCAAGGAAGACAACATATCCTCAACGCACCGGACTTTCGACCGTATCTTCGAAGTCACCCTGGCGACAACGGCCTCATCCAGACTACCACAAGTCATACGGCAACGAGCATCTTGGAACGACGTGCCACACAGCTCGTCCTACCAACGAGCCAACCCGATCAAGCAGAATAAGGACAATCAGCAATCAACAAGGAGTCGGGCGGCTGCTCCAATTAACTCCACCTTTAATGAAATTTTGATCGGTACCCTCTCAACGGGGGGAGGATGTTACGCCAGGCGACTCTCTGCCTGGCCCAGGTCACACACCGCGGGCCAGACGGACACCAGATGTCCGCTCTTCCGTACGGCGTACCCTCAATAGCCTTAAGCATCCGTCATAAACCCGAGTCACTTGCCTGCTAAGGTCCTTCAAACAAACATCTGTTTCCGAGGAATTTCTCGAGACTATTGTCTACCACGGCTTAACTAAGGAAAGTTGGTTTTTCGCACGTACGCCGCAACTGTCCTCCCACTAACCACTTTCTCTCGAGGGCGGTTGAGACCCTTCGTTTAACCAATTAGAAACGAAGCCTATTCCCTCACTCTCCTAAATAACATCGGCACCAACAAATCCGATGGTCCCGTGCGCTAGACACACCCATCCTTAGCTTTCCTCCGACACATCATCGTCTCCCAAGACGGTACTGATTTTACATCCTTCGAACGGTCAACATCCTTCGAGCGGGTAGACACACCCGCAGATCAGTCACTCATTCATCTCGTACATACGCACCAGTGTAACTGCCTTCGTTATAAGTTGTGGAATAAACGGTGAAATATAACTTACTATACTGTGTCATATTCATTCAACCACCTCTGTTATCTTAACCGAAACAGGGAAACGACTACTTCGCGGCGTCGATTCACCGAATCGTAGCGAGAATTTACGCCTCTCGCTGACGCGTTTTCCTCGCGACCGCGTCTCTCCGCGAACGGTCGTAACAATGGTTAAATTGCAAATTTTGTTAGTGGTATGTTTGTCACTTCCCATTAGGAAGGTTTTTGGGTTAGAAGTTTGGACGTTTAGTGAGGCTTTTTCTTTTATAAGGTTGATTCCTGCTCCGGTATCGATGAGGAATCTGGCTCTTCCTCCGTCTCTTCGTTGCAGTACGATTGATAGTAATCTTCCGGTGGTGGTGCAGTTAACTCGATGTAAGCTTCCTCTGGGTTCTCCGTTGTTTGATTTACTCGAGGTGGAATCTTTCCTTGGCTGGCGAATGGAAAATTTCGAGAGTAGCATTTTTCGGCTGTGTGTCCAATTCGTAAACACTTTGGACACTTCGGTTTCATGCGGTCGTCTAATGGTCGGCTAGGTAGCTGAGCAGAAGTTTGTGGCTGTGAATCGGTAGTAGTTCGCTTGGATACTAATGTAGTGTTGTGAGATTGATTCCTTGGGCGGTTGGCGACACGATTTGCTTCTCGTAACCATTGTTCTCTATCAGCTGCTAGTTGTTGGGCAAGGTTCAGGTTCTTTGGATCGCTAGATACCACCATCTGTCCTATCTCGTATCGTAAGTTGAGCAAATATGTTTTAAATGCTTCGCGTTCTTCAATATCTATAGCTACGCGTCATTCTGTTGGTGTGCGGTTTTCGTTTTGGACTGCATAATTTAATTCGTTTAGCTGTTGTTGGAATCTGGAGTTAAAAGATTGTACACTTTCTGTTGCCCCTTGTTTTAAATTCTTTAATTTGTCCCTACAGTTGCTAATAGTTGTTGGTGTTAATACGTGTTGTCTTAAGCATGAATATAAGTCTTCGAACGAGTTGATTTTTAGATATCGTATGTTTCGTTTCGCGTTGTCGGTAATCTTTTCGATCAGTATGAGATCTAATAATAGCTCTCTGTCACTTGCCTTGCACCTAGCTCTTGCTTTGCGGATCGATAAGATGAAATCTTCAACGCCTACGTCATCTCGACCTCGTAGTGTCTCGACAGTTCGTATGGCCTTATCTGCCTCGAGCCCTCGATATTCGTTGTAGTTGTTTATTGGTTTAATCGCGGCGCGGCTAGATGCGGCTCGTGGTCTTTGTGACGTGTTCGGTCCGTCAGTTTCGTCATCCGTTACGTTATCAGCAGCGGTTTCTAAATGGGTGTTTATTTGCGACTGGTCAGTCTCGGTGTCGTATTTTATTTCCATGGTTTTTGCAAGATCGCGTATTTCTTTAGAGCGATTTCTATCGCTAGTTTCCGCAAATTCCTTTATGTTTTTAATGTTTTGATCGGTGCTGTTTCTAAAGCTTCTAAACTCGTGAGTTAGGCTTTCAAATTGTTCAATCAGGGTAGCGATTAGTTCGTTTTGTTTAGCGGTACTCTTGTCAGTTGGGTTCATGCTGAGAAATATGACACTTTCGATAAACACGATATTACGGAAGCAAAACTTAATGAAAAGTTCGACTTTATTCCGTATGAAATTTTACTTTAAGTAAGTTTAGCCTGCACGTGAAACGAAAGTTTTATATACAGAAAAGTTTGAGTAAATGGCAGATATCTGAGAGTTGAACGATGAAAGTAAAAATCGATTCTTCACGCTTACAATCCTTGTATTCAGGCCAGAGTTCTTCGGGGATCCTCTCGTCGGTATACTCGATGCCAGTATATGCAAATATGTACCGTATATGTTCGGCACGACCACGGGCATTGAAGTAGATTAGTTTGTAGGTATGTTTGTCGCTCATTTTCCTTGCTCTGTCAACTTATCAAGAAAAATGTTACAATTAACTCGTGTAATTAACAGACTGTGTGCGTGTTTGTGTGTAGAGAGAACAATTTATTTATAAATGGAATAATTCGTATGATACGCAAAATAAATCATTTAGAAGGCTGGAATATATGTTTTTGAAACAATTAATTATGTCGAAAAATATTTCAAACGAGATATAATTATGAAAAAAATAATAATTAAATGTATGTAAATGTATGTAATAATAGTTAAATGTATGTAAATGTAATAATTAAATGTAATTAGTTGTGAAAAAAATAATAATAAAAAATAAATAAATGTAAAAAAAGAATTAAATGTAATTAGTTTCTTTTTACGCACGCGATATTATTGGCGATATATGAAGGTCAACTTTATTTTTTTAAATAGATATATTTATACATATATTTATAGATATAAATACATATATTATATAGATATAATAGTATATATAATATATATAATAATATATATGTCGAGTCTGAATCTCCGAGTCCGAGCTCGAGGCGCCCTCCCGGGGAGGGCTCGCGGGAGGTAGCGGTTCTACGTTGAAGTTCTCCATCGTCCGGTCGCGCGTGGGGTACCTTTATTGTCGATAGTTACACTAGTGACGAGGGCCTCAGGCTTGATAACGAATCCGTGACCAACGGGAGGACAGGTTCCCTTGCTCTAACTCACACGTGCACCACTCCCTGCTCGTAAGGCACTCGACTTCCTTCACCGATCAGCTCTCTAGCAAGACTGCTCGTCATCCCAACGACGCCACCGAAACAAGACTCCGGTCGAGTGTCTCAGTACACACGATCCTCCGATCGACGTACGATTGCTATCGGTATGGACTTGCGATTGTTTCGTTATGGCTATATTAGGGTCTAGGTTGCAAGGTTAGGGTGTTGTCCTGAAGTTCCAGAGGGGCCCCGGCGTCCTTTCGTCTCCGACTCGGCCATTCTGACACTTACACATCCTCGTGTGTGGCCTGCTGGCTTAGTCTACCCGTCGGGGCTTCCACCACGCAGGCATCGACCCGGCGCTCGTCCTCGGGGCAATGTTTTTCTTCTCGCCGCGATGGACAGCGAGACGCGATGTGTCCCGGCATGTGGCAGTGAAAGCACAACGCTTTTGGTGGTGCAACCGGCCGGCTTTCCTCCGGGCGTCGGGGGTCCTTCTTCGGTTCCCACTTCGCCCTCTTGCGGCATTCGAATGTCGGATGTCCGTAAATACCGCAGTGGCCACATCTGGTCCAGGGGGCGGGTGACCTGCCTCGTTTGTTTCCGGAGCTCGCTAATGACCTCCACGGCGGGGGCGTTGGCCATTCCGTGTATAGGAAGGGCTTCATTTCTCTTTGGAATTGTTTCACCGACGTGATGTCACTCGTGAGTGCTAGTCGTTTAAAACGTTCATCGCGCGAGCCCAGCAGATGGAGGGCGGTGGCGGCGAGTACCTCTTCCCTAGTTGAATTTCGCCACTTCGACCCCAGGAGGGTGATGATACGATTTCCGTACGCTCCTGGTGTTTCGCCGTCCCGCGGTAGTTCCTCGGCTACCTTGATTAGCGACGCGGCTGCTACTTCTTGGCCACCGAAGTGCGCGGCGAATTGTTCCTTAAAATCTGGCCAGGTGAGCTCGTCGCCGTTCATTATCTGCGTAAGCCAATACGCTGCCGGACCCCCTAGGGCACGGTTTAGGGCAGAATACAGTGCGCTGTTTTTCAGGGGGTGGTCCCTCATGAGCAGGCCGAGCTCGAGTCACATTCCGAGTCCGAGCTCGAGGCGCCCTCCCGGGCAGGGCTCGCGGGAGATTGCGATTCCGTGTTGGAGTTCTCCATCGTCCGGTCGCGGGTGGGGTACCTTTATTGTCGATAGTGACACTAGTGACGAGGGCCTCAGGCTTCATAACGAATCCGCGGCCAACGATAGGACTATCATATAAAAAGCAACAGGATACACGAAATAATATAATTCTGATTAGGACAACATAAACGCAAGAAGTGTTGATATTGAAAAAAATATTTCATTTTGTATATAAATATTTTCATATTTAAAAAAGTTTCCGGAAGCAGGAAGATTTACAAACAAATAATATCATAAACCGAATGTTTCATGATCCTTTTCTAATTAGAGTGTGTGACAGCATGTGAGAACGTTTCTTAAAAATATGACTTATTGCAATTACTTAATCGCAATTATAAACGATTAAGACCTTCTCACAACGAGGCAATCTATCCAAAGTATAAAACTCGTTACACTTGATGAGAAAACAAATCTCTACTTAGGTTTCATTCCGTTTCATCGCGTTCATAAAAAGTGAATTTGTATGAACACATCGTGCAATTTAGTAATTAGGACCGTTGATCTCGCTGCAACATAGATGGATAGAAAAAAGCCATTTAAAATGATACAACGTCGAGAAGACAATTATGAAAATTATAAATGGAACACAAGATAAAATTGTTTAAGATTAATTCTTCTTTTTTTTTTTTAATCGCGAGTGTTTGCAAACGAAGTTTCAATCTGTTTACAATGATAGCAATGAGAGGAGGATGTCTATGAAAGTTATATATGCGATATTGAATAACATTTCTGCGAGTGGGTTTGTTTTTCGTTACAAATGTTTTTTAAACGAATCTGCAATCTGTTGGAAACTACGGAACAGTAACGGGACGACTGATAGGGAAATAAAAAAGATCTCGTTTTATTTGAACAGACAAATCTTTGAAATCTATTCGAAAGTCTATTTGAAATGGTACGAGCTCGAAAAGAACGGTGAATACTATAGAAGAAGGATTAATTAAAATTCTTATTAATCTGTACGCTTTGTATATTAAATACCTTGATCGATGCCAAGATAACAAATTATTATACAAAACAGTGAAGTATCCACGTCTGACATTAATATTGAGTATTACCATTACTGTAATTTAATTTTTAACCGATCCTGAACATTCCTTAGAACGTAAAAAGTATAAAATGTTACTGTGCATTTCAAGATTAAATGCACTGTAATTTAGAAACAGTTATGAAGCGGAAACAAATAATTTATTCAGAATAAGAATTCTACGTAATCATGTTAAAAAAAAAAAACGTACTTATAACGCGTTTAAACTCCAAATATGTAAAGACAATAAGGGAAAAAATTTAAACGAAGAATCGTATTTTTTGTAAATTCACACAAGATTTTATCCAAAAAAAAAAATTGGCCTGTACCAATATTTTTATTTGTCGTTACAAGTTACGAGGATATTAAAAAATTGGCCACGAATGGACCAGAGATAAGAATTTATCAGACTTGCTCTCGTAAATTTCAAGACGTTGCATCGGATATTCTTGAAAATCTTTGGACAATGGCCTCGATATTTCGCAGCTTCTATCCTCGAAGCGGAAGAACTCGGCGTTAAAAGCGACAGAACTGGAGAAACCCGGTGACTGCGAGCCTTTCACGCTCTCGACAGATTTCTCATCCCTCGTAATCCTCCCGGTATCACCCAATTTCCACTCTCGTATTGCGATTTGTTGCTTCCAACGAGGCGACACCTTGTCTTGTGATTTCCTTTTTCGTCGCGTGAAACACGACCGAACACTTGTTCAAACACACAATTCATATTTATCTAACTCGACAAAACGCCGTGTCATTGAAACAATAGCATTCTTTGGCTTTTATGTAAATTCCAATAAATTATGATAATGTTCGTGGAGACATTATTGCTACCTATTTTATCTGTCGTGATCCAAATTGATTTGTGGCTACGTATGTATATATATATATATATATATATATATATATATATATATATATATATATATATATATATATATATACATATACATATATATACATATATATATACACACATACATATATACATGACAACACACACATATATATATATATATATATCTTTTTAATTTATGTGATCTGAGAATTACATTTCTAAGAGCTCGGTGAAATTCGATGCTTTATTTTTATCAGTAGAATCTTCCTTGTCATTGTCAGAGCGCAGACGTTTACGCGTTTACGGAAAGTTTAAGGATACAAAAATACAGAAAAATGTAGAAAATATGCATGAATATGTAAAATATCGAAAGTACAGTACTTCTAATAATACTTAGTAGCATGCTTACAAACAAATTTCTTTTGTATTTCTTGAAATTGCGTAAAGATTTGCGGTAATTATCGGATTTTTGTCCTCTTTTATCTGCTTTTTTTATTCGCAACTTATATGAGATATGAATTAATATTCAACGACGCGCGCTCTTTGCCACGAAATGAATTATCTCGCGTTAAGACTGCGGCAATTCTTACGTTTGATATTTCATTTAACGAACAGCCGCGCGTTCCTGAGTTTAAAAACCGCCACTCTGAACTTACGCTGAGAATAATATCAGGAAAAGCGAACGAGAGATGATTAGAAAGAAAATGCGAGGAGCAGTGAGGGGGATATTACTAGACTGCGCTTTTTTATGCAAGTATAGCAGGATGTTTGGGAGTGTAAAATTTTAACGAATGCGTATGATATGAAAAAATATATGAACTATCCAAGGTATAGTTTTATTAAACTTACTTTTTATAATGCTTCGTAGGTAAAACAATTTTCTATCCAGATTCCACTTTCTCAATTATATTTTCAAAAATGCTCGATAAGGAGTACAATTTTCTACCCAGGTTGTACCTTTCTAATTATATCTTCCAAAATTCTTGATAGGTGAAACAATATTCCACCGACGATTTACTTTTTTAATTGTATCCCCAAAAATATGGCCCTGCTTAACGATTAGATATTATTATTTTTTTCGTTGTTACTTGATACGGCTAGCAATTAAATAGTGAGAATAAGAAGAATTGGAAGTGCCATTTTCGAAAAAGAATTTTGTTTTTCCTTGAAGAGGTTGTTTGTATGAAGGTTAATATCACTAAATATGAAGGGAAGTGTAATCATAATAATTTGTACAGTTTTTAACGTTTCATACGTGATATAGGTTGTGTATGATGTATGTTATACGATTAGTTCCCTAAATTAGACTGTGTGCACCATGTGCCAGCAAACTCCCTCCATCGTGCTTGAACATGTGCGTAGATAAATCTGCCTCAATTATCCCATCAGATAAGAAAATCTCTACTGACCTTCTGAAGCAAACTACATAATGGACTTACATATCTTCTCTTAAGATATAAAGAAGATATTTTTTTTATCGTTAATTAACAGATCTTTGAAACGATAGAATAGAGATATCGTAAAATTATATAAAGTATTATAATATGCGTAATAAATAAGTATCGTTATATTTTTCTAATAAATAACATTCCCATAAACAAACAATTTCTCATAAACAGTCGTTTCCCAGAAAACTTTAGTTTCGATACTGGCAACTTTATCTACTTCCGCTCTTCAATTATGAAGGATTAATCTTTACGAGACTTTTGGAACGGCTGAAGATTTCTCACGATGAAACGCGACGAATTCGATACAAACTACGCGGAAATAAAGACAGCTGCGATGGAGGATCGCGGGATTGATATTAATTAATTAATCTGTGGCAACCATTATATCGATTCGTTACGTTATTGCGACAGGCCACGCAACATTTTATTGCTTCTGTTTCTACAATTTAATTACAAAGTATTCAATTTCCCGTTATAAACAAGGAAAGGACTGCAAGTTTGTACAGCTTTTATCAAGATTACGTGCCATTGAACATATCGATTGATTGACTTCTCATGTTTCGTATTAATCGACATCCGATATAGCTATGGGACCTGGAATATTGAAATATTGGGAAGTCAGTTATATTCAGGTGTTCTATAGATTTGACGTATAAGCCTTGTAACATGTACTTCTTCATCAGACGTTTACGAGATACTGAACGATGGCTACGCTTGTAGTATCCAAAAATTTTACGTCGATTTATAATCGAAGATTCGATCAAACTATAGATAGATTTGAATATTCTACGAATTGAATTTAATATTAAGAATTTTAGTTGTATAGATCATCGACGAAAGTCTGTTACACGGACCCTTTCAACAGTTCTATACACACTTCTATTATATATTTTATTTTTTAAAAATAACGCTTTGGCATGATCAAGGATCGGAAGTATAAAAAATAATTGTGACAATTCGAGCAGTGAAAGCCTCTAGAGTAACATTATATTGGTCTCTATAGCGACATTGTGGTACCGTGTCATTTTCAAAGTTCTCAGAATTGGTACTGTATCCGATTTCAATGTTTAATATTCTTCCCGGTTCCTGGAAGAATTTCTTCAAAACTACGTTAACCCATGAAGAATCAACCAACAGTTTCTCATAATGCCGTTTTATCCACATCCTTTGAAACTCATGAAATTGTAGAATCCAGATAGAAAAAGTAGAGACGAGGTAAACGCGAAGCTCATCCTTGGAATTGCTTGTCGTGGTGATAATGTTAACAAATAGAATTCGATAACGCAAATTCATTGGGGAAAAGGTGACAGATGAAATTCGCTAACGCAACGTTGCCCGTTAATGGGCTAAGAATTACGCTCCATGGGATCGCTCACTGCATTCTTCGAAACGACCCTCGTAATCCATAGGCTCGTAAACGGCTTCCGTAACCGCAACGAATTTCAATCTTGTTCACGGATCTCTGACCGCTCGTTTCGAGGGTAACGAGGGGGTTGCGTGTTCACGTGCGTGCAACAGAAGGTGTTATCGTGATTGTAAGGCGTGCTGGAGCAGATAAGTCCAATATGCTCGCGGAAATCGTCGAGATTCATTGCCCAAAGCTGGCTGATAGTCGAAATTAACTTCGCCTCGTCCGATTTCCGCGTTCACATCGCTTTCACGATGGTTAGGCGTTTCTTCGTTCGTTTCTAACGCTGAGTTTTCCCGTGTCGCAGTCAACCCATATTTGGATGTGTGTACACGTTGCACAGAAAATGTGGTCGGGGGTTGAAACGCGGACAGAATGGAAAACGGACTATGGGAAACGCCGAGAAAGAGGCGTCGATGAGTTGAAGACACGTCGATGCTGAAGTACACGTGTATCTCGCGTCTTATAGCGAAGGAAGGATACGTGTGAAATTTTAGAAAATATTGGCTGGAAAATGTTCTAACGGACATTGAAGAAACGAATTTAAATTGTAAAAAGAAAAAGATGGTAGCCTAAAGACGTTCCGCTTTCTGTCCCATTACGGAAAACTGCAAAAGCTATGTATCTTGAGAACAGATAAAGTTAAGAAATGAAAAGGAAAAATTCGATTTACTATGTATTTTCGCTATATTTTATATTTACTGTATATTATCGGAATAGCCATCCCTGATTCAGAAAATCAATTACATATATCCCTTGGCGAGAGGGAGTGAGAATTAATCCGATTAATTGTAATGGTGGATCAGCTGGATCCTCATATTCTGAACGTCCAGAGACTCGCTAACTACGAAGCAACTGGTCTGTTTGTGACGCCTATCAATTGTTTGCTAGAGATTAATCTGCTGGTAAGCAGCGTCAAAATTCGACGATAACTAAACCGTCCGATGATCGAATTATAGCAAATGAAACGCGTCTCTGCGCTAGTCTGACCGATTAACAGGGCCTATGGGGGTGGCTTTCAAATTTGAAAGCAAGGAATTACCGTGTAACGAGCAACTCGTATCGATTATTCAATGGGTTCATATGGAGGCGAATAGAAACTCGAACTCGAAACGTTTTCGACTCGACGCTGAGTATCGCGTTCATCTTTTAAATGCTACTTCAACATGGGCAAACGTTCATTTTGGTAATGTCGAGTTTTCTCATTGAATAATCTTCCGTTCGTCGATTTTACACGCTTAACCGACTAGATAAATTCGATGATTTTAAGCAACGTAATTAATGTAATTGATTAATTTTTCTTAAAGTGTGAACTATGGATGAAAGATTAGAAACCGTGACATTACAGAGTACAAAGTTAGAAATACAGGGGAACTTTATATTTTTCTTCACTGCTGATTAATTTCTTGCTGAACGTGCAACGACTCGGGAAAACTGCCTGTTGCAAACTGATCGTAACGTACATAGATCAAGGAACATCACAAATTTCACTTGACTACTTACGTTCGTACAACGAAGAATCCACATAATACAGTACGGCTAATATATCACTATAGAAATCGGATGGTTATACATACGCAACAATTTGGAAGAGGATATTTGCTTTCGGGTTGGGAATATCAGGGAATAGAATTGTTATTATGCGAATGACTGACGTTGATTCAATGTAATTAGTTAGGAGTAGAATTACAGTAGAAAAGGCATCAATACGATGGAATTGCACAGTTATTGTAAAAAAACAAACGATACTACATAATATATTTAGGTATACAGAAACAGTGACACTTCTGTATTGTCAATTATGATATAATTAAATGAGATAATACGAATAATTGTAAATGCTATTAAATTGTTAAATTTTAATAATTTCCAATTCATCTTCGTATCAAAGCAAATACGAACAATTTACAACGTTGCTAGTTATGACAATAAATTTCTATTTTTCGTGTCAGTAATTTCAAATGTCGTTGGTTGCAATCAAAAATCTGTCGGCGGAAAATTTTCACCCAAGCTTCGACAAATAAATGAAACATCGTATTATTCTCGGTCAATATCGAGTCACTTTCGAGATTACACGAATAAAATTTAAAAAACTTTTTTGATGAATTGCTCGTCGAGGCATCGTTCTGATGTCGATATCGCATTAAGCAACTCGAAGATCGAAGTCTTGGTAACGAGATTGTCGCGTCAAAGACGAAGCGAGGCCTATTACCCAGGCGATGATGGAAGCTATGCAACTATAAAGAATACTAGCGCCTTTTTCTGCGATTTTATACGACTCGATGCCAGTCGAAGCTCTTGGAAAATATTGCAACAAAAAGTCAATATATAAAACAAAAAATAGGAGGTTTTTCCTTAAAGCAATTTAATCACTGTCCACGCAACTTTTATTGTTCTCATCTAGAACCGAGCAAGAAAAATAACTATTTTATTTTTATACCTTCTCTATATTGGGATTGTAAAAATTTGTCTGTTTGAAATGCATTGGAAAATTTCGTCGAATTATAAAGTTACACCGTTGGTTGTCACCATAGAATCGATTTTAGAATGGATTTTAAAATAACGTAAGAACGATTTTAATGAAATTTTGAGAGTACATATGTACGTACATAGAGAAGCGAATGTAGTTCACACGCATTGCTACTAGGAATATTTGTGACCTACATAGGTTTCAGGGAAAATAAATGTCTGTTGCAAATAACACTAATTACAAATTCTATTTTTTCAAGCTTCGTGAAAACTCACATGAGAAATTAACCTGTCGAGATTCAGCATTTTTATATAATACTATCTTGACAAGTACATTTTACAAACAAACGAATATTACTAATTCGATACGAATAATTAATTAGTTTTTCAAGTTTTCTAAGATAAATAATAGAATCAGACATTATTCCAATTTCCACGAAGATCCATTGAAATATAATATCAGAAAATGATCTATTAACAATTTCAATTTTATTCGACGCTACTATAACCCTTCGCAATCGAGGGCTCCGCTAATAATATCAAATAAATTAAATAATTAATAAATTAAAAATTTAATAAATCAATAAATTAAAAATTTGTCCTTAACCTGTCAAATCATAATTATCTCACGTATTCTTGCAACGAACAGGTAAGATACAATCAGAAAAATAAACCGACGTATTGGCCGAAGATATATTACACTACCAAGCAAAATCGTATCGCACTGCGCGATGATAGTGAGTGAGTGAGTAGGTGATGAGTGATGCGGCTATGACTCTTCATTCTACGCATATATTTAACCAATTATACGAAAACACGTTCTTTCTACTGAAATTACTTGGAGTATCTGGTAATATGAATAAATGAAACCTTCGAATGCAAAGTATTAATATTATTAACGAAAATTAGAAATATAATTTATCAAACGGGATACGTGTATATAGTAAACCAAAGAATACAATGAATTATACAATAACGACAGAAAAATTAACAGATATGACCAGATCTAATTGTTCAACCACTATACCCCTACATGTTCGAATCCTTGGGCGAACACCAGCAAACAGTTCGATCGATATTTTTCAACCTTCGAATTAGCTGTTATAACTAAAATATTTTCCATCGTTACAATGCATCCTGTCCCCAATTACATCGTTAATTTCGTTTCCGAGGTTCCGCTACAATACTTCGCAACGAGCAATTCAATAATTGAGACAACGACTCGCGTGATGCGCAGCAGTACGCTGGCCGTGAATCAATTGCATCGGATTACCTCGATTAATACGATTTTCTAGGACTACGCTGTAATGTCGAGTTAATTAATACGATAAAGTGCAATCGCGATCCAATGGAAACGCCTTCATTCTTACTTTTTCGCGCGATTTCACATCGGAGTCTAAGGAAAACGAGCTGCATCTTGCGGCATCTTGCGGAAAAACTGAAATTCATAGGACACAGGAAACCTGGTAAACAATAAATACGGCATGGTTCCACGATATGGACGCAAAATCAATGCTGGATGGCACGCTAATTCGATTGGCGGCTGGACAGGTCGAAGCATAGAGCTCAAAGTGTTTCCTCAAAGTGTTTCCGTTCCCTCATCCTCCCTTCAATAAATCTTGTTTCTCTCTCTCTCTCTCTCTCTCCCCCCTCTCTGTCTCTTTCTCTTTCTCCTCCGAAAACTTGATCATCCGATTTGTGTAACGGAGTTTATTTTGTCTTTCTGTTAATAATCTGTTAATACCAATAAGTTGCCTAATCGCGACACTTCTCGAGAAAATTTCTTTTAATCGCAAGGCCGCATAATTTTGACGAAATCCATGTGAAAAGAGTGTCCGGAATTAGGATGAAAAATATGTTTATATTTCATACATGTATATGTTTCAAAATAGTTGCAATATAGAAATACCTTGTTTGTAAAGAAGGTTGACTCTATTGAGATTAATCGTTTGGTTTCTGAAGAGTTCAATGTGAATAAGGTTTTACGGTAAATTGAAAGATGTAAAAATACGCGCGAAAGTGTACAAATATGCAAAGTCTAGCAGCTATTAATAGTTCAGTAAGTAAAATAAATTTCTGTCTAGGTTCTTCTCCTTCGTCGCGCTCTATAAAAACATAAATTTAAATAAATATCAGCAGTGAGTGTAGCGATTTAGTCGATCGGATCTTAGAACGAAAAAACTTGTTTAAAAATGGAATCGATCAATTTAACTTCTCACTGGCTCACTTATCAGTGTTTATGTAACTCTTTCTCCCATTTCCTCTGCGTGAAACATGCAGCTTGGGAGTTTCGATTCGATAAAAAGTTGCGACTCTGAATATCCTTTGATCGTAAATTGAAGCATGAAAATATCATATATGTCGTATTTCGCTCTGAAACTGGATGAAAGAGGGAAATTGACTTGGTTCTTTCGCTGTTCCATTTTTTTCTTTTTTTCTATCTTTCGGCTATAGAATTACTCTGCCTATGGTGAAATTTGTAAAATTTAGTTGAATGTTACTAAGAGATACGCGATTTATCGATGGAAAGAAAGAAGAGAAATATTCACTCGTCGAAAGCTTAGTAGAACAACGTTTACTTCGCAGATGTAGAACATTTATTTCGGTTACCTATCGGTTGTATCGTTATCGACTTGCCAATCATGAAACGCAGACGCCACCGGCCAGTTTATTCAATAATAAATTATCTGACGCGTCGATTGATCACGAACACATGCTGTCCACGAAATTGAATTGTGTTCCAATCTCTGCATTATAATGTTTATATATATGTTTATGTTTATATATATGTTGAGTAAGGATTCGTTTAGTCGTAAATATGGTTTAGTCGTAAAACAGAATTTTTACACTCAACTCGATTCGCGTAATGGAAATCATAAAATTAACAAAGGACAATTGCAGTTAGATTTAAGATTAGGTAAGTGGCGAATAATGGCTCGTATAATTGATTCTTCTCTCCTTCTTTGAGGATATCTTCGCCGTTCTATAGCTTCTTTATTGTTGCAAGTGTGTAACCTTATTTTGTATAAATTAGATCAGTAACGAGGATTTAAGACGAGGATTAATTTAACAATAGCATATGAATTCTTTTCATTGAGATTTTCACACGAGAAACTGATCAGCCTTGTGAAAAATATAAAATTAATATAAAATTCCTCGATTTAATTATTTAAGTATATAATTAATATTCAGCATGCTAAAAAACGAACGATCTATTTTTCCAAATTTGCAATTATCTATCGCAAAGAATTGTAAAAAGTCACAGGCTCCAAGGTAAATTTTCAAAAGCGTTTGTAATTGTTTTCTGTTATTTTTCTCTGTGCTTGAATTTATGAAGGTGATCAGCGTGGCTCCTGAGCAAATTAAGCTAACAGAATGAAATACTTTCAGTATACAATTTCAATATTTTAATATATGATTACAGAATTTCAATATTGAAATTTAAATTATTATTTAGTGTTATGCCGTAAATAATATCAATGATACTTATTACGTAAAGTACGAAATACAAATCAACGTATATTATTGAAACTCTAAAATTGAGTAACTATTGCTGTATCAAGAATACTAATTAAGAGTTAATCGCATGGATCTGCCTGAGTGACTAAGGAATTTTACAATAGAAGTTTTTAATCGAACTTCTCTTTCAAGCTGAGTTGACCGTGATTCAATTTACGAATATCGGAGAGGAAAAGTCGTAACAGTCTTACAGTTTCGATTCACTTTCATCTCTTTTCGAGGGGATACTCGCGATTCGCGGCTGCTTCGAGAACTTCCTGCTGGTTCATCCATTGAACCTCATTCTTCGGCGTTCTTTCAATCCCTCGTCTTCCATAGACAAGTCGTAAATCTTTCGAAAACTATTAGCTTGTCCAAGAAGTTTCTTTCGTTTTATGAGGAAATAATAGACGCACAACGTTTTTTTGTTTTATATTATTTTGTCGAATTACGTACGATCCAATTTGTTCTGTTGAGATAAATTTCACAGACTTGGTTTTACGTTTGTACGAAGGTGCATCGTTGTAAAAGACACGCTTGCGAAAGAAAGACACTTTCCGGACAACCTAATACTTTCTCTGTTCGTAAAAATTCTGTTCTACGTTTATTTCGTTCTTTCATATTAAAGGAAAGCGATACTGATCGATAAGTTACTTGATACCGTTTAGTATGTGTAACTGGTTAAAGTATAGTACAACTGGTTCTTACGAGTTTCGTAGCATTCAAATATTTAATGTGTCTCATTAATCGTACTATAAAGGATAAGGTAAAATTTTCTACGTGAAGAAATAAATCGAAAATGTATAATTTTACAATGTACATTTTAAAATGTACAATTTTATCCTACGACGTTCTTCTTTTTGGAGAAGATAGATTTGAAATACTTTACGTCAGAAATTTATAAAGGTTATACGTTTGACAAAACCTGTTGCTTCGCTGAAAATAATACTTGGTAGGATATTCTGTCAGCCAATTTTTTTTAAGAATTTTTACGATTTTGTTGTCTCAGAGTCATAACTTTACAATGCTACAACTATACACAATTGCTTCATTACGATATATGGGATATTTGTATAATCAATTATAATCATGAAGATAAAGAGTAGTAAATGGTATAATTGAAAAACACGATTTTGTTAATGTAACTTTATCGAATAATGTTAAAAAATGACTAGAAGTGATATTAATAAGTACCTTTTAAAAATATCTGAAACGAAGATTAATGGAAATGCAGTATATATATCGAAATAAAAAATATTGAAAAGTCCTCTGAGCTGTCTTGTTATTTTATAAATTTTTATTATAGATACTATACGAATTTCCAGCTATGCGAATAATTTTCTCATTTAATTTAGGAAAAGTTTCATAAACTAAATATATTTCATTACGGTATATTTAACTCTATTTAATTGCATTTACCTATATTTAGCTATGTTTAATATAGAACACCTGCGTCCCATATATAATATAGTTTATATGTAAATATAATACAGCTTCATTGACGGTATCCAAAAATTTTTTTTTTTTTTTCGGCACGGATTGGCTTGGTCTTTGATCAGAACGTCGGCTATTATACTCGATAAATTTTCATTATCCCTCGTGTCATCAATTTCGCGGCACGGAAATTCATCGTTGCTCGAACCACGCGAAAAATATCCAGGCCAAAGGAACGAACGAGAGAGAGAGGGGGGGGCAGGAGGAAATGGAAGAAGAAAAATGCGAGAGAAATAAAAAGGAGGAGACCGAAAAGAGAGCTGTTCGTATTAGGTCGGTGAGGTACGTATAGACGACTTTGAAGTGGGTACATGAATAAAAAATATGCCGCTAACACGCGTCGACCTATTTCGGCTTCTTTCTTCTTACTTTCTTGTAACCATGAATATTAAAACGCGTATAGTTCGTGAAATGTTAAGGGCCAGTTATCGAGTAAAAATTTTTAAGGAATTAATCGATACATCGATTCTGTTTTGTCTTTCGCTTTTCTTACGAATTTCAATAACTTTGAAGGAAAGCAATCTTTCGTTTATATTTAAATTTAATTAGAAGCATCGTAATTTAGACAAAAATTATGTTCCATTATGTAATATGGAAAAACGTGTAAAATATTCGAGGAATAGTACTCGATATAATATTATCCAGTGCTATTATCGAGTATTATTTAAATTATATCTATAAAAATATTAATTTGCATATTCAACCTACAGCATAAGCGATATACAAAAGTATTAGAATACAAAAACATTAAGGGATTAATAAACATGAAAGTTTATATTATGAAATAATTCATCTCTTCTAAGTGATGCTTTTAATATGTTATTAATCATGTCAAGTACTGTTTTATTATTATGTTATGAGATGTAAATGGTGGGTGGGAATGACAGGGGATGAATGGGACTATATCATTGAGCAGAACATTTTGATAAGTTACGACAAGAGGTATTTATAACTTCCAGCACTAAGTAATAGTACAGTAATGCATGGGAAAGATAAAATGATGAACATTGTATTTTTCTCATTGTACCTTAGAAGTTTGAACAGTGTTTATGATTTTTTTAAATGACCAATATACGTAATCGACATATACAATTCAAAATTCTTTCTAAAATCTAAATGTAAGCACAAACACTTGCGTCTATCAAAAATGTCAAACTTCTGATGAAGATTCTTTCCACAAGTGAAACACAAGCGAGGAATTGAAACTTTCATTTCACTTTCCAATCCTAAACTTCACTTTTCATTCACTGCCAGAGCAACAAGTTCAGAGGATTCATTCATGCCTCGAAACAGTAGAAAGTAGGGGAAAAAGAGCGGGCACAAAGTGGGACAAAGGACACGTATAAATTAGAATATATTCATTTTGCTACGATTACTGCACAGAAAATAATCGATTCGAACTGACCAGCAGTCTCCTCGTATTTAAATTGCTACAATCAATCAGATCAAATAAAAAAGAATCGGACAAAGCTAAGGAAAGGACCGAAGACGCACAAAAATCAGAATAAATTTTATAATTATTCGATAGACAATGATCGAGCGAAACTCAACGTCGATGGTCTTGCGTATAAATTCAATAAAGGATGGACGATGCAAATTTATCAACAGTATCCTCGCATAAAAGTTCCTCACCTTTTTGACCAAGTAAGAAACCACGCGAAATGAAGAAAAGAAATTACACACAGAAATAAATTAGAATTATTTCTTGTAACTACATTTAGCGTCACGATGATTTCATAGAAGATATAGTGGATTTAAACTCACCGATGTCACCGAACTCAATGTCTTCACGTTGGAATTCCACCCTTTCGAGCAGGTTGGATGAACACTCGTATGGAGCGCAACTGGTACTGAGCTGTGGCGAAACTAAGGTCCTGGTGCTCCTTCTCCACCACTTGTTCGCTTGCCAGCAGTTTCCAGCTATGTCGAGCACGATGCGCAACCTCGAATATTTATGCAACCCTCCCCACCAGCAGGACGAGCTGTTCGAAACGAAAATTGTTTCAGGACTCGGAAGGTTTTCCCCTTCTCTTCCGACATTCACCTATCCGCGCTTCGGCTCGTTTCCTCCCCAGCCACCGACAAATCTTTTCTCATGCAAATAAACGAACGATTGGTATTTTGAACGCGGAACTCCCGTGGTTGGCTTAGTAGAGTTAAATATGGGAGGGACTTCAGGTTTGTTGACGTCAGGTACGTTCCTTGATGCGTGATGGTAATTTTAGACTGACGCAAATTGTTCTTCTTGGGCTGCTTATTTTCGCAAATAAACTTTTATGATTGACGAAAGCGCAAAATGAGATTTCGGGGAAGGGGGAGGTCTGTAGAATTTTGAACATAATTGAAAAATGTAGGTATTTCATAATTTTATGGACAGGATGTATATGGAATGGATGTGGATGGTAACTGATGGTACAAGCGGAAAGGGGGTGAAAGAAGTCGAAAATATAGAATAAAAATTTTTTTCTTAATTTTTCCATCGAGACAACGATCTACAGTGAGATCCGTTATAACGAGATAAGATTCAAAGTTGATTTTCTCGAAAACAAAGCCTCGAACGAAAGATTTCTATTCTATATTTTCTTTTTTCGCGTAGAATCACCCCCTTTCCGCTTGTACCACCAGTTACCAACCACCCTGTATATTCGTACGTGAAGCTAGTCTAAAGTCTATTATTATAAATACTAAATGTACAGAAAATCGGTTAGGTGTTCGAACTGTAAGACATATCCAAGTAAAATCATATATCTAAAAAGACGAGATTCTATGTTTTTTGTTTCGAGGAAATAGGAATAATTTCTGAATTTCGCCACTGGTAATTAGTGGTACATAAAGTTGGTAAAAACAAATCAAACAGATGTTATATTCAAATACGATTGCTCACGTGCAGCGGATGCCTGGCAGCCGCAGTAGAGCGTGCCTGTCTATGGTCAGACGCGTGCAAACAGGCGGAAACACAAATTAACAGTAACAGCTTAATCTTAAATCTTCCTACACCTTAACACATCGTTACAATTCCACGTATTTGCCCTTTCGAGTTCTCATTTATTCTATTAAAAAGTTTCTTTAAAATTCTGATCACTGAATTAATTGATTATACATAATCTATAAAATTTAATTTTTTTTTTTTGTAACCATCAAAAAACACGATGTCTATGTTAAAATAGCGTTAGGCAAAAAACAGTTTCTGCGACCATTATCATCGTTATCATGCGAACACAGTCTCATGGTAATATACCTCTCGCATTTGCATAAAAAGGCATTTTTAATATTTATCTAATGTTATAAATATTTATGATGAATTTCTTTTTTTGCAGTAATCTGCTTCAGAAAACCTTACATTACTTATTTATCAAAAATTCCTGATTTAAAGACGTGGTACTCCGTTACGAATATTCTTCGTTCACTCGACGAAATCCTTACACTTCCAAAATTATAAATCAGAGAATAAAAATATTTCATCTGTCGGAGATGAAAGAACACCGGAGCCTTTGGAACTTTGGATAACCCCGCAACATTGTAACCTAGAGTCTACTAACCTAGCAGTAATTAAACAATTGTAGTTATTTAATCCGATTGTAATTGTTCGAGATTGGTGATAGTGAGCTCTGGTTCGAGGCGACAGTCCGTCGCCCAACGTAGCCGCGGCCAAGGGATGAACGCTTTGTTTAACGAAGGTATGGAGTAATCCTATAGCTCAAAAGCTTAAAATCCTATAGCTTAAAAGAAATATTCGTGGCGACACGTGACAGTAAATATTCCAACGGTTTTTGTCCCGTGGCTCGCCACGCGCAGACCCTATTCCTGGAGTAAGATAATTGCCAGATGTCGATGCGTCTCCACAGTACATGTTCAGCTAGCTCGAGGGCTCGTTATAAATCTTAAGATTTAGTCAACTAAAGTCCATCAAACAGACAAACAATCTTTGTCCCCACTACGGGAAAATAGGGGAGACCAATTTTTCAACGAGTGGCGTCTCCCACTAGCAACTTCCCCTCGAAAACAGCCAGCATCTCTTTCTAACCACCGGTATAGAGATTGACCAATTAGCGGCAACGACAATTTCCCTTACTTTCTGAACGGAGGCTTTTCTCGACGAATCCGATCTCGTGTCCTTAGACACGCCCCAATATAGTTTTCCTCCGTGGTATCATCGGGACGGGAAAGTCATTCTCGCTCGCGATCTCATCGATTAAATACTAACATCTTCGCGATCAGTGGTTATTTCACGTTTTAACCAGACTTAGACTTTGTGAGTACGTCCTTTTGTCATCCCGTTGGCCGCGGCTACGTTGGGCGACAGACTGTCGCCTCGAGCCAGAGCTCACTATCACCTATCTCGAACAATTACAATCGGATTGAATAACTATAATTGTTTAATTACTGTTTTAGTAGACTCTAGGTTACAATGTTGCGGGGTTATCCAAAGTTCCAAAGGCTCCGGTGTTCTTTTATCTCCGACAGGTGTTCTTTCATCTCCGACACATCGATTTCCAATCTGTCTTGAATAGATCGATAAAATCGCGAAGGTGAATATTTTTATGGCCACGAATATAATTCCAATCGAATTGCCTTGAATATTTGATCCGTCAATCGCGTGAAGGTACTTGTAACTCACGCTGGGATGATGCGCGTGAGCGAATTCATCATCACGCGAGATTCCCTCGCAACGCGTTTTCATGTAACGCTATATCCATCGCGTAAACGTGGCCACGTGAACAGGGGAAGGCGGCGAGTGTACGTTAAATATTATGCCGTAGTTGGGTTGGTTAATTGGTCAGAGCAAGCCAGTTAGTTTCATTACGTTATCTCCATCTTCGTGGGTTTCGCACAATGGAGGCCTCTTCCAGTATCGGGGCCACTAGGCCTGCGTGCGTTCTAGAGCCTCTTTATCCGAACGAGACCGATTCTTCGATCGAATTCTATCGTTCTCCATAGTTTCCTGCTTTCTTTTTCGTATTTTTCATATTTCGATGAGACATGGATTTTAGTAAATGAATTTTTTGACGTATTAGTATGACGTATTATGTAAATAATTTGGAATTTCTTATGTAAACTATAACTGGTGCATAAACACGTTGCGTAAACTTGGCTTAATTCCTGGTTTGTGATAATTCATATGTTCTAATTTTACCGATGAAAATTATATCATCCAGAAAATATGACATTCAAACGCTGATTTCAATGACTGCATCTTCCGAGATGACAGACAACCGTCTGTGTAACTTAAGAACATTTTTTTAGATATAGCGCGAGTTTGAGCTAATTCTGACTGCGATCTGAAGCAATTAGTTACACATATCGTAGCAAATATTTATTGTTTAATATCCACTATTACACTACACACTGTACGATGCGAACAATCGGATGAATTTCCAACTCAATAGCAGTATTGTTTAATCTTAAAGCTGATACAAACGTATTACACATATCGCTGACGTAGTCGACTGCATATGTGCATAGATGAAGTATTATGACAGAATTACCGATACGTATTATGCGAGGATAGGGAACACCATTGGAAATGTCATTGCATGTTATGAATAACATTATATTGCGACAAAGAAAAGGCATCTATAAGAAATGAGCAGAATTACACAAGCAAAAGCTACATAAATCTCAGATGTATCAAATAAATTCCTTAAAACATGTACGATGAATATATTACGAACACTCTTAAAAAAAGTTCTTTTCAATAAGCTTGAACGCATAATTTTTCGATTCTATTTCCCAGTCCCTCTCATATAACCTCTTTTCCAACATACAACTAAACTACTCAATCTTCCATTTCCTAGCCCGACTTGTAAATTGTTTCCCAGCTTCTCTGCAAGCCTCTCTTCCATCGTATAACCCTCTTCAGTCCTCTTTTTCGATCAGACTTTACTCGAATACAAAAATGCTTATCGTGACAACACATCGTTATACTATTCGCGTGAGAATCAAATTTGATCAAGGATATTTATGTAAATTTACACCTTCGTGTATCAAAGACATTATTTAGATGAGAGAAAAAAAGAAAAAATATGTCAAAAGGCAAAGTTTATACTTTAATGAATGATCAACGAAATAGATTGTAAGCAGAAATTTGTTTATTTACCAAATATTCTGGAACATTATAAAGAATACATTTTTGTATATTAGGAGCGTCTTACGGATTTTCTCGTTTCTAAATTTCCTATAGATGGATAAAACTCCACACTAATGTTCTATCTATGCACATTAATGTCTCAATGAAAATTAATATTTTTACATTGGGTAGGTATTAGGAGAGTATTAATTAAAGAAATGTTGAGATTAACAAGAATAAATTATGCAAAAGATCGCTATGAAGAACGACATCTTTTTATGTAGCACCGAATCTATCGAAAAATAGAATATTTTTATGATGCAGTAGTGATTTTTATTCAAAGCTTCTCTAGTTTCTCAAAAATGCATAGAATGTACGTTGCATAACCATCTATCAACCACGCGTAATAAGTATATGGTAGATAGTAGCAACGACAATATGGAACAAGTTTACTATAGAAAATTAGATCTCCTCGTAGAGGATCGTGCGTTTTAAAAATCACAATGCTTTCGACATTCGTTGAATGTTCTCATCGAAAGCCTTTTCAACTGCCCGCGAACGTTTAAAAATCCACATAGTCTAATAATCGACTCGAGTCAGCGAATAACGAAGATCGTAACTTTATCTTGCATTTTTCGATCGAAAAAAGAAAAGAAGCAAAGAAGGTGAACGTAACGAAAAAGAATAAAGAGGATAAGAAGCGCGTGCACGAGAATTACGCGAGCTTCGAAAGATCGTGGAGGGCATCGTTAATGACCCACTCTAAGTGGCGAAGAATTACACGCTGGCACGCTCTCCACGTACCCTGATCGAATGCAGGGCCTCTAAAATGCTGAACTACGTCCGCAAGTTTTGTTATCGTTGCCAGAGCGAGGTGACAGAGCTTTAGTGCAAGGATAGTCGGCGATGAGTGAAGTGGCAATCCTCTGCGCGGCCATTATTCTTCGGTAGCGGCTAGGACCAGAAAGGATTTCGTTCGAATTCCTGTCGTGAGTACATTGCTTCATCGGTACATTGGATGGAATATTTCTAAAAACCGACGTTCCTACGCGTCGATTTCGGTTCCTTTCTCTCTGATGTCTCTACATCATTTACGCACGTAGCGAGTCTTCTGGATTTACAGTTTGTCCAAACTATTTCTCATTAAGAATCTCTAAAAAAGTGAATATGATATGGTGTCTTTCTCTCAAGACTATCGGTTTTCTTTATCCTCGATCGAGTCGTTAAAAGTTTGTCTTAGATATTTTATGCAAAGATTGTCAAGAGAAATGTTATCACATTTACTTGTAGGATTTTAGTATTCGAATTATGAAGGTTTAATATGTGTAAAAATATATGTACACATTTTAAAAACCTGTTAAGCTATAGCTACATCGAATTACTCCTAGTAATTTTTGTTTTGAAACGATAAATTTGTCAGTGGTAATTTTCTTCAGTTCGATAGAATTCTGATGTAAAAGTTTTCTAACAGAATACAAAGTCCTGAACTGACTTTCTCTTAAATTCTTGAATTTTATTACAAATGTTTGATCAATAGCGTAAATAATTATGATTGAAGCGATATAACGAAAACCGTAACAATTTTGCCAATTGTAATGTACAAACGAAAAATCGGTCTGTGTCATTTTAACAGATTTAGCAATCTTAGTGTTGAGAGGGTGGTTTTTCATTTCTTTGTTTTAGCGGGGTAAATATAAGAGAACTGTAAGTCGTTAGCTTAGTGGAAGCGCGTTTCGCAGAAATAATTAATGCATCTTTCATTCCATTGTATCAAACTGTGATTAATCGCGACGAAAGTGCAATTAAGATGTGCACCGGAGAAAAATCTGCTGTATTTAGTTGCGTGAATTCGAGTTAATCCGAGGCAGTGGAGAAATAATCTTATCGATAAATAACACATAATTTTGTCGTATATTTCATGCCAGGAAACCATGTCGACTGAAAAATTGTGATTTTCGTAAGTGATAATAAATTTACCAAGCAATTTGTTTGTTTCTGATTAGAAAACCGATCGACTTTAAATTCTGAGAGAACGTGTTTCACAAATGATGAAGAATTTTCGAAACAATAGTGGCAAAATCTTTAATTTGATCTCTCAATAAAAAAAATCTGTACTCTCATTATGTTCTTAACTTCGATCGGTTCACACGAATTTAATCTAACAAATCGTTACTTGGTACTGAAATAAATCAAATTTAACATGCAATCTTATGATACAATATTTCAATTATTAATTTTTCATAGAGAGTTTTTCAACGTTTCTTAATTTGAAAACCTAAAGGAACAGTGAACAGATATCTTCAGTCCTATGTAATTCAAATAAAACACTACAAAATACATTGTTATGGACGCTTGGAAAATTCAAAACAAAGTCCTTCGCGTGAATAGAGATATAGCACACATAGGATTAATCTTTCAATAATTTTCTAATAATATTTACGTATATTCAAAAATATTTCTAACAAATATAATATTAGTAAAATTGTCTACAATTCCAAGAATACATATTTCGCTGAAGATGGTCTCGCGTGAAAGAATTACCTGAATTTAAGTACAAAACAGAAACGAAAGAAAAATCCGCGACGGATCAAGTCTATTGTCCCAGCGAATGGAACTTGAAATCGAATTTGGATTGTTCGTCACGGACACGATTTCCAGGTAAATCGATACATTCTAAAAAGCAAGGAAGCCCGTGGGACGGGACAACAAAAATAAATTGAGAAGATTAGTTGCAATTACCACATAGGTCGGGTTACACCATTGTTTGACCGACGTCCCTCCTGAACTTCGAAACTGGGTTGCATAATGCGGTCGAGGTACGAGCTTAACCCTGCATTGGGCTAAAATTTCATACATGCTCGTCAAAGAAAGCCTAGACGATGATAATTACCATTTTCAACTATGAAAATTATCACGGAAACTTAGAATTGCACAGCATTTCTGTCCATCTATTAACACGACGTAACATTTCTTCTTCTAGAAAGAAATTCAGAAGAAAAGATGATTGTGTCTAAAAAAAAAAAAAAAAAAAAAAAAATGAAAAATGAAAAACACGAGATTCAAGTTTACGATCATAGAGAGTTTTCACCGTAACGTTGCGTTTACACAATTTTTATGTATTATTTTGCTACTTGGTTCTTAATAAGTTAATCGATGCCGTGACCAAGAGCACTCGAGAAGCAGAGTCGCGAGAATTCGAGACGTAGAGATCGTGCGAGTCAACGAATTTCTCGAGAGAAAAGTTTATTCGCTCGAGAGGAGATAAACTCTTAAACAACATGTAATTTCTTTTCTCTTGTATTTTCCCAGCGTTTCGTTTACTTTCTCTCCCCTTTGATAAAAAGTTACGATAGTTGACATGGTTCAGCATTTTGAAACATCTGATTTTTAATTGACAAGTTTCTCGATCGAAGAATATTAAATGGAGAACCTTTTAATTGAAAAGACGTTGGGTTTTTAAAATCACTGAGGAGCTTGTTTCAACTTCTGAAACTTTTCGGTCGGGATAGATTTTTGGAAAGTAATTTTAATTGATACGCTTGTACTTCGCTTAGTATACTACACCACCTGGAATATTTTCAATGGGATTTTTTATTGCAAAAATTTATTAATATTGAGAAAACTTTATTCTGCAACTGCATTCTCTTATACAAATATTTCTTCTTCATTTGCTACCCACCTCATTCTACAAATATTTCTCCACGATAATTTTGTAGCTCACTCTCTCTTATAAATTTGTTCAAATAATTAATATACGCGGGCAGTAGTCAAACGAAATCCATCTGTCACTCCATTTGATTATTTTACAAATTTCCATTTAATATTAAGGGGACAAATATTTAATTCGTTATTTTCACGATTTATGCTAAGGATCGCGCTACATCAAAACTTTCAGTTCGTAATGTACGTCAATTTTAATGTCATCTGAAGGTTGGAATTATTCTGTATTTCTATCTCATTTAAAATTTAAACTCCACTCTGTAGCATTAATTTGCAGCAGAGACAGCGAATGTATGTAGTAGTCATCTTATCCGTATGCTACAGCGTTCAACGAATTTGCAACTCGTTAATCTAAGCGATACGCAACAAGTATTTTGTTTTAGCAGCATTGCCATTCGTTTCAACTTCATCTGAGCGAATGGAAAATCCACGTTCGATCAAAGGAAATATGGTGCGCGAGTTATTCAATTAATTGTCGTATTTATTGATAGTTTAATTAGTTTGCACATTTTCTTTATTTTCACCACAAATTCTGACCAGTTACAGCCTCCTGTTCTAATGTATTTGAAAAAATTAGTGGTTTTATATACAATTTATATACAAGGATAAAATGAGAATATTTTAACGTTAATCGAACAAGCTTTCCTTTTAATCAGTAAAAATTATATCCTCGCGAAAAGTTATGACCATCGATATATTCTACCAATTCACGATATATTACGAGTCGTTAACGAATTAAAGAGCTCGTTTTCAAACATAAATCGTACAAAAATTGTTCATTAACCGAATTTGACGAATCGCCAGGCAATTTCTTTTAATTGGAAAAAAGAAACGTGAGGTCTTTTAATCCACCGAGAAGATTATTCGTACAGTTGTAAAATGTCGAATAGATAAATATTGTACGCGTCTTGTCTTAAGCTCTCATTAGCGTAGGTTGATTCGTGCAGTAAAAAAAAAAGGAGGGGAAAATAACTTTACTAAATTCAACCAGGCAGCTTTCGTCGTATTAAAAGTTTTAGGGTTGTTTTATAATTATGAGCCGAGGTTTGCGACAACGCGACGCAGTTTACAATAGTTCGTCGCAGTTGACAATACTTCAGCAACGCGTAGAATAACAGACGATGAAGAATAGTGGTGCAAAAAAACGAATAATATATTATAACGCATGTTGTCATTGATCTGGAAACTCATTAAACGATAGGATTACGGCCATATTCGCGGATTGTATCCGCGACGGATATAAAACGACAAATTCCGTGGATAGGTTCGTTGTAACAACGTCGACCACTTGGACACAATACCCCTTGATTATCCGTGTGATTTTATTCGCGGGCGTGGAATTTCCACGAAAATTCGAAACTGTATGCCACGGTTTCGTAAACCGGTGTTCCATCGCGAAAGTGCTGGATGAAACTGAGTATACAACGTTCAATTCGCGCAATTCTCTTCAATTGACATCATTCCGCCCTATATTGCATGACGTTTACGTCATGTTTCGAAGAATTTGACATAGGACGGCGCGAACACCATAAATCAATTGTTCGACAGGCGATCGATCGATTTTAAAGTAAGCTTAAACGCCGTTAGATGAACGGCGTCAAGTGAGTTGGCCGTCGTGTCGTCTGCCGGAAATCGAGCTGGCGACACCAGTTTCGCGCTTGTCACGCGCAAGTGTTAGATTGTTTTAAATGGCGTGACGCGGATGACACTTCTGTAATTGTTAAAATTGTTGATTCTTGTCTTTGAGATAACTGGCAAAGAATTGTAAAAGATAGCCTATTGTCAAGAGGAATTTCTCAGGAGTTCGATGGTTCGTTAAGAGGTTCAAGTTGTGCGATTTAGTATTGTTAAACACTGTATTGTGCAACTATTTGCACGTTCATAATGTATATTGATAAATCTAAATGGCGTGACGCGAACTATACTAAATGGCGTAATTGCTAAAATTGTTGGTTTTTGCCTTCGCGATAACTTTGAAAGCTTCCGTGAAAGATAGCGTATCGTCGAGGTCCGAAGTTTTTTCAGAAGTTCGCCGGTTTTTTTCAACTCGTATACTTTAGGATTTTTACGCGGCTTTATGCAACTATTTGGACTTTTATAATGTGTATTGATAAATTTAAACGTTGTGACGCGAATGGTATTAAATATTATGATTGTTAAACTTGTTGATTCTTTCCTTTAACATAGCTTTAAAAAGCTTCTATAAAAGCTAGCGTATTGTCAAGGTTTCTCAAAAAATCGGAGTTTTGTTGAAGATTCAAACTGGTTTAGGATTCTAAAACATTGGATATTTCTATTTTGAAACATTTTATAGCCGCGTTTTACGTTTAAGATATACTGAATCTTCATTTATATTACAGATTGTATCATTATGCCGTTATACCTTTAAATTATAAGACCGTATCTTCAAGACTAATTATTAATCATCTTAGAATCTCAGGATTCGATCCTTCGACTTTTAAATTACGTTACGGTATTAAATCATATTACATGGTAATAAATTTTATCAACTTGTTGAAATAGCTTGTACTCTGCGCAAATCAAAATCGTATTATCACTAGATTGATATACAACTAAGTTACTGTATGTCATAGCAACTTTTCAAATCGATCGAAAATCAAAAACGATGCGGTTCGTATCGCGGCAAATAGTATGCCGTGTGTCACAAACATGAAGATCTTGTAGTAGACATTGAAAACTGTGATAAAATATATATTACGATATTTATATATTATTAATATTATAACATTACGAAGATATTCGTTGTTGCAATTTAATTACATTAGGGTTGAGTAAATTAAGCTCATTAAATGTCAGTATAAGAAGAGACAAAATTACATTTTAAATTAAGAACATCGATTTCAAAAATCTCTCGATATTTTTTATTTCTTTTTTTTCCCTCTTAAACATTATAGATCTTTAACTACAGCGCGTTGCAATGTAATATACTCGCGTTTAATAATTTTGCAGAACGATATCCTACGAATATTAAACCTTAATCGTTTCCTAGAATTAATTCAAATAAATCCAGGAAATCCCTCAGAGCCATTGATAATTGTCTTACCTAGTAGTAAGTACTTTAATTACGAAACATTACATTACATCGACGACTGTTAATGTGTTAACTGAATTATCGTTTATAGACTAGTAAATTAAGTCACCCTACATAGAAATACAAAATTAGATTTTACGTTGGAAGCATTGATTTTGGAATCTGTACTGGTCGATCTTATAATTCTACACCTGTACGAAATTCTGGCAACACTATATCAGAGAACGGAATGGCATACTCATGGGAATAAGGAAAAATACAGTTTAAATTATTAATATAAGAACTACTTCAAGTAAATTCAGATTTGCTTCTGAATAATCATGGTTTTCCCATGCTGAAAAATGATCGAGCAATATGAATAATAAAGAACCATTTCTTAGAATTAAATGAGTTTCTATATTTCATTTTCCTAATATAAAATTTTACCAAATACCGAAATTAATACACTTGGACCTAATTAACTAGTATGATATAATAAATACAATGTTATACTAAATAAATATATTAATAATTACAATGCTAAGTGTATTTCGAAATTATTTCTTATTCCCTTTAACAAAATCCTTGCACCTATCATGTTTTTGCAACAGCCTGTATATACAAGGTGTCTCGTCTTGATCGAGCCAGGCAAATATCTCTTAAACCGTATATTATTCGAAAAAAGTGTTTCTTCGAAAAATACATAGCTTCGAGATCTCAAGGTGACCTTCGTTTATTCAAATGGATTTCTACATACATTTTTTTCATACGCTATTCGATGGATTTTTTAATTCCCTACAAACCAGTATTAGGGTACTTCAATGGAAAAATGATTAGTTCAAAAGGTATTCCAGCTTCAACCTTGTAAAACTTATCGCATGAAAGACAAGGAAAGATAACACAGCGCACTTACGTTTATATGTTTCTTGTCCTCCACACGCTCAATTTTAATGAAATTAACAATGAGATATCTTTTAAGCTAAGAATTTTCAGATACAACTACCTTGATACTTTTCCGTAGAGAACTAAAAAGTGCATCGGATGGTGTATGAAAGATAAAACGTATAATTCAATTGGAAGAAACAACGGTTATCTTAGAATCTCGTAAACGCTTCCACTTAGACAAATCCAATTGAACGTCGTAAGATGGGCCAATTGAAACCGTACAATTTTATTGTACGCTCTTTCTCGAATTACGTATAGTTTAGGATATATGTTTGCGTGGAACGATCAAAATGAGACACCATGTACATTAATACATTCCACATTCATTATCGCGAAATTGCGTTTCCCTTTGACTTTTTCGAGTTTCCGGGACGCGACAGCACGTTCCATTCAACCGCAATTCGCGTACTCGCTTACAATTAGTCAGGGTCGCGATACTCGCGAGTTCCACTCGCGCGATTAGTCATAATGGCTATTATTTTATTGTGTAACAGCTTTTTCCCTCGTTGCTTACCAATCGAATTGCCTGTTACCGAGAGGCACTACTCGACACGCCCGCGTCTTTAAACGTTAAATACCTTGAATATTAATGTCAGCGACGTCTGATATAGTGCATTTTACCGATGATGAAATCCACTCGATCACTAGGGAAAAACACGGCGTAACGAGGGTGTGTGTACACGAAACGTGGATCATTTGCTCCGCACGATCGATCATGCTAATGTAACGAATATAACAAATCGTTACGATAGCTTCTACTCTTGGAAGAAAGAATAGAAATACCAGCAGACACTGGGAAAATGACAAATGTACAATCATTTCCAAGTAATCCGCATGTCTTGAAAACATTGACATTCTTTGTTTAAATAAAGCATGTAGGAGTCAATCTGACAAGCTGAACTGATCGATTTCGATGTTTCAAAAGTTTTTAATTTTACGTATCAAAATACGTAGATAGGGTTCATTTCGCAGAAACGGAACGATTAATTAACCTCGATAGAATTGGTCAGTTTTATTTCTATATCGTAGTTACTTTTTGTTTTATTACGCAAGAATAAAACAGTTATGTTAATCGTTTTGTTACGAAATACGTTAACTCTACGCTGAAATTTTATAAGACTTTACTCGAGTATAAATAGCCTTTTTATTACGAAAACATTTGTATGGGAATGTAGATGCCGAAAAATGTCAGCTCGAAAATACAGAGGAAAGATTTATATATAAAATTCAGCATAAACCGGAAACGTCACTTCAAGATGCGTAAATGTGGCAATGTATCTTTCATCAAGATAGAAAAAGAGACGTCGAAATTATTAATAGACTAAATTAAGATAAATCTGTTGAATGGTTTAATCGAGACACAATGGAATACACAATAGAATTCTTACAGAAATACATAATAACAGAGTAGTGATACATCAACAGCTGTCATCAATCTCAGGTGTGCCTTATTACGTTGACCCTGGCCACGGATTAGCTAACACCTTGATGGTGACGTTATTAATCGATGTGGTTTTTACTTTCTGAATGATATACAGCATTATGTGACGTTTCCTATTTCAGCAGATTGACTTTCAACTGTAGAAAGAGAAAGGGAGAAAATGGGGAGTCATAAATTCTCGTATCATTAATAGAAGTCTAAATATCACGTGATAAGTTTTATATTAATTTCACATTTTATATCTCGGAAATATAAATGTCACAAAATCACACGAAACAAAAATGTTGTCAACGCAGACCCAAAACGTAAAATATTCGGCTTATCTTTTCAATTTAGTTTCCATCAAAGATAGATTACGGATTTTTATGCAAATTCATATCTTTACGAATATAACTGAAGGAATGGGACCTCGATGGATAATCATTTTTTCGATAGATATTATAACGAGTACTATAGTTCGAATTTATTCATATATTTTTGCTTATGTTTCGCGTTTAAGTCTCCCATAAGTGCATAAAAAGTTGCATACTAGTCAAAAATTGAATGGTCACACATTTTGGTCAAACTTGAGTTAAAAGTAAAATATGGTTCTACAATGTTTGTAAATTATTGCAGATATTGCAATCAAAAGGCGATTTAATATTAAACACAAGAAGCACATTAGGTGCTCGAAACTTGTGGCACAGCGTAGCTTAAAAACCCCTTTATCTCGACATGCGCTAAATGTGTTTCAGATCTTTACTCTCGGTTTCCATTCGATTAAAAACGTAGAATGAGAAACAAAACTCCAGAGAGTACAAACGTCCCTTCCATAGGATTCCACAGGAATCACCCCCATTCAACATACATAACATCCGTACGTACATCGATAAAAGTCCAGTATTTCTTTCCGATCGGAGAAAGCAAGCCATTCTCATGAGACTTAAAATTCGACATACTAAACTGACACACTCTCATAACTTTATCCTATTTGTAGATGATAATCTTCTTAATCGTAGCAACGTTAATGCATGAAAAGTAAATTAAATTAAGAAATAAATTCGCTCTGCCAAACGAGATGCAGCATGTCTAAATCAGAAGCATTGAAGATCTTCTTTATCTTCTCAAAGATATTAATCTGTATCAGCAATTATGATATCGTAAGCTACCTGCTTAATTCTAACATACGCTGTATCGTAGTATAGATACCGTTGTTTGAGTTTCTAACTTGCCTCATTGCATTCTACGCTTTGCTCTTTGTTACGTATTTTATTAATCGCGGTAGCTGCCTAATCCCGGACCATAAAAATCATGAAAACGATAAAGAAATAAATAAATAAGGAAGAACAGAGCATCGACTATTAGTAAAACCTACTCGACGATAGAAGCGCCTTTTCTTCGTTTCGCGGTGCCGCGAAAACGAAAGAAAAACCGCGGCCAACAGAGCGAAGGTAAAGAATCGGAAGCCGGCGGCAGAATTAAGAGGAACGTCGTTGGCTGTTTACAGTGAATACCGGTCGCGATAAATCCAGCCTCCGGTACACTCGAAATTGCTTTTCGAGGGTCGCCTTGTAGCGGATGCAATTAAACAGGATCACTGTACGCTCGTAATAAAATCTCCAAGTTCCAGTGCGCTTCCGGGATGAAAGAATCGGCTGCCTCCGCGGTGCGACGCTATTCCCGGCCGTGCAAAAAGTTCCCTTGAAAGCGCGCACTCCTCGTAACGAGCTTTTGCTAATTTTTTTAATTAATTCAAGATCGAATAGGTATCGATTAGAATCGCGATCCACATTTACGCGTTTCGATGAAATACGAATTATTAACACGAAAACTCTTTCGTATTGGGTTTGAATAATATATAACGAGGTTTGAAACGAGCAGAATGTTTAATTGAAAAATTTAACTTACATTTTTACGAAGCGTCAAGACATTGTGAGATATATTTCGAAGGATTATATTTTGCTCAAATGTTTGCATTGATTTGCACAAATTATGCAGCTATATTGTTACAATATGGAACGTATTATAATGAAACGTATATTGTTACAATAATGTAAGGTAAAACCAATCCATAAATTACAGTAATGAAATTTCATATTGAATATGTACGATATTGTAACTATACAAATTAATGAACAGTTTAACAGTTTAATTAATGAACATGATAAACAATTTAATAAATCACAACTGAAGACCTTAGTAAAATAGACGTGTAAGTGCAGTTATTCAAGAAGATGATAAAAACGCTCATACAATTCCAGTTTTAATAGCATGAAAGTATAACTGCACTTACACATTTCAGAAATATTAATTATCCTAGTACTATTGCTCTTTTAATATAACGTTTTTGAACACGTAACATTAAAATCACGAAATCTATCATGATGGATCTGCCACATTATGTTCAGTTATGTTTCCTGTACTTCTCACGGAAATTACTTAACGAAATAAGGTTCGACTACGTCTAAATTTAATCTTAATTCTTTTATTTTTTTAAATTTGCTAAAAATCTCGTGTTATTTTTAGCTCATTAGAAAGGTTTCGTATTATATTCATATATTTATAAAAATTGGTGGGAGGATTTTAATTAACGATAGCCTGCGTCCATCGAGGCAAGTGGAATTAAATTTGATCTTGTAATGAAAGTTTGCCAGTTGCACTCTGTGTTTAAACGGTTCGAAGGTATTTAGTGTTTTTTGTAGAAAATCGAGAGCCGCAATGTTATACAGATTGTGAAGCTGTTCGCAAGAGATACGAAAAGTTATGAAGATGGCTACTCGAAAGTTCCCATTAGCCTACTTAAACCAAGTGCATCGCCCTCAACGACAACGACACTTATATTCACCAGTCTCCACCAAAATATGCAAACTACCCCTATGAGAGGTATTTTTCTTTTCTTTTGATAAAAATAAAACTGTATAATAAGCGATACAGAACTTTGCAAGTATAATCACATAAAATCAAGCGGCGTTAGGTAAAACTTTTATAAACTTGTTATGAATATCGTAACTTTGATCTTCAATATATAGTAAATTATACCATCAACCCTTAACGCATACCAAGATAGGACAAGAGATGTCTTCTTATCAAGAAGGCTATTAACATTCTCGAAAAACTATACGATCTTTTTAATAGTTCCATCGATTAGCATTAATATATTCTTTTTTAGAAAAATATTATACAATATCGCGGAACATTTCACTCGAAGGATTTTATTAAAGTAAAAAGTACGTCAAAATAAAATTACGCTCTGACCAGAAATTATTAACAGTCACTGTGTACGCTATCATTTCGTAAAAGCGCGTTATAATTAAATTTTATTAAAAGGATAATACCGTTAAACAGCTTCGAGGCAAATACTAAAAGTATCGGATAAGCGTTTTTTCATCCAGCAAAAATTCAACAAGAACGTACTGTAAAATGGTAAGAAACTTCTAAAATTCTTTAATACGTCAAGAAGTTGGCGTTCGAGTCTAAAGTGGAGATAAAAAAATGCTTGTTTTCACCGAAAAGGCGAAAGCTCAAGAGATCGTTTTAAGCGTCTTAAGAAAATTATAGCCCGTAAGCATGGAACGTTGAAAAAGTAAATTCGAAGAACAGAATATTATTTGGAGATTGTTTTATTGGGCATGCGCATAAAGGAGCGCAACCACCTCTCTATGAACGCTTTCTACATACGAAACGGTTGTGTGCTGAACAAACATCGGACCAATCTCGGTTCACTTCTTCCCTCGCGGCCTGCTTTCACGAATCTCCATCCCTGAAACCATCCTTTCATCCCTCGTGGTCGTGGGTTTTTCGACGCTTCTCTCGTGCGATTGAAAGTAAAGGGAGAGAAAAGAATTAGAGCGATGTTCATCGATTAGGGACGAAGGGTGAGAAAGCATACAACAGTGAAATAGCAAACAGAGAACTTTTTAGGCCTTTAGGCTTTTAATCATTTTTGATAACGTTAGAATCCCAAGGAGAAGTGTAACTGGAAGTCCGCTTTATTGCGGAAGGCAGAATTATGAAATGTAAATAAATAAATAAAGTAACTTTAGAATCTTCAATTTTTAATGATTTAAAAATCTCTGATTTTTAATAATTTTAGGATCTTTAAGAGAAGATTAATCTTAATAATTTTGGAATCTCTGGACAATTTTCATAATTTCATTGATCGATTAAAATGATTTTTGATTCCAAAAATTAAAGTTTCGCGTGAAATTTATTTTTATCAATATCCATAGTTTTTAACAACAAAACACGAGATTCAGTATAAAATAATTTTTTTACCATCGCGCCGGTGTGAAATTTTAAGCATGGACACTGTGTACCTGGAAAATAAGTCGAATACAGAACGTAAAAACGCGTAAAATAGGTTTGAAGTAGAAAAAATGAGGTTTGTAGAATTGTAAAGTGCTGTACCGAGCAGGATTTTTTATTCAAACGAAGTACTTTGTGGTCGAAAGTTTTACGGATTCTAAAGCGATGAGAGCAACAGGTCCCCTACTAAATGTTTCATATTTTTAACTAATTGTTAAGAATTTCAAACGGATGAGATAACCTCGTTAAAGACCGTAGAGAATTTTAAAGTTTGTCGTTTTGTATATAAAATCTGGTTATAGACGGTCTCTACTGATACCATCTTTCGGTTTAAATCTTCTTCTTTGCAAATCAATTAAAAATTCTTTCAAATAAAAACTATTTATACTTATGTAAATTATTATGAATTTATAAATATATTTAAATTTGTTGTGGCCAGACACGAAGGCCTAATGTAAAATAAACTGCCTTGCATAACTTACGTGTAATAACAGCTGGACAAATCTTTAATTCTGTGGTTGACGAGGAAAAAAACAAAAAATGTTTATCACGGAAAACGTATAAATATAAACTCGTTGATTCGATAAACGCAACAACGATGAGCCTTTGCGTCATTCTTATGCCAATACTATTGATCGAACTGAAAGAAGCTTTCAACACGTTGAATGCTAGCTTTACAGGGATTACCCGTGGCGCCATAATGAATTTTTTTATTATGCGATAAATGTAACGGTGAAATATTATAGGTCTATATTTCATGTATAAATAAATTTATTTTTATATGTTTTATACTGTATTAATTTCGTCACGCCGTTGTAGTAACGATGGTGATAATGAACAATCGACATTTGTTCAAATTTTTTGATTTTATTTTTACCAATCTTGGTACTCCGGTTACCGGTGACCTTCATGGCGGCACCGACAAGTTGAGTGTCGGTGACCGATGACCCCCGTGGCATGTGACATGCTAAAATGAACGCGGTTCCGATCAGTCCTTGAAAAACTGCGTGATTCTCGTTTACAATAACATCATGACAGAAAAGTAATTTCAGATATAAAATATCTCAAGTTTTACAGTTTAGGTGTTAGATGCTGTGAAAAATTGAAATAGAATAAAATTATCTAAAATATAATAACATAAGTCCAAACGAAACGTTTATGAGTCATTCGCGATTCGATGACGTTAACTAAGCATTACATGCTATTTCCAATGAAATTAAGACAAAGTACTGTATAATTAATTTTATCGTAAATTATGTATCCCATGAAACAATGGAACGAACTGTGAAACGCGAAAACTGGAAAATTTCAATCTTCTCCTTCCATCGTTTTTGAAAGCAGCAAAATCGTAATTCAGAATGGAAACATTGTAAACACGATATTATGTTCATAGAATTATCAATTCGAGTAGGTACATGATTTATTGTAACGTAAAACCGGACACTAACGATGATCGAGCATAATTCCCTTTCGCATAATTACTCGAGTTCTCTAATAAACGTTCACTAAATCAACCAAGGTTGCTCGTTCGATTGAAACGAAAAACCATTCGAATAAATAGTCTGAACGTTTAAAAAGCGGATCGAGAGGCAAGTTATATCAAGGTTTCCACGAAAAGAACCTACAAACGTCGCTAATAATCGCTGAGAACGAATCACCAACCAAAGCTAACGCGTTTGCCGATCGTGTTACGATAATGACGCGCTACGTCAAACCATTTCGATCTTAGATTTAAGCGAAGTTTTTTCTTCCTCATCTTACATTCATCTATCGGTATATTGATTCTGGATAATGGAAAAAGTCACGGAACTGCGACCAATAGAAACTTGTTAACACGTTGCGAGAATTCTTTTTGTTCTTTCCTCCTATTAGAAGTGGATCAGCGAGTATTGATCGATGAAATAAAGTAATAGATGCAGATGGAGTTTCACTGAAAGATCGTATAACACTGTCGTCTAGTTGATACTTCCATGGACCCAGTTTCGATGGATATACTTTGACGTAAAACGCGACTAATTACTTCCATCGAACCACGTTTACCGTATCGTGCAACTATTTCCCTGGAACTGTTCCATTTATCGCCGGTACTCGTTAAGGAAACACTTCCTGTCCTTGGCTAACCCGGTCGTAGAATGCCTCCTGAATGCTCCGTGATATTTTCAGAAATTCTAGGGAATTTGAGGTCACTTGTAATCGTTGTTCGTGACGTTACACGTCTAATACGTGATTCTTGTTTAGACACGGATTGATATAATGCAGCGATTTTCAATTTTTGTTCAACCTACCGCGCGTCTAAACTAATTATCCAGCAAAATTCTGCTAAAATTCTATTGAAATTCTGGTACGTTAAAAAATATATTATATTTGATTTAACATATGCCATATGCTGTATAGCTATCGTTATGTTTATTTTCTTGAACGCGTTCAATTTTTATATATTTTGCTTTAAAAGATAGATTGAGATGTACGAGGTAATGTTTATTCTTTGTAATGTGTTATTTTGTATTGGCACTGTTGGAGGAAAACACTCCACTCTTCCAGGAAAATTCTACGTCTGCTCTACTGTTTAGTTTTCCTGATTTTCGAACCTATTAAGCATTATCTATTACTAAATTAATTTGAAGGGCCTTCCAGACCAATAGCCTTTTCTGGAATATGCCTTGTGTAGATGGTGCAGCGAGATGTAAACAAACTGGATTTTTGGAATTATAAATACCATAGGCCCATGGCTTCGGGGCTCTATTGTAATGTCACGCTGTCAGCGTGCAGATCTGGATTAGCATACACTGAACTTATACCGTTATACTCGAATATATTTCTGTTACACATTAACAGAATACAGATAACCCCAACAGGTACAATTTTTCTCCAACGATGTTATTTAAATGGTTCATGTTGTTGACAATTTTTTAATCCGTGAAATTCCTGTTTTAACCATTTTAAAAGATTCAATTTATTTTACCTAGTTGGTCACCGATAACCACCGTGGCAACTAACGTGTTAACGGCGTGAAAAATTAAATTAAAGCAGAATCGTGAAAACACTGTAAATTCCCACCGATAAAAATTCAAAAATAAATGTACCAAACAAGTATCGGTCTTTTAAAATCAACGTCTAAAATACATGTACAAATCTCAAAAAGTAGTTTCCACGATTTTCTCCAGGAACTAATAGAAACAGCATCACTACTTCCCTTACAAAATCCAATCGATTCGAAACTCGTCAACTTTCAAAATCCACCTTAGATTCCCTTGGAAAACAAAAGCAAAAAAAAAAAATCATTTGTTTGAAGCAATTCAGCAAGGTTAGCCTGCGAAGGGAAACTCAAGATAAAGTGTTTCTCCCTAGTGGGAAGGTAAATTGTGACGACGGGCCTCCGGCCGCGTTAACGATGACACGTTCACATTTCCGGCACGCAACGTTTGCCTCTCACCTGATTACAACACTTCATCGTTCATCTTTGTTGATGTCTCCAGAAAAATTTTTAATCGATTAATATTATTATTATTGTTGTTATTATTATTGTTGTTGTTATTATTATTATTGTTGTTATTATTATTATTGTTGTCGTTGTTGTTGTCGTTGTTGTCGTTGTTGTCGTTGTTGCCGTTGTTGCCGTTGTTGCCGTTGTTGCCGTTGTTGCCGTTGTTGTCGTTGTTACTAGTATTGATATAATTTTGTAACGTCTCATGGAGAATCTTTTCGAGTGCCATGAAACATTACAGACGATGCACAGGACCCGAGCCTAAGATTTGTAGCCTTGATAACCGGCCTCATGAATTATTGATGAGACATTTGAATTCATTTGAATGGCACGGCACGAAATCGCGAAGAAATCTCCGAGTATCGACGAGAGGATATCATCGCCTGACCTATCGTCATCCTCGTGCGATTCGTGAACCTGCATCTCATTTTTCTCTGCTTCTTTATGCCAGTTAATGCCACTAAAACTGCCGCGTGATCGATTCTCTGCTAATTTTGGGGAAGAGTTTGCTTTTTCTTTGACTTTGGTCTTCGCTGAACTTGTTAGCGAATCTGTTTCGCTTTTAGTGGGCGTAAGAAATAATTTAAGTATGGAAATATTTGAATAATCCTTCAGTTGGGTATTATTTTAATAATTCTTCAGATAAGATTATTTTAATGATTTTTTCAAGGGTTGGAATAATTTCAATAGTTTCGCAAAAGACATTTTTCTATTTTAAGATCGTTGAACGTTATATAGAATATTTTATACGATCGCTGGCGATTTCTGAACTTGCACGCTATTTCCTTCTTCTTCTTTCTCTCGCGGATTACATCATTGGAACTTTCGTGAGATCGATTCCTCGCTATATGTTGACTCGTGTGTAACTTTTTCTTTATTCTTTCTAAACTTCGTTATTGAATCTTTTCCTGTCTTAATGAATATAAGAAGGAAGTTAAGTAATGTCAATAGAATTCTTGTACGAGAGATACCAATACATCCTGTTATTAGACTTTCATTATTTAGAAGAATGAAAAAAGAAAAAAATAATGTTAACTCAGAAAGAAGATATATCGATGTCTCAAGTCGTGTCATGTGCGATGATTCGAGAAATGAACAAATGTTATATAAATTACTTGAGCTAAGGAGGGCTGTATAATTCCAAAGATATTAAAAATCGTGATTTTCCTCAAACCGCCCTGCAATTATTATTTCACTTAAAAGCTAATTAAATTATACACGATAGTTATTACTAATACACGCGATCGCTCATGGTAATTATATCTTTTAAGTTACGACGAGATAAAAAATTGCTTCAACCTGATAGACTCTATTTAACCATTCGCAAGTTAATTAAAATATTTCCGCCAGGACTTGTTTACAATATCGATTGCAATAATTCCCCATGATCATGAAAAGGAAAAATCGCGTCTCTGTCTCTCCTCCTGTTCCACGTGCGCGATCGTTTTCTTCACGACGTACCTGGAAAAAATCGTCGATACTACAAATAACTGATTTTTTTCCTCTTTCGTGTAATATCAATCCATGAGCCAGCTGAGCGTATCCAACTCGATATTTCCAAGGATACCTGGCTGAAAACGCATAGCAGTAGGGAATAAATGGAATTACAGTCATCGAAAATCGTAGAAAACAAGCCCGAAGAGCTATCTGACGTCCATCGGTGGAACCCACCGAGAAACGGTCGACAAACTTCGGAAATGTGGTCAGTCGAAGCTTGCTTGATCAACAATAAGGGACAGGGCATGTCCTGAAAATTGATCATGGACGAAGGGGAAATAATTAATGTACAATATATCCAGTCCATATACAATGTATTAAAATTACATACGTCATGATTAACGTCTAACTGTTAAAAATGTGATGGCAATATGGGGAAATATTTTTCGTAATTGACAGAAAAGCTTTAACCATTTAATCATCGTTTATATAGATTTCATAAAAAATTCAAATGTTCTATAATTAAGTAAATAAATTGCGATTAATACACGTTTAACATGATATCAACGTACATTTCGATCGAATAAAAGCAAACTTAATTTTACTAGCTAAAAATGTGCTTAAGGTAAAGTTAGTCCTACTAAAAGTTAGTCACAGATTAAGATCATCGAATTTTATTGCATTCTAAATCACCTTATTTTGACGATTCGATATGCGTACGAAGAAACATGAATATAAACATACATACAAAGAGACATATGCTTATGTGCATGCATGTATGTACGTGTAAGTACCGTACATGTATGCACGTGTACCGTTCAACGGTACAGTCACCTGTTTTTATGCCGCAGATACAAGTAATTAACACCGTATGAGTTGTTATTCGCCTTCAAGACAGATTAATTACAATGCAACTTGTTCAGAACAATTTGAAGCAGTTATAGAATGTTGACATTTCGACCACACATGCACGCTGCTGTACAAGGAATTGCTTCATACGCGAGGAATTGCACTGTCCTCCTCGCGCGCACGGCTTCTCCGAATCTCTTTCATCCACAATAAATTATTTCCTTTTACAAACAAACCATCCATTTTAAAATCGTATTTAGCGTCGATGAAATTTTAATTACTCGCCGTGAAAACGTCGCGATTGTTTTCGACACCCCTCTTTGCCGGGACAAGAAACGATACAATCAAGAATTCCTTCGTATACGGAAAAGAGGGTCATACGCGCACGCCATAGCTGTACATTTCTACGTCTTCCCTTTTTTACCGACGACTCACGTTCTAACGTTCTAAAATTGGACCAATCAACGATCCTTTAATTACTCGTCACGGAGACTTGGCAATTGTCTTCGACACGTGACTTTGCCAGGACAAAAATTATTCCATCAGAAATTCCAGATTCTACGGATAAGAAGGACACGCGTAAGAACGTCGTTTCCGTCATCCTGGTAACTAATTACTGATTCTACCTTGTTCGTTAATTGCACGATTTCTCGAGATTTTCGAGAAAAAAAGAAGAAGAAAGAAAGGAACAAGAAGTAAAGGAAAACGATTCATACGCATACTACATAAAACTGATCGAATCATTTGAAAAATCCAAGCTGGCTCGAGGGGATTTTTTATCGAGAACGCCGGTGTAGTATCAACGTAGCGTCGCAGTAACGCAACGTTCAGCCATGCGACAGAAAAATGTATCACCATGAACACGAGCTTCTTTGCGTTTATCGACGAGATTCGTCTGACTGGCATTGAAGATGATCGATGCAACTCAATTACGGACCGAAGATACCTTCGCTTATTATTACTACTCTTGCTTGTTATTACTTCTTACTTCGTAGCAAACGTTTCCTGAATTTGTTTCGCAATTATCAAGTTACCATCGCAGTACGGTGTGCGATGGACAAAAATAGAAATAGTCGTTTTGATCTCATTACGCCGATATGATATCGTCAGCGCGTAAGTAAGTAATATTATAATTGTAAACAATAATCGTCCGCGGAAGCAATAGAGGATTGGTAAAAAGGGAGGATTAGTAAAATCGTTAGCACATCAAAGTCTAATCACTTGAAAATTAGCTCGTTCACTGTACGTTCTTGTTTGTTAGCTCTTGTTAAATAGCGTTTGTTACGACTTAAATATGAAGAATTTGAGCAAAGATACGTGCAATTTTAATTTCTAATTAGAAAATTTCTTCCCCCCTTCAAAGAGCAATTTGAAAAATATCGTTCAAACCACCTTACATTAATTTTGATCGTTCTGTGTCAAGAAGGTATCGTATCACAAAGTGACATGCTATGTAACTTTCGTTACAAACTGCTACATTCGATGTTCATTATTTTTTTAGTTGGATCTTTAGTTAAAATTAAAGTTACACGAAAAGTCTGTTCTTCGCCGAATGTCAGCGCAATATCTGAAGACACGGAAGGGAAGATAAATGATTTCTGCATGACGCTCACGATAAAGTGGTAGGATTTATTTACTTAAGCAACACTTCTCACACTGATGTGTGGTGATAAACAAAAAAGCAAATATTCAAAATATTTCGAGTCAGGGAGATACCAACAAAAATTTTATAAACAGGCTTTTACTCGTCAGATCTCCTGATATCAAGCTGCAGAGAGACTGCACGTTATATGCGTCTTTTATCTTCGTCGCGAGTGCTCGCCCAAATGCCGTACTGCGATGACATGGCGAATTTTTTTCTCGTTTAACATGTTCAAGTCGGGAGGATTTCTACGATTCCTGCTTTCCGCTCAGGAGAAAAAAAGAAAAAGGTGGAAACAATTTTCTCGCTTGATTTTTATTTCACAAATATTAATTCGTTATTGTTGAGAAGTATTGAAAAAAAAGTAAATAAATGATGTTGATACGTGCATCGATTTCGCACTGAAACGTGTTAATTTGTCAGTACATATATATTTACTGCTGAAGTTTATTTGTTTTTATATCTTCATAAATATAATTGAAAAACAATATCACAAATTATTTACAAATGTCAATGATCGCGTGGGAAAAACAGAACGTTCGTGATAAAATTGTCACCTGGTAGACCAAATGTATATTCTAGAATTATGGACATTTTTATGAATATGGAATATTTAGCAAAGCGCGAAGATAAATGTTTATCAATGGCAGATAACGCGAGAATAATCCGGGAATAATATGTTAAGAAAGAACACAATACAATTATTGTTCGAGTGGAGTATTTCATTTTATAGTTTCCAGAAGATTGATTTTCTCGGACAGGTGTTCGCGTTCGAATAAAAAATCCAGCAAATGGAGGTCGAAAATAGTATTTCTTACGCCATGGTGAAGGAATCGGTCAAATCAACTGATGGTATTATAATATATATCGTATCTACATTTCTAACGTGTTGCTAACGATGTTCTGGTGTTCTATCGTTCATATCTTTAATTCATGTTTATAACGCTATGAACACTGATCGTTTATATGATAATATCCTAGAAACTGAAACGGAATTATCTTTCTAAGAGACGTAGTTCCTTCCGTCGATTTTATTTATAAATTAGTAATACTGACTAATCAAGATTATGGGAAATATTGCGATTGATTTAAGAACAATATAAGAGAATTGTAGTTTGTATAACATAGGCCATGAAAAGCAACAGGAGATTATGAAACTTGTCTTTAAGGGAGGAAAGTTTCACTTTGTTAAAATGCCATTCTTCAAAGTATGATTTTACTCGACGAATGAAAGAATAATGGTAAATTAGATAATATAGATTTAGAATAATTGAATAAAAGCTGTGTGGCATTTTATATTCTCCAAATAAACGAGAACAGAATTATAAAATAGAAAGGAATAAAAAGAATAGAGAGTCGGATCCAGGAAAAGTACTACAAATAAAATTAGGGTAGAGAAGTATCAAAATTAATGCAAGAGTGTATTAAAATTTTATCAAAGTAGGATATATTTTCCCCAAAGGGAAGCAACATACCTCCGAGCGATTTGATTAAGAAGCCACTAACCAAAGTTCCCTCAACGAAAAGGTGGTGAACATCAAAGGAAAAGTTGGCAAAAACATGATGGCAGTTTCCGGTAAAGCACAATCTCGCAAGATCATTTTTTCGTCACGCACTAGCCCTTTCGTCGAACCCATTAGACTCCCTGTGGCCATGGAGCTAAATGGAAGGTCGAATTATAGAAAAAAAGGTCTCGGTTCCTTGTCGGAAATCGAAGAAAAATATACTGTAACTCGATCGAAAAAAAAGGAATGTACTTGCTAGAAAATACAAGAGACATGTTTAAAAGAAAATTGCAATTTTCAAATATTTTCCTTTATAAACTGTTGGTACTTTTTTACAGGATTGAAACGATCGATAGGGAAACTGTGTCAATTTGGTGCATAATTTATAAACGATAAAACGGAAGTATCAAGGATATATCGATTCAAGAACTCTGTCTCTTCCTATTATTTCTCTGACGTAGAGAGATGTCCTTAATTAAAATATTCCAAGTCGAACGATTCTGCGCATTGCTTCGTAAATGGACAATATTTATCATTTTTAACGTGCACGCTGCAATGACTTGAAAAGGGAGTTCTGAGCTCTGTTTGCTCTTAACGGTGTATTAATATTCGATTGAAATGAGAATCTAGAAACAAAGGGAGAGAATATTTTTATCGCAATAAATGTAACGATAAACGAAAGGACACGCGTGCATGTGAGAGGAAAGAAAATGGATGAAAGCGTGCTTCAAAGAAACGATAAATCCCCTTGAAAACAAAGCCGATACGGATAAACTAAAAAGTTTTTTGAAAAATTCTATTAATGAAAAGGTCATAATGAATATATAAATATACATAAGTGGCAAGTGTATTCTCCAGTCAAATAATTATTAAAATTGTTAAAATTGTTAGAAATTGAAACAAAGTTCTTTAAAGCCATTATAATTACCAACTTACACGTAATTTATATTTAAAAAATTAAAACTTCCAATATAATTAACTTGTTTCGACCTTTTGCCTTACACGATTTTTTTCTTTTTTCTAAAAACATTCCACGGTCGGCGCATCAAACATAAAAAGAAGATTAAAAAGGAAACACCAAACAGATTTCACAAAGGACGTAACCTAACATACAAACACTCACCACCCTAAAGAAATAAATCAATCAAATTCGAAGATGGTATCCCACTGGTGGTAGCCATCCACATGCTATATTGCTATATCACTAAACTATAATATTTTACCAAATGTCCTACTGGACAAATTGTAAGATATAAATAAATAAATAATAGAAAAAAAAACATTCCGATTGTTCCCTATTTAGATGATTGAACTATTTAACCATAAGCTATACACGCAATACTGTATAGTTACTAAACAATATAACTAAAGTGTAATTAAAGGAAGCATAGCTAGCAAAATGGCGTTAAATGAAAGTGGCCGTTAAAAAGCAAAAGATACAGAGCGCGATATAAGTAAAACAACCTAAGGTTTATTACACATCTCGAAATGGAAAAAGTCTGTTGAAAAAATTGTTTAATCAGCTAGTTAAGTAAGAGTTAAGGAAGGAAGTTACTTAAGAAAATGATATACCTGCCAAGTAGGACCGAAGCGAAATTGAAGGACGATTAGATAACATTTAACCGTGTCTTTTCGTCGAACTCGTTCAAGATCGTTTACGCCGGTGAACTTGAACTTAAATGTGTATTCGTAAAAAGCGAATGGAACCAGGCAGCCAGGATGGCCTTGCTTGCGGTAGTTTCATCCATTCATGGGAGTCACTTCTCTCGTCTTTATACAAAGAAACGATCGTACAAATTGCTTTTCGGCTCTTACCTTGATATACAGTTAACCGTCTCGCATCTAAACCTTCGAAATTGCACGTTTCTTCGCTCCATCCTGGAGAACACGACGTTGAAATAATTCTATGAAAATTTGTCAATATTTTTCGAGTCAAGGAAATCGCTAATATCTTGAAATTTAACAATTCAGAAAGACGAACAAAGAGAAGAAAATTATAAAGTTACTTCGAAAGAGGGAAAGTTACCATTTTTCTATTAATTTACAATTTCTCTCAAGTCACAGTTTTTAGCGTGAGCTCGCGAACCAAAGAGAAATTGTAAATTATCGATTTACGAAAGTCAAGATATTTTATATTTCCCAAATAAGCAAACTCGATATCGTAAAATACTACGAACAAGGAAGATTGAAAAGAATGGAAAGATGTCGTAGAACCGATCGAATAATACTACGTGTAAATGAAGAACGAATGACCAAAAAACAGGAGAAAATATAGAAGCGGCAGTAGAAATCAGATGGATACGAAACTCGAAGGAAGAAGGACACGCTGAGAGGCAAATATTACGCGCAGCTGTAAGAGCTGACACATATTATGCAAGCCAATCGGAATATCTGTTTCGTAGTGACGGTCATGTCTGTTTCAAAAGCGAACAATTCGATAACGACCAGCATAAACATTATCTCTAACATTAACGACAGATTACGAAACCGCAACATAGGAACTGAACGGTGTCCCTCGTATATTTCCTTCTTTTCTGGCCATTCTAAAGGCTGCTACAGCTTCCAGTTTACTAATATGGTATTCTTCTGCTTACGTCTATGCGTTTCTTTAAATATAGAAATCGAGCCTATCATCGTGTAGAGAAGGACATCAGGAAGTAGAACGAATGATCTATCGCGCTGATAATCACCGTCATCGTTACATTTTTGCTTGCTGTCTTTCTTTCTGATTTTTATTTTATTAGCAATCATGCGTAATACCACGATTTGCGTCACAAGAGAAGGGCGAATGACGCGATACAGAAATTTCTCAACCGATAAGCAAAGTAATTGCATTGTGCTTGATTTCCTGCAGATAATCCGAGATCTTGTTTGAAATTGGAACTCCAGACAATTTTAATACCGTTCTTTTATTCGTGCTTCGGGATAATATTAACGCTGTATCGTTTGATCTTCTCCGATGCATTCTACTTCTCATTGATCTTTTAATTCTTCTGATTTTACACGTCGTTCGTTTTTAATTTCTCCAACATTGTTCTCTCGTTAATCTTCAAGCATGAAATTACCCTTTTTTTAAATAGATGTCTGTATAGTCTCATCCTCTTCGTTGATGCTGCATCTATTAATTCTTCGTTAGTTGGTCATATTATTCGTATAACTATATAGTTAGTTATTCGCGTTTAACTTTCTCAACATTGTTCTTTCAGCCATGTTCATAGCCACTAATTTTTCTATTTTTAGGCGTTAACCGGTTGAAATTTTGTTTTTTTCAAATTACAGTCAATTCTATTTACGCGCTGTTTCAAATTACTCCAGAAATAACATTTCAGTTCTTATAGCTGACTTATCTAAAATTCCTTAATTGCCGAGAAATGTAACGGAAAAGGTCTTACGTATTTTCGTTGGGTTATTCCAAGGCGTAACAAAAAATTGGAATTTTAAGTAGAAAACATTATCCATACCATTTATCCGTTTATAGAAGAGTGTAAATGGCAGGTAATAACATTATTTTCCTCTAAAGTCAACTGGGAAAGAATGGTCGCTATTTAGGCTATAATTTATTAATAACATACTTTACGCTTACATACGTAAAGCAAATATCTTATTTTTCCTAGAAAGTTCAATTTTCCTTGTCATTAGCCAGAACTCTCTTGTAGTTTACACATGTTTATGTATGTAGTTTACACATGTGTGTTTATTTCTTTGCATGATGTCTGCATTAAGATTCTGATCTATGGAAACATCTATCCACGGAAGATTACCGAATGATGTCCATGTTTCGAAAATTTGTCGCAGATTTTTACACGTGAGTAATGTTTTATGAAATTAAATAATTTTAAATAATTTTTTTTAGTAAGCTTTATCTAGAATGTATTATTATCTACAAAAAAAAAACAAATCAAGGAATCGTTTATATTAGGACTTTCTAATAATCTGCAACAAAAATTGGTCGGCGATATTATCGTGCGATATTACAGCGTGTCGCGTAACACGACGACGAAAAGAAGGATTTATGTTCAGAAATAACGGAAATGCGATAAAAAAAGAGATGAAGTATTTCGAAAATGTAAAGAGACTGCAATTTTTGTAGACATAAAAGATAGATAAATAACAGTGTTGCCTGAAGACATAAAGAAAATGGATAGATAATGGTGTTGCCAGAAAAATCGCTGAAAACTGAACATACCTAAAACTGACAATGAGTAAGTTCTGTGTGTTCAAGTTGAAACATCGAATTATTGAGAACACCTTTAATTTATACACGAACGAATGTTAATTTAATGTTGCTTTTTAAACCTAAAGTCAAGTCGATTCTGCTTTTCCAATAAAATAATGTCTCATATCACGCAATGAGAAAGCATAGCTTCATAGCTATCGGTAATTCGTGGTAATTGTAAAAAATTAATCTGAGAGTTCTAAATATTTAAATAATTTTATAATTGATATGTAAAATGATAGCTATTTCCTTTTAAAATTCTGATTCAACTAATAGTCAAAATTTCATTTTTCGTATTTACCGTGTTGATTATCGAACCCTCGACGCTATATGGTTGCTCTCATAAAACGTTAACACCTAAATTCGCTAACTCAGATGTCAAATAAAACGATTCGCTTTTATTAAACGCAAGTGCCTTAAAAATCTCAAGGTCCTCCGAATTGAACTCCACAATAGATCCAACCTTTCTACTCATTTCGACATTAATGGGCCTTGGTAAATAAAAATTCTGCCACAACTTGGGACGAAAGTTGGACTTTGAAACATTGGTTTGATAGTGGTGCAAGGTTTAGGAAGTTCCGCGTAACATCGATCATTGTAATTGACACTTATTGGACAAGAGAAAAATAGATATTTTCGTAAATAAACTAAACTCATAAAATGAGACACGCAAAGTAAAATCGAGTTCTCAAACACAAGGAATTCGTAAAAATATAAAACATTTTACAAAGTTATTATCTTTCTAAATGCTCGTGAAAATGGACAATTAACAACTTCTAATCTATAGATAAAATATAACGATGCTAATAGAGCAATAATTTTCAAAATGCAACGATATCAATAAAATACAAATTTCCAAAATACGACTATGCAAGGATAAACGATGTTTACTAGAGCCTAGAAATAGTAAAGAATATAAATTTGAAGAATTTGATTTAAGAATTACAAATAAAATCGCCTTTTCCATTATACGATTGTTTGATTTTCTACTCTTTAAAAACGAACGCCGAATGGTATTTAAACATACGGAATACAAACACGTGTTACAAGCATGTTGCATTCATCCGTGGGAATGTAGTAACGCTTTACGCACTTCCAGATATCTTGCTTCCTTTATTCATAAATTAATTCACGCGGCCGAAGGCCGCCGCGTTTCAGAAGAAATCGATTCAAAATTGCAAAACTTATGTGCACGTGCTATCTTTCGCTCTTTTTCCACAGACGCATGCTGCTGTAGCTTCATCGTAGTCCTTTATTGTGTAGCGCTTAAGCTGTTACCACACATTATTCTCTCATTAATCTCAATGATATTGCTATCCCAAATTTGTGTCTTGCAATTCAATCTCGTCTTCGTATTCGTCTTTGCTTTGATCGATATTGATATTTGAGAAATGATCTCCAACACGTTAGAGACGAAACTACAATAAAATATATCACACATAGAGAATTATAATTAATTTGAAATTTTAATCTAAATTATAAACGAATAGGCCTACACACAAAAACAGACTTACAAAAAAGTATTCGAATTTTTTTTACGAATATATTATCTGTACTATTGAAGATATTTTGAAATTTCATTAAATTATATCGCTAATGTTTGTGACGTATCTGGAAATGTATCTAAGAGCTGACAGAGAGAGAACAATATTAAATATTGAATATTGAATTATGAAAATTATTAATATTAGATTATACTGTTGATAACGTTGATATAAGCTGTTTTTTTTTTCTTTCTTAAAAATCATCGAGTTTCGCTCTTGCATTTATAAAAATCTTCGAAGAAAGAGATCCCGAAATAGAAATTAATACACATGATGAAATAATTTGCAGGAATGGCAAATTGTGCAATCGTCTACACGAAATAGTAATTTCGTGTTTTGCAGGCATAATTGCTTTCCAAACAGCTATTAGACAATAAAACTTTATCTTCCGCAATCAACATCATCGCGATGTCTAACCAGTTTCTGATTTCCACGAATATTACCTATGAAAATTATAGGGAAAAAGCAGGATAAATTACGTTTTATATTTTTTACGGAGCAGTTTTAAAATTGAATACTGTACAGTAAGACTGTAATAAGTCACAATTTTTGTTTTTTTCTTTTTTTTTTCATTATACACGATAGAAATTATTTGATTTTGGAATTGAATATGTGTTCTTGCCATACTTTTGGATATTTTGAAAATATTAATACGCTTATATTATATAAAATCCATAAAACTAATCTTATCTTTCTACCCGCGGTGTTCGATTTAATAACATCACACCAAAGTTGTTGTTTTATTTGATTTTAGGAATCTTTTCGTATATTATTGTAACTTCAAAAATATCAAAGTATTATTCATTTTAACAGATATGCACATTTTACTTCGACAAAATTTCCTCAGTTACACGTATCTTCGTATTTAACAGAATTCTTTCCACTTTTAACTGAAGCGTTTATTTTAAAAGTGATGTAAGTATATTTTTCGACAAAAATTGATAAAACGAGAGACTTACGTGTACTTTAACGTAAAACTTTTATTTATAAACGAATTATAATTTCACTCTTATATTTCGTTCGTTTGAATCAATCGAAACATCGTTAATAAATGGAATAGCATAATCGCGTAATCATAATAATTTTGAAAGCGGTATAAGTCTATTTCTTAATGATCTGTAGCTTGTCCAAATAGTCGAGGCAGCAATAATTAAAAAGAAATGATATCGAAATTAAACAGCAGTATTTTACGTGTTTCAATTCTTCAACGACAAGCTTTCGACTTAAACTTTATATTTATCGTGAATCATCAAATCTTCTTTTCGATTTTATTCAGAGGAGCTGATAAGGAAGTTTGCGATATGTGTGAAGCACCGTTTATAGCTGCGATTACGAATGCAAATGTTGTCGTCCTATGTGTGGACATACGACATGTAGACGAATCCCCGGGCATGTTGCGTTGTCATGTCGCAACGTTATCGGTGCTATCATGCACGCAAATTTTATAAGAACGATCAACGACGATGTATCTTTCCGTGATGCACCTTTTGGATTTTGTTAAATAACAAAACGCACTAGAGTTGCTGAAATAATTTATTCATCGTGCAGCATCAGAACAGAATATTTTTCTTCCGAGTTGGATTAAAATATTTACAAAATAATTATTTATTTACAAAATAATAAATATTTACAAAATTAAATAAAGAATGACTGTACTTCGATAAAAATTTGAAATCAATATCAAGCAATTACAGAAGATAATCTGTAGATATGCATAGTAATTATAAACAAACTGTACATAACGAGGAAATAATGAAACGAAAATTGGATACAAATCATAACGAGTATAACGAGTAATTGATATCAGAAATACCTATATATTCGCAACGTAGAATTGACGACCCTGAATAACAATATGCTAATAATCACCTTGTCGATCGAGTAATTAAAGGAACGTTATTGTCTTCTGTGAAAATCACAGTGCGTACTTTCATAACGTCTTTATAAAGTCAGGCAAAAGCTATTGTATGCATAAAAATGGATTTATTAAAAGTATTAATTATGCACTATCCTGCAACAGAAAAGAGAAACCTCCTTCCTAAAAAAAAAAAAAAAAGAAAAAGAAAAAAAAAGGCGAAAGAAAAAAGATACTATATGCCTTCTAACGTTAATTTATGATACAGACGAACAAAAATGACAAGATCAATCAGCGTGATATACCGATTGTTCCAATCTTCTATGCTCTACAAGATGACGTAATTTTGAAAAAATATCAGCAAAAATCGTTATCTGTTTATGGTAATAATAACATCTCGCGACACACGTTGAACAGACCTATCAAACGGAATGATACAGGTATATTACTTATAAGTAATCCCGATGATTTAGCGCTTTTATCGACAAATCTTAGAAACAACATATACTGCAGCAACCGAGACAATCTTCGAATTTGCAGAAGATCGTTGTAACCAACGAAAAAGAACGTTTTATGAACGTTGTTCAAACCGCTCGCAGGAAGATACCTCTGTTTTAGATTTCCTCTTAGATCAACGCAAGACGATGACTTATAATTCTTATAAATATCGATAAAACGTCTTTCTTCACGCGTCTATTACGAAATCTATCCTCCACTGCGATAAAATATAATTAATATTTATCAACGAATTTCGAGAATTAAAACGACGAATAATTCGAATAGCTTTTCGCGTTCACGAAATCTTTCACGTTCGATTTCTATTGGCGAATTTTCAAGGAGGAACCCTTTACTGGAATACGCGCGAAATTCAAACTTCGTTTTCAAACTGTTCCGTTGCGTAAGAAAGATCGTAAGAGCGATCTTGCATCTCGCGTATATAACATGTAATTCTCTTCTTTTTTTTCTTTTTCAAGGGTATCGGGTTTCTGAAGCAAATATCTTTGACGGTTAAGTCCCTGCGTCTCCGTGTTTCGCGAGTAGATTTCATTACTCAGCGAATTTTCCTGAAGCTATCAATGGGGCTATTTTGTTTCGGGAATCAGAAAAACTACCGTGTTCTTTCGTGACAATTGATTTAATTAACTGCGGCTCGAGGAAGATAAAAACGGAAAATATCGCGCTCATTTATTTTCGGTGTCGAAGGTCGCACGAATAGAAAATTTGTAATCCTCGATTGGCATAATCGACACTATCCGATCATAATTTTTTTATCTCTCGGGTAAACATAGAAGGTCAAAAAATTAGAACTCCGGCGATATCGAAGTTTGGAAATTTGGAACTTGGACGATTTGAAAATATTTCAAAATTAGGATATTTAGAACTTCGAGCGCATCGAAACTGGAATATTTGGAAATTCGGAAATTTAGAAGTTCGACAATTTGAAAATTTGAAAGTTATTATTAGAAAGTTAAAATTGAGTGTTAAAAAATTTGAAAATGTCGATGCGATTAACCTCGATATTTTTCTATATATCTGTTGATTTTTTCGTTCACAATGTAACAAACCGAAGAACCGTAGAATTTTAATTTGAAAAAGATATCAAAAAACATTTACCATGTGAAGAAACATAGTGAAACAAAGTATGGTTCACTGAACGGTTGATTCGCTTTTACTCGAGTGCTATGCGAGAAAATGATGGATAAAAAAGAGAATTGCGTAAAACACAGAGAATTGTACAAGTCGAAGATAAGTAAATGATGTGATGTTGGAACAATAAAATTGCCGATTGAATGATCATTGCGAGTACCGTGTGAATTACGATGAAACCAACTTTATCATGATTCACACACGGTATACGATATACTTTTCAATTAATCCTATTAAATTTAATCACGCAAGACAAGCTGTTAATCAATTCACGTGTCAAGTATCATCGAGAACTAAAGTTTGTCTCTGTTTCTTTGTTTCTAAAGTCCTTTAAATTTAAATTCGTTAAGTCGTTAGTATATTTCCATATAGCTTTTACCCCATCAAATTCATTTTTTCTTAAATAGTAACATTGATTTTGTAAAATCTGTAAAACTAAAGCTACATATTACTCATTTTCCAACGTTTCTTTTCTACCATCGATTAATTAATGGTAAATCAATTTATATCAAATTTGTTAAATCAATTTCTATAACAATTAGTAATTAATATTAAAAGTCGAATAAATTAACGAGCCCCATTAGATAAATTCGTTCATTTCGTCGATAATGGAACGATTATTTCAAATTGTTTCATCGTTCGACTTTGAAACCACTCAAGGAACTATCAGTTACACGATATCTGACTAACGCTTCGACGGATGGATAATCAACGTTTGATTCACATGATCATTGTTTTTCCAGTTCACATATCATTAGCCGAATTCAATACCACGGTAAACCTGCGATACTAAAAATTACGTAATAATTTCTATTTTATAATCATTCTTTCCTACCTGAAAGAAATCGATCTTTCGTATATCATAAATCCCAATGTACGCAGCAAAGCAACTTAGAATTATACCTTTTTCTCTTTCTTGCTAAACAATTCATACTCAATTAATATTCCTGATCAATTAACCAGCCTAGCTGTCTGCTTATTATTGTATCTCTTCCAATCTGTACTATACTATACAAACAACACTGTAAATTACCATACGTAACATGGTGAAACACAGGAAATTCACAAATTCTCACTCCAAATACTCCGCAACTTCACCTCGTAATATCACTCAAATTTCCATGAGTCACCAACAGGCGAATTAAGTTAGTTAACCAAACACAGTTTGAGGAAACATATCAAACCATGCAACAACGTCGCAACGTTCTCGGAAGGTACACTCACCTGCGCGTCACCAGTTTATGTTTCTCGCTTTCCGGTCGCGTATACGTGTCGCGACAAAGCGACGAGAGAGAAAGAAGATTGCGGTGGTAGTGAGAAGAGCGAGAAGGGAAAAAAGCGTGCAAACGAGTCACGAGAAAACCCAACGGTCGCGGTGCAACAGGAGAAGCGGCTCTTTGGAATCGTAAAATCCCCGCAGTTCTCCAGTGACGTCTTCGACTTCGGCGTTGCTGTCGACAGGACGATCCACGGGGACCAAAGTCATCGTCCAATAGCCGCACACACGACGCTGGTGGGGCTCCGCTTTCGTTTGCACGCGCTATAAAGCCCCGCTAATTGTCCACGCGGCGAACAGTCGGTGCGTGCCCCCTTTTAAACGACGATGTAGCGCGGCGTCCGAAAAATCGAGGATCCGTGCACCCAAGATCATTGTGACGATCGAGATCGAGCACGTGTCCTGGACTTGGATCACAGGATCACGAGAGTCGTTGCGATCCGCGATTTCTTTTGTTATTTTTCCCATTTCCGTTTTATCCTGTTGAAACAGTGAAAAGACATCCGGAAGAAGAAGAAGAAGAAGAAGAAAAGAGTAAAGTTTGTTCGAAATCGACTTATCGAGTCGGACAAAAGTGAAGAAGCTAGATTTCATTTTATTTCTGTGACTTCTGCAGAGAGTTTCTCGTTTTAGAAACAAAACCACGACGAGATTTGTGATACGCCTAGTGAAGTTTCGCGTTGCTCTCGGACGATCGTGGAAAAGGTAAACGTTTGTTTGCACCGATCATTCGTATCGATGTGTCGCGTGAGACTTGAATTTTGGTACAGTGGTTCGTCGTGAAAGTATTTGAACGCTGGTCGTAAAAGGCTTTGGTGTATAATGTATGTTATCTGTTACACGGAACATTATGAAGTATATCGGGAAAAACTTGTTCGATATAACCGTACCTGTGTTATCTTAGCCGTGTCTCATTACGGTGATAATTAAACTTCAAAATGTTTCGCCTAACACACATATTATAATATCTACTATATCCATAAAGGACTTCTATAAGTATTTCAGCATTTAGCATAGATAACTTACGTATCTTTATTGTATGCGTTACATAAAATATTTAAAAATTTTTTTAGTATCGGAATGAGACATGACTATTGTAGGTCAGTCAAATTTTTAGTCAATCTGAAAACTCATATAGGAGCTACTGCGATATTCATTGATCGCGAACATAATACACATGATATATTTACAAAATGTTTGCACAAATATTCAGATATTTTCATGTGAGCTACTGTATATTTGCTATTTTGCGAAGAAGGAAGAAAATGAAGTTCTTTCATTGCTCCAATCGTGTTTTATCTCTCATTAACACTTGCGTCGATAACCTACTTAGATGACCAAATTTCCATCGTTGAAGATAACAACTAAAAGTTTGGTATTTGCTTCGATCAAGTTACATACATACCTTTTCTTCGTGATTACTCGGTCTCTTTACTTCTTCTCACTTTCACGACCAATTTAATTAAAATCCGAGCCAATGACTGTTATAACACTGCTATAATATAATAATATATGGCTCTTAAGATTGGAAGTTTCGTTAAATATCACGATATAATGGTGGTCCGTTAATTGATCGAGATTTTGACTTGTTAAATAAACAATTTTGTCCTTATTAGTTCTTTAAAATGTCTTCGTGATGTGACAGTCAGTGTATTTGTGTTGACCTTTAATATACTGATGTGCAGTGACTTTCACGTCTACATTTATTTAGTTCAGATATTTTACTAATTATTAGAAACATACTGCAGACAATGTAGTAGAGCCTCTCTTTTCTGAAATAATAGGAAGACGAAATTTCATTTATCCAAATACAGTTTAAGAGTAATCGACAGATTCTTTAAATATTTATGAATCCATAATCAGATAATTTTTTCAACGTAAATAACTACACAGAGTTACGTTCTTTATCGTACTTCGAATTATCGGAGTTCTTCTACGAGTGCCACGAGTGCTTCGGCATGAGAAGATATCTTTTTATTAGAGTTTTCGTCTGCTGTTTTCATTTATATAAAATCGCCATTATTATCGTCTACGTGAAACATTTCATTACATCAGAATACTTGCGGCTTTCTACCGTTGCCAACATTCGAGGAATCTACGTGCTTTGAAGAATTTTCAATTATGTTTTTCTTCCTTTAATGTCTGTGACTCTGGCTTCTCCAATATCGTGTATTTTTGCTAATTTTGTTGCGCTTACATCACTTTCCAGTTTTCTCGTTTACATCGTATTTTCCTGCGATAGTTAGACCGCTTCCTAGTTTCATACCAAATTCGTATAATCACAATTCAATGAATCAAATCAAGGAAAGAGTACATTGTGTATGAACACTGACGACATACGTATGTACATATTTGAAACGAAAAAGGGCATTCGTTACGAAGAAATATTGTGTTTGGATAATAGAACGTTCGGATATTAGGCTATTTGGATAATACCGTGATATACATTTGCTACATCCATTTCGGTGTACCAATTAGGAATAAAAACATTAAAAAAACAAGTTGAAATGATTTACACAAGAAATAGAAAAATTACCACGGTATCTTAGAATGTTTTAGTATATTACGTACATCATTTTGCTTTTTTTGTTTATTTTTTCAGTAAGTGAAACACAGCGTCTGTGCCAGAATAACTAAGAGTAAGTTAGACGTTTGTGAGAAACTGTGACTAACTCCGAGTACAACATACGATAGAATGGTAATAATAGTGAAACTTATATACTAGGTAAACATTTCTAGTAGGCACTATTATGACAAAAAAATAACAGTACAAAGTAACTTAGGAGTAACAGAATCATAAAGTTCTTTAAGGACCCTTTGTGAAGAAACGTCGATGATGGCATAAACATTGGTATGCTGAGAGTTGAAGGATAGACGTCTATAGAATTTTGATAGTATCTGTCAGATATCTGTATCTCGTTGAAGATCAACAGCATCAGAGATTTCCTAGAACTCTGGCTCATTTAACAGCTAATTATTTTAAAGAAGGTTAGACAGAAGAAATCCATTTATGTTGATTTTCTAATTATAGCGTTACTTTATGATTAAGTATAAGGTTGAAGAGGAATAAACTTACTAGATCAAAGTCCTTTAAAGCTTGCTTATTCTTTCGAAGATAACTAACAAATCCGCAAAACTTTGTAGAAAGCTGTTTAATCACAAAGTTAAATAGATCTTTGAAATAGAAAATTTGCCAGCTGTGTATTCAATCTTAACGCTAGAAACTAGCAAATCAGACGAAATCACTGACATCGGATTTGTTGTTTTTGGAATTTCTAAAAATATACAAGTGTTTTCGATAGCATCAGTGTTCACTTTTATTGGAACAGAAACGCGACTATATATACTTATCCATTATCGTGATATTTATCGAGACTATGTATAACATATTTAGATGGGTATCAAAAGGTCGGACGTTTTAATGATAAAATTATGTTTTTCTAAAGAACGTAAACTTAGAAAACTGCCTTCTTCTCCATGAACTTGGTATGTTTAAATGCCACGATCGACTAACAAAGCACTGTACTACAAAATACCAATCGATGCCGATCAGTGAGAGGTAAACTCACTATTCTAGAACAGGTGGTCAAACACTGCAATTAAGCAACAAAAATAGGACAACCGTGACTCATATAGTCTTTCAGAAGCCAAAATGATTAACTCTTTGTACACTAGTTCTTGCACATTATCTTGGCACACGGCGTTAGCGTTCAATTTTTCTAGAAGAGAAATTACTTCCATAAGCTCAATTTGTCGCAAAAAAGAACGCCGTAAACAATCATAAATTCCAAGATGAATAAGAAAAAAATAATTCCAATGTTGTCGCTGGACCATGGACTTTTATCATATAAAGCGATAATTAATCTAACTTACTCATTGTGTATTACAACAAATTTTTATTTCATTCGTTGCTTATTATGCAAAAGCTTATTCGCGTTAAATATGGTAGAACTCGATTAATTAATCGAACTTTTACCGATTTGAAGCACTCACTTGAACATGAGCTCGTATCACGCGAACGAAAAATGATGAGTAGCGAAGAAAATTGGTGAACTCTTGTTATATGAATTCCAATCGATCCATATAAATTGTCCGTCAGGAAAATCAGATAATTGGGATTGCAATCTTAAATAAAATTTCTGTTTCTATCGACTACAATAAGTGTTTTAATGTATCATATTAAGAAACAATTAACTCGATAACGCCATTATAAATAAATAAATAGAACGATAATTCCTCGAAAACGATGGTATTCCAATATTAATAACAGATTTCTTTCCTTTCTTTTCTTCGTTTTCCCTTACGACCAAGAAGAACACCAATCAATAGGAAGACTTACGGTTGGAAGTGAAACCAAACGATCGTTCCACTTTGTATTGTTACGAGTCTGTAAGTTTGACTTTGTAGTTTGTGCGAGTTCCGCGAGATCAAAACGCTATGCTGTATCTCGTGTGCATCGAATGAATTTCAATGGCTCGATCGCGATCACGATCGCCTTCCCTGATCGATTCGAAGGCGAGAAAACTGGCCCCGCAGGGAAAAATCACGTATGCAAACTATATGTATCCATGCTAGCCATGATCGCTCTTATTAATTAGTTCTGGGATGTAATAGTTGTTCAAGGTGCGCACTTTTGTGTAACCGGTTACCGAGAACGTTTGACACACGCTTGTCCTCGTTGTTAAACGTCCAGGCCGGAACGGAAGCGATCGGTCGATAACGATCGTCCTGAGATCGTTAAGTCACTCGAGTTATGACGATCGTTACGAGCCTCCATTTTCATTGGTGCGTCGGTGGACGAGTTATTGCTACTCTGCTATGCGTTTTCAATCGGAAAAGGTCGGTTTTGAAGCTGTGTTCAATATTCGCGCGTAGCTTTTGCTGGAGCATACGTTTCTTATTAATTTCACGGATCGATTACTTTGGGGAGGTTTCTTACATTTTTTAATCGTAAAATTATTGGTTGTAAGATTTTTTTGATATACCATATTCTAAGGGATCTCGCTTTTTTAATGTTGTAACAATTTTCTAGAAATTGCAATGTAATTCTTAATCGAATTTTTGAGCCAGAATTATTTAAAATCATTATATCTAGCAATGTACGAGAAATATCGCAATACTTGTTTCATATAAGTTATTATATATACACACAGACAAATTATTTACATGCACAAATATCGCTTGCATTTTTTTGTCAGAATAAGGACGGTACCTGATGGGAAAATTCGTATTAATTTAGGTGGTCCTGGCTTAACGTTAGGGATAAACACGTGTTCGTTTTATTGCACGCTTTACGCACAATCCGGAAATCAATGCTAACTTAGTCGATCGTTGTTCAAAGCGAACAATTTATCACAGCTGACTAGTTGCTACGTAGGAATGTGTTTATTCAGTATTTTTGTTAAGGAAAATGTATTTTTAGTGTTGTATACTTCATGTATATACAGATGCAGCTACGACTCGGATAATTACTGATTAATGATAGCAATCTGCTATAATTGACTAATACTATAATACGTTTACCTATTTTGCATACAATTTCTTTTATCTTTTTTTTTTTTTTTACTATGAGCAAATGGTGTTGGATCGAACGCATTATGTATCTTTTTCAAATTTTCTTATTTTATATTTTATATTTTTATTTTATAGCTTCCTTGAAAATTCTATGAAAATTAGGATTTTTAATGATTCGAAGATTAGAAAATTCGAAGATCGTGAGATTAGAAGATTCGAAAATTCAGACTGAACAATTTGGAGATTTGCAACCTTGTGAATTAAAAGATCCAGAATTTGTTAGACTTATTAAAAAATGGTGTATTCAAAAATAGCATATTCTCTTTCGAAGACATTTTTCTCAATGTATCCTATTGGAAAGTACAAACTTCATATATCACTTGAATCTCGATTAGAATCTCAATTAAAGTAATCATCATTCCACACAATCATTATCGCCAAAAATGCCATTCAATTTGTGGCAGAAAAATTCTTTTCTCGTGTCCATCGGCATACCGTTGTAACGTAAAGTGCGTTACAGTATACGCGAAATAATTTATGCAAATGTTACCAAGCCCCTAGAAAATAACAGTTATGTCACGGACTGGTCACTTCCGGTTCTCTCGTCATTAATACTCTTTTTTTTATCTAAGTTCGTGGTAATCGCAACGAACATTAATTACACAGAACCGTAATAAATAATCATCTACACTTATGAAACATCTATGTATGGACTGTTGTAATTGTTTTACATATGCGCTACATCGGTGATTAATCGAACGCGATCATCTCGTAGATTTCGTGAAAGATCAAATCTAACCGCAATTATCTTACAAAAAATGTCATTAAATTAATAATATTTTAAACGAACTTAATTCTACGAGAAATTTCATTGAACGCCAGTAAATTAACGATATTTAAATAATAAATAATATTTCATCAAATAAAGAAATAATTAATCAATTAAAACTTGCAGGGACGATTTTATAATCGATTTAATCATCGATCTATTTTCGAAATGATTTGCAAGATTGAGATCTGAATCGTGTAAATTGCACGGTGTAAATATCATATCGTGTTGTACGATGGTTGAAAAAAAGCGAGTTTGTGCAAAAGGGGATTTCTCTTTGGGGTATAAAAGGTTTCTTAGAAGACGAAGGTGGTTGGGAAAGAGTTTAATTGGCGGCAAATTAAGGATTCAATTATCAAAGGGAGCAAAAGCTTTCGCGCGTATATTTTATATTGAAAATGATTGCTCTTGATTCAACGTTTATAACGTTGGCCTTCGTGAAGTAAAAGTAAAATGGCGTTCGCTAACGGTGTCGAATTTTTTCTTAACGATTCTAGTTGAATAATATCACGAATTTGTCGGGATTATTGTAACAATAATTTTACTTACTTGTTTTAATTATCCAGTAATTAACTGTAGTAATCGTTCACTGATAGAATCAAATTTTTATCGAAAATTTTATTTAAACAAGATTCAAAGATTCATACAAATTACTATGGCGCTACAATAATTTCGTTTACTTCTTTCATAAGCACACAATCTTTACGATAAATATCTTCCTTGATAATTTTATTTATGTAATACCTACTTGGATTTTTTAATAATTAACTATAATTGCTTTTTTATTGGTGCTTGTTTCTTAACTGAATAATCTTTAAAAAAAAAAGGCAACAATCGTGTGACATTCTGCACAGTGTCAAAATAAGCAGGAACCGGAGGTATGGTGCTCTATTATTTAAAATTTTTATTAATTGTCTTTAGAATTAATTATTATTTACACATTACGCACGATACATTTTGTGTATTTCATGATCATTTCTTCTAAACAAACTCTTCTATTCCAATGACAATTTACATCTGATTACATTACATTTTTATTTAACAATCCTCACGTCCCAAAAATATTATCTTCCTATTTGCAAAAAGGATCTAATAAGAAGCAAATTATTTAAAGGACACTCCAGTTAGAACGTACAAGTGACAGCAATAAGCCTTCGATAGTATCCTCCATTTTGCAATAACCTTGCAAAAATGTTCAAGGATCTTTCCTTTTCTCTTCCTCTCTAGCAAATTCAAATCACTTTTTCCAGTACACTCTGTATCACCTTGAATTAGCCTTTACCTAAGATTATATCGTGTCAAAAAGTAGCATGGCAATATATCTAGACAATACAAACATCTACTTCCTTTCATCTCGACTTTAGATTTCATCTTCTTCATCTTGATTTCAACAATGTGGTTCACCTCACCTTGAACCCGTTTAAGAAAATTTAGCGAAGAAGAGATTCCTCCGCTTAATAAGAGAAAGATCATAACACGTTGATAAACATGAGAAATTATCCGGCTAAATGTAACGAAGAGATAGACATAAGAGAACTTGCTACTAAAACAACAGTCGCTCACGTGAAAGTACTCGGGCACTTAAACAAACCTTTGGTGATTTTTATACGAGACACTTTGAGATTTCATTGACACTGAAGTGAGACACGATCGTCGTAATTACATTGAGAAAATTTGAAACAGATCTAAACGTGTATATAGAAATTTCATATATTTATTGGAAACATATATTATTGTTATTTTATATATAAAAATTACCAGAGTATTTGAGCAGTCAATTATTCGCTAAATTAATAAGAATAATAAGCCACGATGTACGTAGTAAAATCATCATCATGTGTTATATACATATTAATTTTTCATTTAACATATATATTTGCGAAATATATATACATTGTCTCATGTATATATATCTTCAATATACAATCTCAGATTGATTCCAAATTTTACTATTATAATCTCGATAATCGTATCTCGTTAGAGTGCTAACGAAATTATAGAACGTTTCGTGATATGAAAGTGTTCGAGTACTTCCGTGAGCCACTGTATATCATAAGATCGATCACCTTGATCGTTTATCGATCTGTATTCGTAAAACACATAAAAAGGTATGAACGCATTGCAACACGAATTTATTCGACGACCTAATAATACCCCATTCACCTTGAACTTAGTTTCCTCGTAACGTGTAATTCGAGTTAAGTAGGTGATCGAGGATCATTGATTCGCAGATATCGAGATAATGACAGTCATGACGGAGTCCGTAAAAGCCGAGGAGGGCGAACGTCCGAAGATCGAAACCTTCGACGACATACTACCGTACGTTGGCGAGGCCAGCCGCTACCAATGGTTCCTTTTCATCATGCTCCTTCACCTTCGTCTACGCGTTCCTCTACTTCACGCAGTTCTTCATCACGCTATTGCCAGCTGAACACTGGTGTACCGTTCCGGAACTCGAACGATGGAACCTCACAGACAAACAAAAGTAAGTGACACTTTATGTGCAATTTGTCTTATTTGAATTATTGAGTTATACGTAACGAACGATCCTACATAGTTTCTTTATGTTCGAATTTACCCTGTTACGCGATAGACATTTTCAGCTCCGGCAGATCGAAATGGTCAATAATCATGTTGATCGTATAACAAATCAATACATGTTTTCATTAAAGACGTTCCTTTCGATGTCTAGAATTAACCACCTTCTATAGGAGACAATTTATATGCATATGTACTGTTAGAATTGAATCTTGGAATTAGGATTAATATTCTGTGGAAGACACAATGTTTATGTTGAAATAATACAATGTGATATTTATTAAACAATTATTTCGAGAGTTATAAATGTGCGTTCTGGAATGTAGACAGTTGGCTAGTTATTCACAGACTGGCTTAGTGACCCATGGCCCTTGAAAAGGTTTAGAGCCCCACTCTCTATGCAGTAATGAGTGTGACCTGTGTGGGTGTCTGTGTGGCGTCACATGTGGCACAGAACCTTCTAGTAGCTTCTCGACGTGCCCGTCTAGAATGTTCCATTCATATCCTCACGCTTCTTCCGGCGTCTTTTTGAAAAAGCATGCACGTGCCAACTGCCGTGGTGCATCTCACGAACGCACGCTGTTGGGGATGGCGCTGGCAACGAATGGAAGAATCTGTACGATCAAACACTCTATCCGCATGCGACAGATATCGTTGTATTCCAACATGTACATATCTGTTCAAGTCACGTGCACGTAGTTTAAACCAGGCTTCTCGAAAGCCTGTTTGTTTTCCATGCAGGTCGCAATAAATATTCTCGACGACAGAATCTTCCACTTGCACGGAGATTTCCATTTTCTCAGCTGTGATAACGTATCGCATTGCGACAATTTATTTCTTTAAAACCACAATATAATATCTGATAACTTGCACGAAACAACTGTGTTTATTGAATCAGGAAAACCCAGGTATTGCGTTGTATATGTAAATGCATATGTAAATATCGTGTCGTACGGGAGTGGGGGAGATACCTGTTACGACCGTTCGCGGAGAGACGCGGTCGCGAGGAAAACGCGTCAGCGAGAGGCGTAAATTCTCGCTACGATTCGGTGAATCGACGCCGCGAAGTAGTCGTTCCCCTGTTTCGGTTAGGATAACAGAGGTGTTTGAATGAATATGACACAGTAGTAAGTTATATTTCACCGTTTATTCCAACAACTTATAACAAAGGCAGTTACGCTGGTGAGTGTGTACGAGATGAGTGAGTGACTGATCTGCGGGTGTTGACCGTTCGAAGGATGTAAAATCAGTACTGTCTTGGGAGACGATAATGTGTCGGAGGAACGCTAAGGATGGGTGTGTCTAGCGCACGGGGCCATCGGATTTGTTCGTGACGATTTGAGTTAGGAGAGTGAGGGAGTAGGCTTCGTCGTTAATTGGTTAGACGAAGGGTCTTAACCGCCCTCGAGAGAAAGTGGTTAGTGGGAGGAAAGTTGCAGCGTACGTGAGAAAAACTAACTTTCCCTTGTTAAGCCGTGGTAGACAATAGTCTCTAGAAATTCCTCGGAAACAGATGTTTGTTTCGTTTGAAGGACCTTTTCTAGGAAATCTATGAAATTTATGGAAGGTCCTTGAAACTATGGAGGATACGCTGCGAGTATCCGAAGACATCTGGTTGCCATATTGCCTGCGGTGTGTGGCCTCGGCTAGGTAGAATGTTACGCGACGTAACAATACCTGTAACCAGTTTGCGACGAGATAAAAATAGTTGGAAATCGCGATTCCATAGTTATACTATTATCAACGTCTTTTTCACGTGTTCTATTTCAAGAACGTAAGGAATTACCGGCGAAAGGATAGGATGTCTGGATGGCACGATTCCAACGAATCGTGTTACCATTCTTGACGACGCATGCGAGATCTGGTTTTCTACGATCCGTCAACGAGGAAAATCGTTCGTTTCGCACAATTTCTCGAATCTCCCCGCGTACCGTTTATTTGTCTGGAAATAGACTCACCGATACGTGCAGCGATCGGTAATTAAATCCCAACACAATTCGAATGCCTCGGAGTGCAATAGATACGGGACGATCGTCCTTCCAGCTCTTGCCTTTGTTCCTATTTTTACGGTCATTGTCTCTTTTCCTCTTTTGTATTTTGTGCTTTTGTTTTCCTGTTACTTTATTCTTTCACTTTTCCCATTTTTGATTTTTTTTTTTTTTTGAAACAGCAGATTTATAAATAATAAGTAGGCCGCGGATTTTTATGCGAATTTTACTTTTACAGAAAATTTTAAAATGCAGAAATGTAAACACTATTAAAGATAATGTGTTATTACTGTTACTGATATCGTCGTTATTCTTTATTAGAGAAATTATTATAGATTTTTATATTGTTATGTATATTACTTTTGTCACTTTTTTTATTTAAACAGGATTCGAATTAAGTTTCAAGGAATTGGACTAATTTAAGATTAGGATTAAAAACTATGCACTTTTGAGTAGAATTTTCATCTTATTTTTCCCATTTCTCTCCCTCTCTCTACCATTTGCTGTCATTTTTCCTTGGTTATTTAAAAAAAGATAAGAAAATCAAACGAAAATTAGTATTCTTAAAAATACTTCTTGCAAATTTCATCACCGTTAATGTAACGTATTCTTGTTTTATGTAGGATTGCACTATCGATCCCTCCAGCGTCGAGTGAGGAATTGCTGGCGGAAGGTGCGACTTCGTTTTCGCGATGTAACATGTACAATGTGAACTATACCGACATATTGGAGAGTGGTATCAGAGAGGCAGACCCATCCTGGCCAATAAAACCATGCCGTCGTTCTATAAATATTTACGGTCTTTCGTAAAGCTGCTGACGATAGCATATAATGCAGTCATTATAAAAAAAGTCCTTGTTGGTTGCACGAACTTAGACGTAGGTGTAATTACTTGTTATGCTGTTTGCATTTTAACAGAGCTCGTTTATAGCGGAACATAAAATTAACCTTGTCATCCTTAATTATTTGTACGTCTCGGCGTATTAAATCACGAACATGAATCCGTTTATATAATATCGCATAAATCGGAAAGTGAAAGTTACAACTGTACAATAGACAGATATTTCGAATTGAACGTATAAATACGCATTTGGTAACTTCTTACGACTCAAGAAATTTTTATCGAATATTTATTGTTATTATTATTATTTCTAATTTCTATTTCTGCTATTTTATTACTAAAAAGTCCTGCTTAAATCGGGAGATACTATCTTCTACTTAACAAATTTATATTCCTTCCACTATGACAAATTCTCTAATCATATCCAAGAATTATGCAAACAACCTCTACTATTTTATTACTAAAAATATTACCAAAAGACTACAATTAACTAACCTACGACTCAGGTTCTCAATTCTGATGATATTAAAAAACTACGGAATTTATTACTCGTCCTTTCGTCGTCTTCCTTATTCTCTTCACCTTCTATCGATTTTCCAACCACGCGGTGTTTTTTCATAACTAGCCGCAATCATAAAGCATCCCCCTTTTCTGTTTCAGCTGGAATGGGTATGCGACCACGCATTCCTCGGCTCAGCAGCACAATCGGCCTTCTTCGTCGGCAGCATTCTTGGAGGCTTAATATTCGGTTACATAGCCGACCATTGTGGCAGAATTCCGGCGTTGGTTGCGTGTAACGCGGTTGGTTTCATCGCGTCTGTCGGCACTGCGTTTTGCAACAGCTTCTGGAGCTTCTGTCTGGCGAGATTAGTCGTCGGTACCTCGTTCGATAACTGCTTCAACGTGCTTTTCATTATCGGTGAGTCATCGAGAAAATTATAAGAGAGAAAAAGCTGTTGAGAATAGGAAAACTATAATTTATGACCTAATAATGAGGCACCGGTATCGGTCCCGTTTTACGTAACGATTAACTATTTATGACGTGTTTGAATAAATGTTTATTGCCCTATGTCGGTTTGTTTTTTCTTAAGTCAAATTTTTATTCGAATTTTACGATATCAATTTTAAGATATTTAATGGTAAATGATTTTACTAAAACTTTATATTTTGGAATTATATCTCGTAATTTGAAATTTGTTGTGTAATTGTATATCTAGTTTGGTATTAAAATTACATGTGTCTAGGGATACTTTAAGATATTTTATTTTAAACGACAGGATACTTAATTCTGTATACTTTTCTGGTATGAAATTGTATCTTTCGAGTGACCTATTTCCCTATGGAGAATAATCTTCGGTTATACCACGATTACTGAGGCACTCTCCGTTCGATATTGAGATGAAAGCAGTGTTCCTTTTAAAATTCTTTTTAATTCAAAACTATCTTACATTGTCGATGTTAATGATTTATAAAATCTACAAATAAGTCTGAATATTTGAAATTAAATTGGTAAAAAACGAAGAAAGGACAAACCTAAAGGAAATAAGGAAACAATATTATTATATCAAATGAAGAAACGAAATTGACGAAACATTTGGGAAGATTTCTATAACGATGTAATACAATAACGATATCACGAATTATTCTTTCAGTGATCGAATATGTCGGTCCGAAATATCGAACTCTGGTAGCGAACATGTCGTTTGGACTTTATTTCGCGGCAGCCTCGAGTCTTCTGCCTTGGATCGCATATTGGATCTCAAATTGGAGGATTCTCAGCATGGTCACCGCGTGTCCTATGGTGGTTGCGTTTGTAGGACCATGGATTGTTCCTGAAAGTGCACGGTAGTTTAATTCCAATTTCTTTTTCATTATAAAAATATAATACAAAGAAATTTCGTAAGTAAATTAGTATACGATAGTATAGTAGACATTTAATCTTACCTCGTCCTTTGGATTATTTTTGTATCTTCGTATCATCGGAAAATTCTTTAAAAATAATCCTCAAAGAAATATAAGAAATTTCTTTTACGTTAAAGTTTCTCTTAAAACATCAAAAGTCCTTTGAGACCGGACCATAAAAATTCCAAAATTATAGCTGAATTAAATTGGGTAATATTTTATCCAGCAATACATACTATCTTGGGATCGGTTATTACATCGATTCCTCTGTCTCGTAAATAAAACATCTCAAGGTCAACATCTTTCTCTCGATAAGCCATCACATTTTTAGCTGTGCAAAATAAATGATTGATGCGTAACTAGACAGCTCTATTCAAATTTGCACAAAAAGTTTGTCGATACAAAAGGTTGGTGAAAGTGATGATTTTGAAAATTTCTTACAGGCTTTTATAACGTTTGCGTATTTCATATACTTCCGTAGTTGGTACATAACCAGTGGCAGGGTGGACAAAGCGATCGAGATGCTGAAAAACTTCGCTAAAGTGAACGGTAAAGAGGTGAAGCAAGAAATATTCGACGAATTTGAGAAAAGTTGCAAGGCGATGAATGAGAAGGATCAATCGCATAATCAATACACTGTCCTACATCTCTTCAAGCTGCCACGACTTGGTCGTATCACTATCATGCTCATCATTTATTGGTAAGTTAACCTTTCCAACATCAATCGAACAAACTACACAGCTAGAACTTTTTACTTGTAAATTCTCAGCAATGATTACAATATTATTTTAGAAAAAACTAAGACACCAGAGAAATTTACAATCATATACGAAAAGATATACAGGGTGGTTGGTAACTGATGGTACAAGCGGAAAGGGGGTGATTCTACGCGAAAAAAGAAGTCGAAGATATAGAATAAAAATTTTTCGTTTGAGGTTTTGTTTTCGAGAAAATCGACTTTGAATTTTCGCTCGGAAAAATTAAAAAAAAATTCTATTCTATATGTCGGGCCTAGCCACGTGTGATGTTGCCTCGGAGGTGTCGATACAATAGGACATACGTTGTATTAATAATCAAACTTCAGGCAGAAACTGCCTAGCAACGGCGTTTGGAACCTTCTCGATGCTTCCAAACGGGTATAGAAAACAAATGCAATCGTACAGCGAGAATAATTCCACGAGGCTGGCATTCGTGTGATTGCTTTGGAGAGTGATACATCGAGCATTTTCAACAATCGTATTTTGCGCCTAAGATTAGTTTACGTTTAGTGAAGAGTTATCCCGTTGACTGTGGATTCGTTTGAACCCAAAGACATTGTTAATAGTGTTCATTAAACTTATTATTCATACAATTTATTATTCACTAATTCTATCATTCGTTAAACTTATTATTCATTAGACTTATTATTTGTTAAGCTTTGTGATAGTCCTGTATATACGTGTAAATATAATCTCGGCTTTGTGAAACAATGGCTAATTCACGTGAAGAGTTGTTACAAAATTCTAACCATAACCCGACATATATTTTCGACTTCTTTTTTCGCGTACGACACCCGCTTTCCGCTTGTATCACCAGTTACCAACCACCCTGTAGATAGGAAAGGTATTCAATTTTATACTTCCTTTACGTTTCTTATATTTTCTTTGTTTTTAATACTATGATAATTCTGAATCTTCCTGCATTTCCTAAAATAAAATTAACTAAGAATATGTTCTTAACTCTCAGCCTCACGATATTCCAATTATATTATACCGTTAATTCAACCAAGTTACCAATCAGCCTCGACGCTACTTCCCTGTCTTTATAAAACCAGTATTAAAATAGACACAAATTACCATAAACTAGATACAAACTACTCGAATGAACATTAAGAGAGTATATGGGGCATTTTATGTGGGTCATTAAGAATCTGCTTAAGTATATAATTAGCATCGATAAACGTCAAACGCGAGGGAACGAGTATGCGAAGGATTAATAAACGATCTTGAAGTCCAGCGTGATTTATGTATGACTCGGCTGATTTTTTTCTAGGTTGCTGATGGTGTGGGTGTTCGACGGCCACGTTTGGAACATGAAACTTCTGGACCCCGACGTTTTCACGTCGTTCTCTTTAGCGTCCCTCACGGAACTTCCGGCCGCTGTTCTACTCGCCCTTTTCCTTGACAGATGGGGCAGACGATGGATGGGTTTCGCATCGGTGTTCCTCTGTGGCATTTTCTCCTTCGTTGCCATCGCTATCCCTTCTGGTAACATTTTTTCTTTTTTTTTTTTTTATTTCTTGATAAATGACTTGTCAATCGATATTATTCAATAAAATAGCAGGAACGTGTGAATAGCAGTGAGAAAGCGGGGGTGAATTTTATAGAAAAAATCCGGTTTTATCGATCGACGGTCGTTTTAAAAAGCGCTTTTCTGAAGCTTCTCCAGTGAAAGCTTTGGGAGATTGAGAAATGAAAGCTCGTGCTTGATGCAAGAATAATGTTTTTGTTAGATAGTAAGGAGATAAGCGGTAGCGTTAGGGGATATCCGTGTTTTCAAGGACATTAAGGAGTGGAAAATAGACATTTTTTAATCCGTATTTAGAATAGAACGTTGTAGTTATAAAACAATTTACTATTTTTATTTCCTCATCTTGCAACAAAACTTTCCTTCGAATTCTCTTTTATCGTTTATAGACAACAGACTTGAACGACATAATAATATAGACCCGTATTATTTAAAATCGTATTATAGAGAATTTACAATTATACAATCCGGTCATTTTACTTAGTATTAATAATAATCGAATCTTATAAAATTTTTTTATACAAATATTCTTCTTCTCTTCTTTTCTTTTTCTTTTTCGCCTTTAAATCCTATTCCATTAACGATTGACATTTATTTCTCAACGTCACATACTCGACAGGGATGACATTTAATTTTTAATTGGACCATGCGCGCATCGGGTGTATGTATCGTGCGTGGAATGCGGCGATCGTGGCATTTACATATTTCTCAACTTATTCAAGGTTCGACAATGGTTGCCATGGCGATTATAGCGCGTCTTGGGGTGAATATCGCCGCGAATATTGGTTTCCAATATGCAGCGGAAATGCCGCCGACTGTGGTGAGAGCTCAGGGCGTGTCTTTGATCCATATCATCGGTTATATCGCCCACATTTTGGGACCTTACATTATTTATCTGATAAGTGAATCGAAATTTCTGTTAACGACATCGTATTTCTACGATCCGAAAATTACTCAACCTCTTTTTTAATTTACGACTAATATTATCTGTTATTGAAATACGTTTTTTTAAGTTGGTTTAATTTGTAGAAAAATTATGTTCCTTGTCGGCCATGGATTCTTCTTGCGATCTTACGAATCACGGAAACAAGATAGATTTTCGATATATTTTCCTCCGTTTCGTTTTTTTGCGAAGGAAATGTAACTTTTCTATTGTCTGTAATTATTTACAGGTTTGCGATACTACACTATAGCTTCGTTTCTAAATGAAACGAATGTTTACAAAATCTCGTTATACAGCTAACACCAATGATCCTTTGTATACTGACAACTTCTTCAAATTCTGTCTTCAACCAATATTCTTTATTAATATTTAAAAGAATATTAAGTATACAGAAAATACGAAGAGGAATATTTGCGAGGACACTCTCGATTATTGTGTAAGTTATTCTATTTTGAATTATAAATTTACCTCAAAGTATACTATTATTTGTGTAATGTTATTACCGAAAATGAACTTATGGAAGTATTCATTTATTTCCCGAAAATCGAAGGGAAATTAAGGAATTAGCGGAAAGCGGAATTAATCGCTATTACTTCTAAAAGAGGTATAAAGAGAAGCGTATAAAAGGGAGAATATTTTTCATTTAATTTAGGCTGACATTGATCCATCTTTACCGCTGGTTGCCCTCGGTTTGCTGTCTTTTGGACACGCCTTCCTGACCCTTGGCTTGCCAGAAACGTTGAACCAGGAATTACCAGAAACCCTACAGGAGGGTAACGACTTCGGCAAGGAACAAAGTTTCTGGTGGGTTCCGTGTATATCCTCGTAAGTATAGATTCTATAATATTCTTCCTCCGCCTTATGTCAATATAAATTTACTAATAATCGTTTATTTCAATTTGACAGGAGCAAAATGCTGAAAAAATCTTATAGAAAGAAGAAAGGCCTTTCAAATCCAGCGTTTACTGGCAGTGTTCAAAAAATGGATTGTACTAGGTTATAGCGGTTAGATTTGGCGACGGCGCGAAACTTGCCAGTGGCGCGAAACTTGCCAGTGGCGCGAAACTTGCCAGTGGCGCGAAACTTGCCAGTGGCGCGAAATTTGCCAGTAGGGTGAAACTTACCAGTGGCATGAAACTTACCAGTGGCATGAAACTTGTCAGTGGCATGAAACTTGTCAGTGGCATGAAACTTGTCAGTGGCATGAAACTTGTCAGTGGCATGAAACTTGTCAGTGGCATGAAACTTGTCAGTGACATGAAACTTGTCAGTGACATGAAATTGCCAGTGGCGTGAAACTTGCCAAATTCTTTGTAAATATAGTTATTAAACGTATGCGTGTGATGTTAGATGTTAAGATATTACGAACGTATTGAGATTGGAGAGCTATTGAGAGAAACTAGGAGGAAGTATCGATTATTGCAGTGAAAGAGACAAGAATCGTCAAATTACACAAGGTATACGTTTAAGCAATTAATTGACGCTTCATCGACGAAGTAGCTTTGTTGCACACAAGATAAAGTGTATCTTTTTTTAATTGGAATGACTGTATAAAAATGTGAAGAAATTTAAAGAATCAAGAACGCGGCATTTAAAGTACGTTGCGTTCACATATTGCGATGTAATTATTTCGCGTACTATAACGTCGGTAAAGTGTTGGAAATGAGAAACGATTCAAGTATCTTATGTAAATGTACAATTAAATTCAGTATTGGATATACGTATTAAAGGAAACGATATATAAGGAAATAATATACCATAGTATTTATGCATCTTTCGCTTTAAAAATCGAAAAGAAAGATCTATATCTTTTTCTTCTTGCTCTTTTTTTTCTTTTCTCGTTGAAGGAATACTCTAGTTGAATTGATTTAACTATGAAATACCGTGAATAACAAAGGATTGCCACGAGACTCGAAACACAAAAAGAGAGCTGTCTTCGCGCATTGTCAAGCTTTCAACTTGTCTGCTTTATTACGAATCGCCTTTGTATCAATATAGGTGATTCATAAATCGCCGACACTTGAAATGAGAGTTTCGATCGACTTTTAAACCGAAGTGTATTTTGCGTTCGCTCGATCAACGTGGCTTTTTTTCATCATCCATTTATGCATCAACACGTTGAATGCTTTGAAAACTCTGAGATCTCTGTTATTTAATTTAAATATATACATACATATATATATATATTATTCTAATGAAACATCAAAATTGAAATTCTTTTATGATATTTTCTTTTTTATGATCTTTCAGTATTAATACGAGAAATATCTCTATTTGATATATTTAGATATAATAAGAATATTACTTCTAATAAGTATCCTTGAATCCGTAATTACTGATCATTCATAAAATGGAATGCATTAAAACAATTAATTGCTAAGCGTTCATTAGCTACCATCATACCTAATTGAGATTAAAAAATGAAAGTTGTAGGATCTTTTTAAGCAGGAATTTTTTTTAATACAAAGGATATTAACATAATGTTCGACATTCTTCCGAAATTGTTCTGTTTAAATCCAATGGAAAAAGCAGTAAATAATTTATAGAATTATATACAAATTTTAGAAGAAAAATTGATAGATAATGAGTTAATTTTGAAAATGCTCAGTGTTACGACCGTTCGCGGAGAGACGCGGTCGCGAGGAAAACGCGTCAGCGAGAGGCGTAAATTCTCGCTACGATTCGATGAATCGACGCCGCGAAGTAGTCGTTCCCCTGTTTCGGTTAAGATAACAGAGGTGGTTGAATGAATATGACACAGTATAGTAAGTTATATTTCACCGTTTATTCCACAACTTATAACGAAGGCAGTTACACTGGTGCGTATGTACGAGATGAATGAGTGACTGATCTGCGGGTGTGTCTACCCGCTCGAAGGATGTTGACCGTTCGAAGGATGTAAAATCAGTACCGTCTTGGGAGACGATGCTGTCTCGGAGGAAAGCTAAGGGTGGGTGTGTCTAGCGCACGGGACCATCGGATTTGTTGGTGCCGATGTTATTTAGGAGAGTGAGGGAATAGGCTTTGTTTCTAATTGGTTAAACGAAGGGTCTCAACCGCCCTCGAGAGAAAGTGGTTAGTGGGAGGACAGTTGCGGCGTACGTGCGAAAAACCAACTTTCCTTAGTTAAGCCGTGGTAGACAATAGTCTCGAGAAATTCCTCGGAAACAGATGTTTGTTTGAAGGACCTTAGCAGGCAAGTGACTCGGGTTTATGACGGATGCTTAAGGCTATTGAGGGTACGCCGTACGGAAGAGCGGACATCTGGTGTCCGTCTGGCCCGCGGTGTGTGACCTGGGCCAGGCAGAGAGTCGCCCGGCGTAACATTCAGGTTTAAATGTTACTTGAAACAGATCGAAACTCCGTCACGTGTTCAATTAGAAATAGTAAAATTCTGATTCGCGAAGAGACGCGAATATTTCCAATCTCGTTCCTTTCGATCCTCCGACCTGTTCGTCTTAAGCGCACAATCTCCGTTATACCACCTTTAAACAATGATTCTAGCAACTAGAATCATTCGATCGTTAGAATCATTCGCGTACTTATGAGACTAGCCCCTGCTTTCAGTTACCGATTAAAAAGACATACTATTGTTCGTTGCAAATATCAGCTATCGTTCCTCAAAACCTGAGATTCTTTGAAATATTCCTACGCTAGAGATTCAACTGTACATAATTGTTCAAGGCTACAAGTTAGTTCGATCCTCGTGATGCAATGGATAATAATTCGATCGTCTGGAAAATAATTCTGGACGAAAGAATTCTCATTTAATCCTTGACGGTCGATGATTTTGTAAATCATGTACGATATCGTAATCAGGAATGAATTCTTTTATATTTTTAATCTTGAAATTACACAGGGCCAATACATATTAAGCTGAATCGCAAATAAATATTAAGGGAGTCTTAAGGAGTTATAATATCGACATTTCTTATCAATACGATAGTGATATAATAATGTGATATAGTACAGAGTGTTTCGTAACTGATGATTCTTCGTATTTGCGAGAAAATAAATTTTGAATATGTTTCGTGAATGTCGTGTGAACACGAGTTGACAAAGCTTCAGAATTTCATTCTCTCGAACGTCGTACGAAAATCTCTCGTTCTATATTTTCAACAGATCCTTTCACATAGTATTATTCTGTACCACTGGTTATTAACCATATTAACTAACCACTGGTTATCACAGTATCAATTACCAGACACCCTGTATAATACAGAATATTACTTCAAATATCCGTATAATGAAGCATTTCATTTTCTATAATTAATTATAATTAAGTTCGGCTGTTAAGGGTTAATACATTGTAACATAAGTGATCGTTATCTCCTAATTATAGGATGGAGTTAGATTAGACGTATAACGATGAACGAGGATCATCGAGCATTAATGTATTTAATTATAGAGATATTTAGCAGTTTATTTTTGTTCGGGGGATTCGTCGATGTGTGTGCAAATAAAAAGTAGAATTGTTTCTTATATTAAGGTTTATGGAAGTTTTATTCGGTGAATCAATCTTATGGACGTGAGTGTATACGCGAATATATACGTGAGTGATGATTATGAATACTATGAATAGGTTTCTTCAGATTGATTGCGTTGTTATTGGCACAACGACGAACACTGATCGTCATACGATGGCACGATTTGCTTACAATATTCTTTCCTTTCTTTTTTTCTTCTTCCTAAACCATAGAAACAGTCAATTAGAGTTATTTTTTTTTTAATGTACGTACAACTCGTTTTAGATAGATAAAAGTCCAGCAGTTGGTGCTGAAGAAATTATAACAATAATTTAAAAAGTCTTCAAGCTTGGATTTTATTAATATTGTACGTTATTTAAAATCGTACAAAAAATATAACGAATAGATAAATAATCGTTAAAAATACGTGGATAATCGTTCAAAAGATATAAAACTGTTTCTTTTCACAAAGAAAAATTATCTAAACGTACTATTTTTTTAAATAAGATTTTGTCCAATATATTCCAGTAAAAAATGTTAAAAACATTAAAGGAATCAAAAATTTAAATCTCCCTAATTTATTATTTACGTAATTAATAAATTACGTAATTATTAATTTACGTAACATTTTCGATATTATTCTACGTAATATCTTTGAATATCAAATTAGCACCAACCGCTGAACGATTCGAACGTGCGTAACGCAAGTGAAAATTAGCATTAAAATTATAAAAGCTCTTAAAAGATAATAATAAAAATTATATAGGAACACGATTTCTAAGCTCGCTCTTTTTAGAATTAAGGCTTACAAATTCTTAAACGTAAACGATAAAAATAAAAATTAATGTAGGAGAATAGAAAAATAATATGTTCCGATTTTTTCTCGTACAAAAATCGTCAGACTGATCCGCTTGTAATATTGTTACTTCTAAAAAAACACGAATCCTCCTTCGTGTTTTTTAATTGAATTATTATTAAAAATCAGATAATTATCGTTCACAGGAGTGATAGTGTTGATGTCCATTGAAGTGTGTCTTATGGTAGCAAGGCAACGACCAGAAATGTTGGTCCCTTCCGAATTCTTCGCCTTGCTTGATAGTCTGAGGAAGATTCTGGCCGACAGTTTCCGGCAAGAACAAAACCAGTGCAGCGCCAAAAAAGGACACCGTGCTGATAATGAGCATTGGAAATCCCTCCCAAATTGCAGCCTAATGAACAAATATTAATTTATATGAGCAAAGGTTAAATACCATGAAAATCTGGTCAAAGTATTTCTCATTTAAAAAGTTTCATTAGAAAGTTTCAACCAATATAGTTTCATATCTTAAGTTATTCCATCATTTTTTATTTTAAATTTCAATTTTTTGATTAAAGATCAGTTAAAGAAAAGCGTTGGTTGCAACTTCCAAAACGGGCTTTCTAGAAAGTGAGAAATATTTTGATCAGATTTTTATAATATTTAACTTCTTCAGGAAACAACTTGTTTTAAGGTAAGAAAAAAACTATTTTACATTATCATGAGAAAATTTACATGAGAGCTTTTTCATAATTTCTAATAGCGCTTATTGTATCTTTTGGAATAAATTAAAGAGAAGTTGAACGTGGATGTGCTTAGCGGTGTTTCAAAAATGTTGTAACAACAATAGTAGTATAAATATTTATTTACCGAGTCAGTGATATATGGCGCCAAAGAGTGTGCAACTATTCCGAAAATATGAATGAAAGATACGCCCTGCGATCTGACTGGCGTGGGCAGAGGTTCTGCTGCATACTGAAGACCAACATTGGCTGCCATGTTCAGACAGAATCGCGACAATATTGACATTACTAATTTCGCGAGCACTGGGGAATAAATTAAAAAATACAAAATTAATCCTGGATACACAATACTTGATTGTAAGTTTAATTAAAAATATAGTCCGATCGAAGCTTAATCAAAATTAAATTAAAATTTCACACAAACTTTAAACTTCTATAAATCTCCAAATTCTAGAAAACCAACATATAGAAAATTATTGCTTCTAAAATGTGCACACCTCTTTCAATTTCGCCACTAAATTAATTCCTAATAATTCCTAAATTCTAGTTCCATCAAAATAATTATTTTCCAAGATTAATACCTTCGAAGTTGCCAAAATTCTTTTACATTCATCATCAACTTAATTTCAGATTTTTCTCAATAATACGTCATTATAATCGTTTTAATTTTACTTTAATAAACAGATCGATATATTTACTGGAATGCAGCATAAGTTCAGCGATACTGAGTACACAGGTCATTGCCATCGTGAGAAATCCGCAGAGTCTACGACCCCATCGGTCGAGCAACAGGGCGAGTAATAACCCAGCTGGAAGTTCTGTGGCACAGGCGATCGAGAACGACACGAACACCGAGCTCTGGATAAGTTTTAATGAATACACGTGATCGTCGAACGAGATCAGGGTAAAACACCTACAAGATTGTATCGGTTATTTATGAAGGTTTTATCGCAACATGAACTCGTATCTTATACTTGCCAGAATGCAACTAGAAGAATAGTGTTTCTCGCCAACCGTGGCGTTTTGAACAGATCGAGCAGCGTCGCTGATTCTTGAATTTTGTCCGGTGCCTCCATGTTACTCTGCAAGAATTTATTTCGAGAATAATTAACGAAAGATATAATACGAGTCGTGCCTTTAGCCCTTACACAGTTCAAAATTCATAACACACTGAAAAGAAATTTTATTTTCATTGTATTCGTCATTAATAGATAGCACGAACAGTGGCACTTTGCATTCTGTTTTATGGAATTAGTCGGCATGGCTTTTGATATCGAGATTTATTAATATAATGGGTGGTTGGTTGATTAAATACTTTTCTGATCCGAAATACAGTCGGGAACAAAACTAAGTGGATTAGTGGAGAAAATGTAAAAATTCATTTCAATCATTTGCTGAACTATCTGCATATTATTAGAAGGAAATATAATAAATAAAACTCAAGTATATGAGGCTGATACTAATTTGATTATACTTTCTTCACATCTATTTCCATTAACTATAGCAGCTTATTTTTATCCCCGATTGTACTTGTAAATTGTAAATATTTTATAATTTCTATATAAATTCCCAGATTTACTTCAAATTTTGTACGAGATCGATATAATACCACAATGGAATCGCGACAGTCAAGTTTCATTTCATATTTCATTTTTCATCGCGTTTCATTTTTAAAACCTGTCTATGCATGTTAAAATACATTCGCGAGTCTGTGTGTTTTCGACGTGAATCAAATATATCTGTCAGCACAGATTCAAGTACTGTACCGTATGATTTCGCGTAAGCTTTCTAGAATTCTATTTGATCGAACTTACAACTAATATATCGTAAATACGCGAGTCTGGATTTCTACGATTGATCCTAGCTATTCTCCGTAGTTTCTCAACAACCTTGTCCATCATCCCGTTGGAAACGTACCAGCTTGAACAGAGCAAATACGAGTGATATGGATCGATAAGTAAATTTGCATAAATCTCAAAGCGCAAGTTGAGAATTCGAATAATCGAACGATTAGGAGTTTACTTACCGGGCGTTCTCGGGAAGAATCCACGGTGTGATAGCGACAGATAACAGCGGTATGGCAGTAACGTAAGTAAAATATCTCCGGTTTGCGATATAATAGGCTATCCATGGTAAAATTGTACTGGCCACTGCGATGTAGTTGTAGGATAATTGTAAGATTATAAATATAATTCCGATTTTAAATTAATCCGTTTACTCTGCAAACGTGAATTTTCCGAGTTTGAGCTGGTCCGTATAACAAAAAGCGCTACATAATACACGTGTTTTGCTTCTAACGTATTTAAACGAATTACGTGTTGAAAATTTTGTGATAATTTTCATTTCGAACGAATATACAGAGTGGTTGGTAACTGATGGTACAAGCGGAAAGGGAGTGATTCTACGCGAAAAAAGAAGTCGAAAATATAGAATAAACGTTTTTCGTTCGAGGCTTTGTTTTCGAGAAAATCGACTTTGAATTTTCGCTCGATACGCGTGCACTTTATCGCGTCTCGTTATAACGGATCTCACTGTAGATCGTTGTCTCGATGGAAGAATTAAAAAAAAAAATTTGTATTCTATATTTTCGACTTCTTTCCGCTTGTACCACCAATTACCAACCACCTTGTATAACTCGATTTAAGAATATCAAGATATAACTATCCTCGACGACATGAAAATCGATGAAACGATCTTTAACAATAACAAAATCAATATATTCATCTCTGGTGGTGGCAAAAGCTCTTGAATCAAGAACTCGAACCGTATAGTTCAATCGAGTACAGCAACGTCAAAATTATCTTCGAGGAACAATTCATCAAAAATTTCTCACGCAACATCATCTTTCACGTAATAGAAACATTGACTTCATACTAACGTTATCTCTCGCGTGACTGAAACATTGGCTTATCGGTCGAACCTCTCGCACTTTCTACTTCGTAGAAGGCTTACCGATAATCAGAGGAATGTTGATACAGTTATCGAACGCCAGTCCAGTGAGAAACCTACAGACGGCGAATGACCAAAAACTATTTGCGCTGGCAGTGAAAATGGAGGCAAAAAGGGCGATACCATTGCAGAACATTAAAGCTGGGATACGACCCTTGTGATCGGCGATCCAACCGACTAGGAAACCACCGATGATGGATCCGCAGAAGAAGATGGCCTGCGCCGTTGATACGAGGTATTCTCGGTCGCATACCCAATCTAGCTAATCACCAAGGTTAAGAGTTAGTCAGCGAAAAACCAGATTCATATTTTTCAGAATATAATTTTAATCCTGCTGCGGTCTTCGAATTTTTATATCTCGATTCTGCTCGCAGTTCGATGAATGAAAGAGTTCTTTATGCTCTGAAAAAAACGTTCGCGTAAAATCGGAACGAGGAATTATCCGTACTAACAATTATCGTCTTATACTTTCTTTAAACTTATGAAATTTACTATAACAAGGTTAGATTAGATCGGAAATGACCCAAAGAACGCAGCAGAAGTGTAAGAATTTCGAAGCATGCGATTCAGACAACGATGTGAATACTTCACCTCAGTTCCTATACTAGGATATGGAATCTGCGTAAAATTATACTCCCATTGAGTACATTTTATCGTTTTGTTTGTTTGGAAGCCCGATGAGCTCAGGCTCTTATCGCTCTTCAACAGCTCTGTGAAGTTTACGTCCTTCCGTTGACATTGTTCGTAATAAGGATAAACGTTCGTCACTGGAATCGCTATCTTAATCCTAAACATCCCATACGATAGATGATTGATCATTTTAATTATTAAAATAAGAACCAAAGTCCAGACAGAGTAATCCAAAAATATCTTGTATCTTATCGTGAAATTTTTCTACAATATTTTCTAATAATTTTCGAAATGTTCGAAAATTCGAGAAATTCCAGAAATCGCGATATCTCGCATATTTTTCACAATATTTTAAAGTCACTTTCTACGAACAATCAAAAATATCGTTCAAAGTTTAAAGGAGCTTTCGTTGCTACGTATATCTCCTTTTCTTTCTTTCCTTCATTATACATACTTACCTCTCTTCTTCGGTGAAATTCGAGTTTACTAATTCGTCTATCCTGCACCAGTGTTCCGTGGGAATAATCGTAATGAAAAATTGCGAGAAATACAGAAACGTGTACGTCGCGCCATAAGGTAGTAACGACAATAACAACAGCCATTGATATCTCCCGTAGTCACCGACATACGGCAGAACATCATCGAAACTTTCCAATCTTGGTCTCAATCGAGTCGCTTCAGTGGGCAATATAGAGTTACTCTTCTCGTCCTTCATTTCGCTGAAACAGAATCCATCCTTGATTTCCTGGCGTAGCAGTATAAAAGTCGTATAACAAAGTTTTCAGTCTTCTAGTCTTTGAAATAAATGTCATTCGGCAGTTCCTTTGATGTTTCACATTCTGTAATTCCAATTACAATGCTCCTTTCCTCTCCCACAAACAGGAAATTATTTTCTGACAGAACGCAGGAACAATCTTACCCGTCATTCACGTTTTCCCCTTCCATAGTTCGAGCAGCAAAGTCTCAATTATGATTTTAGATTTTGAAAGGCAACGGAGATGAAAGAGGAGACCCGATATGCTGATCGAAAGACGTTCGGAAATGAACTGAAAGAACGAGCGAAGTCCGGCAACTGTTCGCTTTGTTTTCGATTCGGTTAAACGTTAAATTAAGCGTAAGTGTTTGCTCGAGTGCCGGCCAATTACTGTGCCGGGAGTCAAGTGAATCGTGACACGCGACTCGTTCAAATTGAATTGCATACGAACCACGCTCGCGAGATCATCTTTAAAAAGGGCTGATTCGGTATACGCGGCGATGTCAACGTGATATCTACATATCTGAGGAAAGTTTCGACGAAAGAAATAGCCTCGAGTGCTGGTTAATGGTGTTCGAGTTATCGTTTGGATATCGATATTATAGATTTGCAAATGAGATAGAAGAACCGAAGGAAAGTTTGTCGACTCTGTCATATTTAATTAAATGCAGGAGAAAAATTGAATGGAATAATTTTCTGATTAATATTGTTTGTTTATTACTCGTAATCCTCTTACCCGGCGACTTAAGGGTGACTTCCGGTTACAGTGCTTAGCTAAACTAAGTTTTCGATCAATATATTGAACTCTATTGGAAAATAACCGAGAAAATTTTAAGCCATCGAAGGCTAAGAATAAATGAAATAATTGAAGGTTTTTCAAACCTGTTTTAACACTAATATCAGGGATATAAGAAGATGGTACTTCTGATGTATCAACGCAATTATTTGATTATTTACCATTCGTTAAAACAGACGGTCTTAGGGACTGAGGTGGTTAATTAGATATTGAAAAATTAAGAGAACGATTTCCAAGTTAAAAGTAAAATAATATATCGATCTTTCGCAAAATTTTTATATCAAATTGTTCATTTTCGTATCAGATAGAGCAAAAGGTTAAACTGATATGTTTACTTGAAAATGGATTCAGGGAAATTAATCATTTGCCAATTAAATTTAAGCGAATACGTGAAACAATATTATCATATGGAATAAACACGGAAACGAAATAGCTGACAGAAGAACCATCGATTTCGAGACATCGATTAGAATGACTAATGTCATTGTCAGGAGCGAGAAAGTGGTCGAGTGCTCGAAATAACTGACCTGTTTGGAAAATACGACAACGAGAAACGTTCGTGTCTACGAGCCATCGTGTCTACATAATAAATACTTGCGTGTGTACGTCTACACAAATGGCGGCATTTTTAAAATAAAAAATAGAGTATATTACCCTTGATCGTCCAAACGAAACAATTGCTTATAATTACAAGACATTTGATACAGTACTTTGAGAAATCAATATGCTACAATTTGTTGGAAACATTTAGCTTGCACATAAATCACATATGAGCCAAACTCACGCGACTGATAACGTTACATTGCACTGAAACTGAGGACTCGATCGATTCTCAAAATTCCAAATACAATCTTTTAAATTAATTTTCACTCGTTATCAAGAATCCAATCAAAATTTTTTTTTCCTAATTTATTAGTAACATTCTTAGGTAGAACTAATAATTATCGCTTCTCTTTCATAAACGATTATCAAAGCGAAAAATTAAATTCAGTCTATAGAAGAAAATGAATACAGAAGTTGAAACCCTTACCTGTCACCAAATGATTCTTCTATGTCTAATTAACGATAGTCTCACGACGTCAAAGTGAAACTCCAAACTGATCGTTTCTCGTTGCTCTTTGTTCAAAATATCGATCACGATTAATCAGGCACTACCAACCACATCCACTAATATCACTGTCAGATCGATTAACAGCAAGTTATGAAATTAGTAATTAAGGGCACCCTCGATCAAACCATTTTTCTCTCTCAACGTCACACTAAATCATGTCAAATGTATCTTTCCGTTCCAAATGTCGTCGACTAACTTCCAACGAACAAAATGTCTCAATACACTAAGTTCGATACCTTCGTGTTCTTTCTGGAGATAACCGAAGAATTTTTCCGTTATTGTAGCATTTTCGTTGCTGCTTCTTAATTTAAAAGTAAAGAAATAAAATTAGTTTGAAAAAGCAATTAAAGTAATTCACGTGGGTTTCTTTGAAGACGGCGGAAAATCGATGATAAAACGAAATAGAAATAGAAATAAAATAAAATAAAATCTGCGATTAAACGAATAATTAATACATGTTATTTTGAAAAGGAAATTGGCGATAAAATAGGCGAAAAACAGTTTCTATTAAAAAGGTTATACAAATAATCAACGCAGTTTGCTTCGAAGCAAAATTAGAATTGGCAATCGAGCGAATGATTGACGATTTATTTGGAAAAGTTAGCGGAATCAATGACTAAACAAGCGAGATTTCGTTAAACACACGATTTCCTTCGTAAAGAAAGAAAAAGTAGATTTGTTGATTACACGAATAATCGCTGCAGTTTATCTCAAAGAAGAAATAGCGCGGATGGTCAAACAGGCGAGAAACAAGGTTTCTCCGGGAAAAGAAAATAAAATAGCTGATCGAGTAAATAGTAAATACAATTTACCTTGAGAAAGAAGCAGACTCGAGCGATCAACACTGTTTCCCTCGAAGAAACGCTAAAATTAATGGTCAAACAATCAAAGTAAGTAATTTTTCTCGAGGATAAAGTAGGATCAGTAGTTAAATCAACAAGATTGTTACAGCTTCCCTTTAAGAGACACTATGATCAATATTTATACAGGCAGTCACGGAATCTCCCTTTCGACTGATCCAATCATTGAGTGAAACGATTGTATTCGATGAAATTTTCCTCGAAGATAAAGCAGAGTCGCAGATCCTTACGTAAACGACCGATCAAGTTTCCACGGCAATAAACCTAAATTCCCTGGCTAATTGAAAATATAAAGGAGACACGACCACATTTCCATTTAAAGAAATGCAATTGTTAGTTAAACAACGATAGGATTTTCTTATTCGAAAAGAGAGGAGAAAAATGTCCGATGTTCACGAAGTCTTGTACAAATATGAAGGGGAAACCGGCTCGCGTATCGCTGATATAGAAGCTTGCTTAGCGAAGACGAACACGATACTCGGTGACACGTGTTTGCCAATAAAAAAGGAGAGAATCGAAGAGAAACGGAACCAAAGGAAGAAACGTTGATTGACAGTGGAACCGGCGAAACTAGAAATAGTTTGGAAAACACGATTTTCCGATCGCGAACATCGAGGACCACGTGCTCGCGTTGCCATTGATCGAACTCCATTTAGGTTTGCGGCAAATCGTCGCAACAGCGACGTTGGTAGAACAGAGACACAGAGTTCTTCTGTCTCACAAAAAGCAAGGTGCATACATATGTATTTCCTTGTTTCTCCAAAGCATAGTGGCGCCACGCCGGAAACCGGTTGTCCGAAGCCAGCCAAAGTTTTCAATGGTGTTGAAATGAATTGTATTGTCGTCTTGTCGCGTACTAAAATTGCGATATATGGACGGTGTTAAAAATTGACGTTGAAACACAACTGATTTTTGCAATTTAAATAACGGATGTATTGAAACGAATTCAGTGGATTTTTCAGGTAAATTTGTCGTTTGTTTTGCCGGGTTTGATCTTGGATCGACTTTAGTATATTTTTCATATTTAATTGAAATGGGGAATTGCGTTATGTTATTTGTTGATACTCTGTAGGTTAGAAATGTTAGCATCGTTATTTTAGAATTAATATTTACAAAAGGCATAAATGTAATTGAATTCTAAAGAGGATTAATTAAGAATGCTCAAGCTTTTTGTGAGATTGGTTTTTTCTTGCAAGCTACCTCTATAAATTAGACCTCTCCTGAAGGGACACGTAGTTTCGTCAACCGGTTTCTTCTAACAAGATTCGTAGAATTAGCTTTTTGCGAAGGGACTGATTTATGAATATTGTTTCTTCTGAAAAGACTGCTTTGTTACCATAAAAAATCAAGGACAGGTTTTCGTAGTTTATATTCACCGAAATAGTCACACACACAATAATTTCGAACAGTACGATTAACAAATTACTAGATATGTCTGTACAAATTTCACCTTACGCTCGAAGATACAAGCAAAGCGAAAATTAAATTTCCAAAATCAAATATCAAGAACAGTAAATAACTATATGCAGAATATTCTTCTAGCGAAAGACAGACAGTCTCTACTCACTATGTACATACGAAGAGAAAGATACACACTACATTCCAAACACATGTCCAAACACAGGAATGACCTCGTAACTTACATAACACCACAACTGAAGAAATTACACCATATAACATTGAATGTGACGGATGTAATATGGCACATCAATTATCGAACAAAAAGTTTCATAAAATTCAAATTAAAAGAAATATGGGATCGCGAAACACACAACGGGTGTGCATAAGTTATGTACGTAACTTCCAACTTACACACATGCAATAGGTTTAACCGTTACTGGCGTTGATAATAACAGAAGCACAGTCATGGATCCGTTACCATGTCTAGCGTTGTTTCAACGAGTTTCATTCCCACTTGATTTAGTGTCGCTCCTAACCGCTGGTTCGCGCAACAGAGAAGGATAAAATGAACCGCGACAGATATACAATTACATACTTACGTACTATATGATTCAAAGTCTATAAATAATATTGTAGACGGTATAATTAGAGGCCTTCTGTACTATTTCCGCACGCAGTAACGTCCTAAACGTATACACGGAAAACTTTAAATCGTAGCACAATTGAAGCCAGAAGAAATTTTAAAGTGAGCTAAAAAATGAAAAACAAGCCGAAGATTCAAGAATAACAGAATTACACTGGAAACTCTATTTGGTGGGGGGAGGGAGGGGGGTGCGTTTGAAAATCGATCGCGTATTACGCGGTAGGTAGTAGTTGACTGATATGATTGGAGTAATAAATGTCATTACGGATTATTTGATATCACTGTAACTTTTTGAATAAAATTCAATGTCAAGATTTATTCATTATCGATACTTATCTTGTTTACAGTAGATTGCAGAATCGAGATATTCTGTTCGTAATTTTTTATGAAAATGTTCTTCGCTTTGATAAAGAATTTTTATTTTTAAAATGATATAAATGTGATATCTCGACGATATAAACGATGCTTTTCTTTATCTGTATATAAACTAAGCAACTTCTAGTTTTATAGATTTTTACACAAAGTTCGTCAAAATCATACGTAAAAAATATTTTCTTTAGATCTTGTACCGATTTACTGAATTACATATAGTAAATCATGCTAATATTTAATAACTAAATATAACTAGATATAAGTAATTATATTAAATAACAAACGGGATCACAATATTGTTTATGGGTACAGAGACCTTAGAAAAATTATGATCGTAGTCACGTAATTACATTGGTTCCTCAAGAATCCTGTCTACCTTGATAGATCATTAAGCAACGTGACTGGAATCGCATTGCGTCGTCGAAGGAAAATTTTTTATCTTTACTTTGTTGTATGAAAATGCTTTCACTGACTGTGTAGAGGTCGGACTGAGGGAAATCTGTGTTCGCTTCTGGTTTCCATAACAGTAGAACGATGGATCTTGAATAATAGATACATTTCTGTTATGTATTATAAACACGTAACTAAAGAGAATTCCATAATATTACCCAAAAACAGTTCATTCAATTTTAATTTCTGACTAGAAGAGACGAGAAATTTGCTAATGGAAAATTTTCATTTTTAAAATGCTTTACATTTATTAATACTCTTTTTTCGAAAACGATACTTATCGTACCATCTAATACTCAAAGATCAAAGCCTATCACAGTTTTCTGTTCCATCTTTCTTAAATGCTTAAAATATTAAACCTAAATTTAATATTTTTTATCATTTTATTAACACGAAATCTGTTATTAATTATTTACTGTAATATCGTGCAAATATTTCAGTCTTCATTTTACCATACTAATACATAATGATCGTGATCTATCTTGATCATCTATCTTTTCCAAACTGATAATGTATTCCTTCATGGAATTTACCAGTTTCACTTCCTTATTGTTCATTTATCACCTAGTATCGGTAACAGATTATGTTATACGTGTTTCGTCGGCAAAACAAACAGAACTAAAGGATCTAAGAATCGCTCAGTAAGTAACAATGCGATTATGGCTGATTTCAGACAATCTGCGGCATTAAATTTTCTCACGTTGTCTCGTAACGATCGTGATTTTCCTTCTGATCCTTCAGATTAAACGTCCTTGAACATCGTTAACTAAATCATGAATTTATAACGAACCCCATTTTTCATTATTTTTTAACAAGATTCCAAAAGATATGAAAAGTAGACAAAACGGAGAGTTTATCTGAACATAATATTTATCGAATAAATCGAAATTTTATTACACGTATTTAAATATTTAAATAATCTATCATTCGAGTGTGTAATTTGTAATTATAAAATTTTATAATTCGTAAACTCGTAGAAGGCAATTAAAAACTCATGAATACACAAGTGTGTGTCACTTCATGTATGTACTTGTTGTATCGGGTATTTATGACATTCAAATAATAATATCTACATTTAGCTTTCGAAAATTAACTTGCTAATACGAAGCGTATTTACCTTCATATTTTATAATAAACTTAATTATTTCGTTAGCAATGAAACATGTGCGTCTCGCAGAAATGTAAAAAATCGTAGACAAATATAATGTTCCTAGTTTTACTTAACTTCTTAATTTTATTTACAATGATTATTGTAACGAAGTGTCTTGAAGTGGCAATAACTCAAATTTAATCCAAGTTTTACGAACACATAATCAAACTCGAATTTTATTCTTTAAGATATAGTTCATTCGAGTAACTCTGAAACGTAATTAATTAAAGCTTAGAAACGAAAGATTAAAAACATTTAATCCTCAATGGTGTATCTATTCCACTCTATATTAATGTAGTATCGTGGACGAAAGGCCTAAGAAATATCGGGCGAACTATGAACAATGTCGCGAGAGCCGAGGCGTCGTCGGACCCATCAATGTGTCATCGGTCTTTTCCAGTGCATAGTTTCGTGGAAAAGACCTACGTGACCCTGGCCACGAGCGCCTGCAGAACACGTGTGCGGTGGGCCTAGGAAAAAGACAACAGAATGCGGCAACGGCCAGAGCGTTAGTCGAAAAGCAGAGTGCGAGTCGAGGAGCCGAGTGCGAGCTGAGCGGAGACAGAGGTTGCGAGTGGCGTTGCCGAGAGAGTGTGGATTGCGCTGTTTTCTGTGCGTTTGGCGTGAATAGTTCAGGTTGAACAACAATCGTCTTTTTCTGTCTGATTAACATCTCTATTGTCCACTCTTTGTAAACACATTATATCACGATATTACATATTTTTGGGGGCTCAGCCGGGATTGGACAAGACAGACAAAACGAAACGATTTAACAGAGCTATTCGAGCTAGTTGTGAATTTACCGGTGCGGTAAAAGACGATATCGTTGACGGTTTAAGTTTGTGTAGTGTGAAAAATGGCAAACGTCGGGGACGAGCGATTGTCGGGTGAAGAGGGTTCGACGCTGGAGGAGCTGAGGAGTAAGCTCGCGCGAATGGACCTCCCTATATCGGGTGCGAGGTCAGTGCTGATTGCAAGGCTGAATCGGGCGTGTAGGGCTGGACAATCGTATCGTAAGGGATCGACGGGCGGTGAAGAGCTAACCGGTCAACGAGATTTAGAAAATGTACAGAGAGCTGAGCGTGATTGTAACGAAGATGAAGATGTTGAGAAAATGAATACGAAGGAGTTGAAGGAGCGCCTCGCTAGTTTGGGTTTAAAAACGACGGGAAGAAAAGTAGAATTACGCGCACGGCTACAAGCGGCCATGGATGGTAACGACATATCGTCGGAAGAAGAAAGCGACGACGAAAGTGAGGATGAAGATGACAAGAAAAACGCAAGAGGATACAAGAGAGATACGCGAAGGGTGCATCAGGACCGTGACGAATGTTGTCGAAGGGCATGTGTTGGTTCGACACTGAGTTTTAGAGACGTCGAAGATGCATTAGAGTCGTTTAGTGGCAACAGAGGTGAAAATGTCGAACGATGGTTCGAGTCGTTCGAGGAAGTCGCTGATACGTGCATGTGGTCGGATGGGCAGAAGGCAGTCTACGCCAGGAAGCTGCTGAAGGGATCAGCGAAAATATTCGCGAGCTTCGAGTGTCATGCCAGGACTTGGCATGAGTTGAAGAGGGGGCTAGTGAAAGAATTTTCGAGGAAAGTCAACAGTAGGCAAGTTCATCAGAAACTTGAAGAAACGAAAAAGGAGAGTGATGAAGCATGTTTGGCTTACATGTACCGCATGCTCGAAATAGCCAGCCATGTGGACATGGAGGAGGAAGCAAAGGTGGAATACATAGTGGATGGAATAATAGACGGCGAGAACAATAAGGCTGTATTGTACGGCGCTACGTCAATCAAAGAGTTGAGGAAGAGGTTAGTGATGTACGAAGAGCAGAAGAATCGCAGAGCAAAGTCGATTGTGAAGCCGGCTAAAACCCAGAAGAACGGGAAGCCCAGTCAATTTGTAGACGCAATGAAGAAAAGAAGATGCTCCATTTGCGGTAGTGAGGATCATCTAAGGGTTAAGTGCCCGGAGAAAGGGAAAGGTATGAAGTGTTTCAAATGCAACGAGTTTGGACATGTGGCGGCGAATTGTACAGCGCGACAAGTAAAGACTTACGTAATCTCAAGACCGGGGAGGAAGAAGTACGTGAAGGACGTGTCGATAGATGGCTGCAGGTTTGTCTCGTTAGTGGATACAGGTAGTGACCTTACGTTCATACGAGCGGATGAGTATGCGAGGTTAGGAAACTGCAAACTTAGGTTCGATGGTTTTGGTTCCGCTGGCAATAGTACCTGGGGCGAGTTTACAAGGGTAATGACGGTCGACGGGTACGACTTTACTGTCACCCTGCATGTTGTCTCGAATAAGGTAATGACAAGACACAGTCTACTCTTAGGTACCGATTTTTTAGACCAGGTAGAGTTGCGAGTCAAACGGGGCGAGGTGACATTTTTACGACTCGACGATCAGACCGACGGTCACGAGGACGCGCCGGATGTACTGAGGATAAACGCGATAGAACAATCCGACGAGATCGACTTGTCGCATGTACGAGAACCGCATTATCGTGAAGCGATTCGAGATATTATTAAAGGGTATAGGCCGGAGAAGAAGAGAGACGTCGGGATAACCGCGAAAATAGTTCTGAAAAGCGACAAACCGGTAGCGCGAAGACCGCGAAGACTGGCGCCGTCGGAAAGAAAGGAAGTAGATGATCTGATGGAAGCGTGGACAAACGAGGGTGTCATCAAACCGTCAGACTCGGAGTATGCGAGCCCGATAGCGGTAGTCCGAAAGAAAGATGGCTCCATCAGGGTTTGCGTCGATTTTCGTGAGCTTAACGAACTCATTGAGTGTCCGCATTTTCCGTTGCCGTTAATTGAAGACGTTTTAGACGCGTTGCAGGGCGCCCAGCTTTTTACAACAATAGATCTAAAAAATGGGTTTTTCCACGTAAGTCTAGACAAGGATAGCCAGAAGTACACCTCTTTTGTTACGCCCACGGGGCAATACGAATTTCTGAAGTTGCCGTTTGGTCTGAAAATTTCCCCTATTGTCTTCCAAAAGTACATATCGAAGATCTACAAAGAACTGATGGATAAGGGTATTGTCATCGTGTACATGGACGATATCATTATCCTTGCGAAGAATTTAGAGAAGGCATGGGGGCGCCTGCAAATGGTCGTAGAATTAACTGGGCAGTATGGGCTAGTCATAAATTGGAAAAAATGTCGTTTTATGCAGAGGGAAATCGAGTATTTGGGACACATGGTCTCGGGAAACACCATAAAGCCGTCCGCTCATAAAACTAAGGCCGTTGCAAACTTTCCCAAGCCAACATCGGTTAGAAAAGTCCAGAGTTTTTTGGGGCTTACAGGATATTTCCGAAAATTCATTAGAGGTTACGCGAAGATTGCCAAACCCTTAACCGATCTGTTGGAAAAGGGGATAGACTTCAAGTTCGGGGATCGGGAATCAGAAGCTTTCGGAACTTTGAAAGCAGCGCTTACCAGCGGGCCTGTTTTAACACTCTATAGAATAGGCGCAGAGACCGAGTTGCATACTGACGCGTCCGCAGAGGGTTACGGAGCAATATTAATGCAACTGGATCTGAACGACGGTAAATTCCATCCAGTCTACTTTGCCAGCGGAAAAACAACTCCCGCAGAAGCGAAGTACACCAGCTACGAACTAGAGGTGCTAGCAATAGTAAAAGCGTTGAAGAAGTTCAGGGTATATCTGTTAGGTGTGCCGTTTACTATTGTTACGGATTGTCAAGCGTTCGCCATGACGATGAGAAAGAAAGACTTGTGTGTGCGTGTGGCTAGATGGGCCTTGTTGCTAGGCGAGTTTAAGTATCAAGTATGTCATCGGCCGGGAAAAAGTATGCAGCATGTAGATGCTCTGAGTAGGAACCCCCTGCCGAGCACTATGTATGTAACGGAGAGTGAAGACGGGCTGATTGCACGGTTGAGAAGGGCACAGAACGAGGACATTGAAGTCCGTAGGATTTTGGACGCCGCAACGTGCAGTCAGGCCGATGGGTACGTGATAAGAAACGATATTTTGTATAAGGAGTGTAAGGACGATGTGCTAATAGTAGTACCGAAGGCGATGCAGACGCAAGTAGTCAGGCAAGCGCACGAGCGTGGGCATTTCGGGGTTACCAAAACCGAAGCTATGGTCAAGAAGGACTTCTGGTTCAAGGGGTTGCGCGAAAAGGTCGAACGCGTGGTATCCAACTGTCTCGACTGTATCCTAGCCGAACGGAAGTCAGGCAGGCAAGAGGGATATCTTAATCCGCTGGACAAAGGCGACACGCCGTTAGATACTTACCATATTGATCATGTGGGCCCCATGACAGCTACAAAGAAGAGATACGCGCACATCTTTGTAGTGGTGGATGCGTTCACGAAGTTCACGTGGCTTTATCCCACCAGGTCTACTAATACCGCTGATGTTGTCGACCGACTGAAGAAGCAAGCGGCTATTTTTGGGAATTCACGGCGAATCATCTCCGATCGGGGAACAGCGTTCACGTCCAACGCTTTCCGAGAGTATTGCGAAGGAGAAAACATAAAGCATTCATTAATCACGACGGGGGCGCCGAGGGGGAACGGGCAGGTGGAGAGGATAAACAGGACCCTCATACCATTACTAACTAAACTGACTGCCCCTAAACCCGATGACTGGTATAAGCATGTCGATCAGGTTCAGAAACACCTAAATTCCACCGTAAACAGAAGCACAGGGAAGACTCCTTTCCAGCTACTGGTCGGGGTCGAAATGCAAGTCAGGGAAGAGGCGAAGGTTAGAAAGCTGATCGACGAAGAGTGGGCCTCGAGGTTTGAAGAACAACGTCGCGAGCTACGTGAGGACGCGAAGAGGAAGATCGCCGCAACTCAAGAGGAGAATCGTCGAAGTTACAATAAAAGAAGAAAGAGCGCGAAGCAGTATCGAAGGGGGGACCTTGTCGCCATAAAGAGAACGCAGTTCGGCGCAGGGTTAAAACTCGGGGGCAGATTTTTAGGTCCGTACCGGGTCGCGCGAGCCATGCGAAATGACCGCTACACTGTGGAGAAAGTAGGGGAGCATGAGGGGCCCGCGCACACCTCGACGACTGCAGATTTCATGAAACCCTGGGTCCTGAACGCCGAAGATGACGCATCAGACGATAGCGAGAGCGAGCGCAACATCTGAGGGCAGATGTTATTGCAGGATGGCCGAGTGTAGTATCGTGGACGAAAGGCCTAAGAAATATCGGGCGAACTATGAACAATGTCGCGAGAGCCGAGGCGTCGTCGGACCCATCAATGTGTCATCGGTCTTTTCAAGTGCATAGTTTCGTGGAAAAGACCTACGTGACCCTGGCCACGAGCGCCTGCAGAACACGTGTGCGGTGGGCCTAGGAAAAAGACAACAGAATGCGGCAACGGCCAGAGCGTTAGTCGAAAAGCAGAGTGCGAGTCGAGGAGCCGAGTGCGAGCTGAGCGGAGACAGAGGTTGCGAGTGGCGTTGCCGAGAGAGTGTGGATTACGCTGTTTTCTGTGCGTTTGGCGTGAATAGTTCAGGTTGAACAACAATCGTCTTTTTCTGTCTGATTAACATCTCTATTGTCCACTCTTTGTAAACACATTATATCACGATATTACATTAATATTAAAAAAACATACAAATCGGCGTCAAAAGATGTCAATATTTACAATCATAAAAATCGCCACGTTAAATCATCTTTTCATCTACTAATCCCACTCATAACAGCACACTCACCAAACAAACTATCAATGATCGCAAACGAGTCACAATGCCTTTCACATTTTACGTAAGCAAAAAAAGAATACAATGATCGTGATAGAAACTTTACAAGTGTCCCATTTACATATGTGCGTGTCTGTGTCAAGACTGCAATCAGTAAGATTAATCTCGTCTGTCGTCGACATCATGCTTCTCCGCAACCTTACTAGTTGGCACCGAATAATGGTACAATCGTCTCGTAACATGTATGATTGATAACTCGTCACGCTAGAGGGGCATATTCATTACTCGTCGCTTCAGATTGCATCACGTTAATATTAATTAGCGACAGAAACTACGATAAAGGTCGCGAACTCTCGTATGTTGAACCTTAATATTGGGGCAGTGAACGATATTTATGGAGTAGAGATGATATAGCACTGCACGTACGTAGCTGTGCGCATAGCATCGGATTCCATTGACTGTTAAGGGAATTAAAATGAGAAGAGAGAAGAATTTTCCATAACGATGCTACTAAACGGTATCGAGAAGAATCATTTCGTCGATGGTCTACAATAAAAGATTATAATACGTACTTGAGGCGGATAAGTCTCCTACGTGAAAATTACATTGAAGAAGAAGAAGAGAACGAGAGCGATATAGAACCATGCGTTCCTTCAAGAAAAAAGAAGAAAAAAACCGACTAGATGAAGTAAGTAGTTCGCAAAAATATAACGTATCGTACCTTCGTGACTTTCCATACGAAAGTCGTATTCAGCTCTCCGCGGCTCACCGAATTAAAAAAAAAAATCGTGTTTGTAAGTGTGCTTTAGATACCGAAAAAAACAAGTTTTAAAAATCATGTGACAAGCGCATTTTTAAATCTGAGACGTTATCCTCCTTTGTTCTCCCGCCCCTGCCTTTTCTACGCCCGTCGAGATCGAATTCTCGCGATATTTTGCAATTCGTAGCTGCCTCTTTGGCACGAACAATTAATGTCACGTTTTTAGAGGATTAGACGCTGAAACTATTAAGAGCTGCTCGTCAGAATATTCCTTTTAATCTTTCACACGATGTAAACTTCCGTGGTAATCGACTTTGAAGTTTATTATCTCGTAATCTTTTCATCGAATTTTAATCCTTTTAGGCTTAAATCTGCCGAGTTTCTGAGCACTGCGTACACATGCAAGCAAAATTTCTCTGAGAAGCGGAAAACTTCGAAATTTTTGTATTTATCTATAACGGCATTGTTTTGCATTTGTATTTGTATTTATCTAAATTTCAAGAATGTCTGAAAGTTGCGAAAATTAAGACATCGATATTTTCTTGGTTGCTTGTGGTAGCTGGTATGGCAAAGTAAGTGTACGAAATTTCTGGGATCTATGGGAAAATTCTCGTTTAGCAGTTACGCGTAGGAAAACTTTCAGAAGCAATCGTAATTAATAAATTGACAGTGGAAAAAGTAATTGGCCGATCGCGAATGGTTTTTCCACGCTTATTATAGCTTTAAATCGCGTTACATCTACAATTAGTCTTGAATTGTACCTCCGTAAAAACAAAAACATGTTTCTCCACTGTAACAGCACGAACGACTCCCACGCATACGTCGAATACTCGCTGCGATTCGAATTCCAGGTATTTGTAGCTCGACGATATTTCTCGAAACACTCTGAAATTGGAATATTCTTCGCGCATTTCTAAGATTCTTCAAGAAGAGATTTCAAGCACTTCTAGGGAGAAATTTCTTGGAAGATTATCTCTGTACTCTTTATGAACATAACGTGAACTTGGCATTATAATATACAGCATGTTGAATGCTGAAATTATCGATTTTATATACAGATTGTTACGACCGTTCGCGGAGAGACGTTGTTGGAATAAACTGTGATTTATAACTTGTTATATCGGTGTCTTATTCAATTCAATAACGCACACAAATACAAAGGAAGGGTATTGCAGATTTATGGAGATTATGGAGAAAGATATTAAATTTGTCAATAAATGCTTTGTTACAGTTGGTACGACCGTTCGCGGAGAGATGCGGTCGCGAGGACGCGTCAGCGAGAGGCGTAAATTCTCGCGACGACTATGTTAATCGACGCCGCGAAATAGTCGTTCCCCTGTTTCGGTTAAGACAACAGAGGTGGTTTAATGAATGTAACACTGTATTAACAGGTTAACATAGAGTGATATATTTTACAATAATATGATGAATATGTTACAGAAATTTGACTCGACTTTACGATATCTCTAGATAAATTCGTTTGCTCGTCAGATTTGTCGAAGTGTCACGTTTGACTCGTCAGAAGGAACTGATCCCCTTCGATTATTCCTTTGTCTCATTTGGAAGATGACCCCCACTATGCTCGGGTCACGCCACCGCTCGCGCCTATGATCACGTATGCCTCTTCTTGCGTGAAAAACGTAACGGTCAAAAATCGACGTTTCTAGAGCTCGCTGCTTGGCAACAACTATGCTCTCGTCGATACATTGTATATGATCCGACGGACAGATAGGGCGATCTGCCTGCGACACTGTAGGGCCGCGAGCGACGGTTAGAAAATACAGCCTGTGGTAAGCCTCGTGGCGTAACACAGATTTTACGTTAATTTTATTCGAAAGATTTAGGTCAAATTTTTCCTTCGAAGAAGATTTTTCTGTCTTCAAAAGCGATTTTCCATCATTAATCGAAATATCATTTTTGCAATGGCTTGCTAGTGGGATTACGTGTTAAAACGTTCAGCTTTAAAGAGGATTATCTCCATCTCGGCGAGACTAGGCTCTCTAAAAATTGATGAATCCTGTACAGACAATATCTATAGTAAGCAACGCGTCGTCAAAACTTCAAAATATTATTACCCCGCTTTTACGTCGCAGATGTCGACAAAAATATTAATGAGATTTCCTAAGATAATCTCATACTTATTTGTATCGTTAATTCAATCGACTAAGGAACAAGTGGTGAAGAACTATTAGCAGAATCCAGGGAAGGTTTTACTGGCAAGTTTTATTACAAAACATCTAAGAACGATTTACATCATAATAAAAATAATCGCGCTATCTCGTCGCGTGACATGCGCACGAGGTCTCTGCGATTGCTAATCGATCTACAAATACTTACACGTACATATGTACAAAACTCGTGGCCATACACCACGTTGTCCATATTATTTTCATCTCGTTAATATATTTTGTATATTTATGATGTTATTATTTTACTAGTATAACGATTATTGCACTATATTCTATAAGATGGAGCTTTTGTACGAACAATTTCAGGAACTTTTATAACAAAGGAAAGTACTAATTTTTAACATTAACTACCCACGACAATTTACGACAATTATTTTAACCTACGTTCTTACTCTAATTTTTATTCGCTCGCCTAATGATTGAATTTTTAATCAATCATTGTTGATGAAAAATTGCGATAATTGCATTGCGGATCTTTATGCAAATGCATATTTTCGTGGATACAATAATACAATTGAAAGATTTGATACAATCGAAAGGACTTGGGCAAAAGTATGTTTCTATCCATTAAATATCATCGATAGTGCTGTACTTTTGGATATTTTACAAAATTTTGCGTCATACGCATTCTATGAATTTTCGTATCTTCGAATCACCCATAATTGCATAAAAATCCGCTGTTTTGTGATAATGAATATTAATGACGGTGGAATTTAAGATTCCTGGATTCAGTAACTTGTCTTACTCTAATACATGTATTGCACGTTTTTGGAAGACTAAAGATTCTTTGCTCGAGATCAACGCGACAAATATTGTACTTCGTGGTGAACGTTTCGCTACAGCCTTTCGACCTCTGTGATCGAGTTTTCGCTTTTCCTCGATTTTATACTCGATCTCCGTAGCATGCTACTCCTTAAAGGTTCACCGCGAAGCGACGCTCTTGTCACGTAAAATAACAAAATAAAAAAAGGAATTTGAGGTAAAAAATAAAAAAAAGAAAACTTTATTTTTTTTCTAACATCAATACACTTTACAATCTACTTCCGAACTCTAGGCGTGACTTTCTAAGACTGACTCTTATGATTTTACTTTCGATCGGATCCGATTACTTTCTTTTGTCATCCCTCAACAACCCCACCGTCCATGCATTTGCTAGGCGTCCGCGATCGTTGCCACGTGCTCTTTCTTCTAGAACCTTCGGTGGAAGGACCGTTGGGATGTTGATGGTTCATTAGGCACTTCAGCGATATACATTGTCGCCGAGTGCCGCCACATCTTTATCTCTATCGTCAGTCCGTCGGATTTGAAGTATGCCGGTCGTGACATTACCCAATAACTGAAAACCCCGAAGCCAACGTCGCCTGTCTACTGTTTATGGCCTGACTTCGTCGCAGTCTTTTGTCTACGCGCTGTCAATGGCTTCAGTGCTTGAGAAAACTAAAAAGACCAGATGTAGAATTTTCTTAGAAGTGGTAACCATTTCAACATTCAGGAAATTTGGCGTTCCACTTTTTTGACAAATAAATTTTTTAACACGCTGTACATAGTAGTAGCAATATGCTTCTGTTCATAAATTTTTAAGGACTAACGAGTGATGGCTAAAATCTTTTGGAAGTTAATCAGAAGTGTGTCCTTGTCAACATATATCAAGGCCCAAGGTATTGGTGCTGGCTTCCCTTTTGTTAGTATTTATTTGACTATGTAATTGTACTATTTGATCCGCTTCAATGTGATTTCGGCCTATTTTCAAGAAGGAAAGGGGAAATATAACCCTCCCTCCTTTTTATCGATTTACTTTCGCGTTTCGTCTCAAAATTATGTTAAATTTTGCTTGTTACAGTACCACGCCAAAAGAATTTACTTATAATTCTCAATGAGAGTTGATTGAAAATAGTTCGGTCGAGTAGTAATAACTCCATTTGATTTTAGGATTGAGTTCGACTCTATTTTATTTTGAATTTCTTGAATTTCCTTATAAGATTTCGAGTATGTTGCTGGTCCGTGATTGAATGTTGCTTTTTTCACTATGAAGTGATATGTGTCATCAACGGCATCAAAAGACACAATGAGGAACCGAACGCACAAGACAAGATAGATAATTTATTTTCTAACTGTGAGCACAGGAACTACTACATACTTAATCCTTAAAGAACAGGGCACAATAGATAATTATTATTATTAAATAATTTCCATTGAAGTACTTTTTACTATCAACTCAACATATGTATAAATATATGTATATAAATGAGATGAATGCAAATGAATTTTAGAGAATTTTAAAGAATGCTTTGCACTGTTTCGGTAAAGTTATAATTCAGTCCTAAGCGGTACAAAGTAAAGTGTATAATTTATTTATTTTAATTTACAATGAAGAACGCAAGAATGATCATTAGATCGCTTATGCAAATAATAAATTTTCATTATTTTTAAAAATGCAATAATTATTTTAAGTTTAACTGGGAATTGTCAAGATTTATAGCTACTTCGTTTATGATTAATAAATATTGATTGGGTGAAACTATAGAACCGTAACGTCTTTTCCGATTTCAATGACTTTTGAATATGTTGTCAAGTGCATGATTGCGAACAACTACCTTCTTTAACTATCTAAGAAATCTATCTATATCATTACAATGAATTCTGTTTATAAATTACATATCATATATGTAGGGTTTACATTAGAATTAGGGTTAGGGGCTTGAAACGAATCTGCGTTTGGGTTACACGTTGTCGTTATGCAATAGAGAAGACATTGACTAGTGCAAATACGATTATTATAGAACCGGACAAGTAACCGTGGTAGTTAGGTACTCGAGAAACTAATGACAATGATCCTAGGTTCAATAACGAATCCGCGGCCGACGGGATGATAGATGAACGTACTCACAAAATCTAAGTCGGACGCGTAATATTCACTGGTCGTAAAGAGTTACTCCTTTCATCAGTGAGATCGCGAGCGAGAGAATGCCTTTCTCGTCCCGATGATGCCACAGAGGAAAACTATAATGGGGTGTGTCTAAGGACACGAGATCATTGGATTCGTCGAGAAAAGCCTTCGTTCAGAAAGTAAGGGAAATTGGCGTTGCTGCTAATTGGTCAATCTCCATATCGGTGGTTAGAAAAAGATGCTAGCCGCCCTCGAGGGAAAGTTGCTAGTGGGAGACGCCGCTCGTTGAAAAATATGTCTCCCCTATCTTCCTGTAGTTGGGACAAAGACTGTTTGTCTGTTTGAAGGACTTTAGTTAACTAAACCTTAAGATTTATAACGAGCCCTCGGGCTAGCCGAACATGTACTGCGGAGACGCATCGACATCCGGCAATCATCTTACTCGAAGAATAGGGTCTGCGTGTGGCGAGCCACGGGAGAGAAACCGTTGGAATGTTTACTGTCGCGTGTCGCCACGAATATTTCTTTTAAGGAGAGCTATAGAATTACTCCATACCTTTGTTAGGCAAAGCGTTCATCCCTTGTCCGCGGCTACGTTGGACGACAGACTGTCACCTCGAGCCAAAGCTCACCGTCACTAATCTCGAACAATTACAATCGGATTGAATAACTACAATAGTTTAGTTACAGTTATAGTAGACTTTAGATTGCAATGTTGCGGGGCTATCCAAAGGTTCCGGTGTCCTTTCATCTCCGACATATAGATATACATGTATATTTGACGAAATATACTAAAGCAATATTGACCCTTTGTCGCTGAAAGTATCAAACTACAAAACTTCCTTTCAAATTTTCAGAATAAGGAAATCAGGATCATGATAAATAATTGGAACATAATTAAAAATAATATATCTTCTCTATAAGATAATGAATACATTGGTTCATTTAATTTTTATGGATATTCAAACGCTTCTGTGAAATAAAACGTCAAGATTATAGAGTATAAAATTTATAGCTATGAAATGACTAAAACTCTGATGTATTATTAAAAATATACGTTTGGTTGTATGTAGTGATACATACAAAGATTACATGTACAAACCCATAATTAACACAATGCTACCGCAACCATTCTGCAATCTACCTTGCCCAAAACACTCTTCCAGTCACCTCCAAACTCAGTTCGCTGTGGAGTGCCGAAGCCTGCAGACGTGTCTTTAGTGCCCAGCGTAGTCCGAAAACAACACGTGTCGCCCAACCGTCCAAAGAGAACACAGCCAAGTGTCCCTTACCCTTTAGGGAGAAGAAAATCCCACGCACCTAACCCCAACCCGAATACTAGCCTCATAGCCTCACGACTAGTTGTTCATTCCGAATTAACTAGCTCGATGATGGCCCAGCAGTCGCGACCAGGCTCTCCGGAGCAGACTCGCAGCTACCCCGCGCTACCTCCCCCGTGGCAGAAGTGTAGCAGAACTCTCCGCACTAACGACGCTAATACTACAAAGAAAAGGAAAATAGAAACAACAACGCAAATAAACACTCACAACAGGTTCGCCGTATTGGAATCCTCAAACGACGCCATGGAAATCGTAGAACCGCCACCAAACCAACACTCACAGAGAATCCCCCCTCCCCCACCAATATTTGTGGACGACGTCATCGACATACAGACAATGATCAAGTCCCTAGAGAGAGATATCTGCAAGGAGGAATATAACCTTAAGATAAGTAACAATAAAGTAAAAATACTGCCGACGAACCCAGAAGCTTACAGAAAACTCACCAAGACACTCAGGACCCTGAACGCCAACTTCCACACCTACCAACTCAAACAGGAAAGGCCTTTCCGGGTGGTCCTACGAAACATACACCACTCAGCAGACATAGACGAACTCAAATACGAACTCTCAAAACTCGGCCACGAAGTCATCGACGTAAGTAATATAAGGCATAGAGTCTCGAAAGACCCGTTATCCTTATTCTTCCTAGACATTAAACAAAAGCCGAACAATAAAGAAATCTACAACATCAGTCGCCTAATGAACGCGATAGTAAAGATCGAACCACCGCTCGTGAAAAAAGAAATAGTGCAATGCAAAAGGTGCCAAAGGTAAGGTCATATGCAGAAATACTGCAACCATACTTTCCGCTGCGTTAAATGAGCAGGCACTCACTCCATTGACCAGTGCGCCAAATCACCGGAAACCCCAGCGAAATGCATCCACTGCCAAGGGAACCATCCTGCCAACTACAAAGGCTGCCCAGCATATAAAACACTATACACGAACAGGTACCCTAAGCTCAGAGCAAAAGAGGTATCCAACCAAACACCCAGCCCGCCGAAATTCACGACTACCCCAACCCCCTCAACCAACCAAACACCCAGTCCTACCAAATTCATCTCCACCTCAACCTCCTATGCCCAAGCAGTACAAGGCATCCAAAATAACCCGAACAGCCAAAGGAATCTTCCCCAAAACAGTGTCCCCAACCCACCTAACACAGACAACTCCCCAAGGCTTGAAAAGCTAATAGAGAAACAATCGGAGCAAATAAATCACTTGCTATCGCTACTAACACTCATCGTGGAAAAATTAGCACGCCCCGACTCAAAATAAAACCAAGGCGCATAGCACTCTGGAACGCCAACGGTCTAGCGCAACACAAACTTGAACTAGAACTCTTCTTAAAACACCAGCAAATCGACGTAATGCTCGTATCGGAAACCCACTTCACCGACAAGAGCTACCTGAAAATAAATGGTTACAAATTCTACCATACCCAACACCCCAGCGGAAAGGCCCACGGTGGCACCGGAATAATAATCAAAGCAAGTATTAAGCACTACGAACTTCTATCATTCCAGAAAGACTACCTCCAAGCAACAAACGTAGCAATAGAAGACTGTCATGGCTCAATCACCACCTCAGCAGTATACTGCCCTCCCAGACGCTCCATCACCAAAGAAGACTTTGATAACTTCCTGGACACCCTGGGCAATAGATTCATAGTTGGAGGAGACTATAACGCCAAGCACATCCAATGGGGCTGCAGACTGGTTACAGCAAGAGGCAAAAACCTCTTAAACAGCATAATAAACAACAACCTCAAATACTTCACCACATACGAACCCACATACTGGCCCACTGACACCAACAAAATACCCGACCTTCTCGACTTCTTCATAACTAAAAATATCCCATCAAGACACGTCCAGATCAACTCCTCGGCTGATCTCTCCTCTGATCATTCTCCCGTGATAGCAACAGTCAGTTCAACAGTCATCGAGAATACACCTAATGGCTCCATTCACAACCAACACACCAACTGGCAGCTCTTCAGAGAAGTCTTTACACACTCAACCTCAGCCTTCACCCCACTAAAAACAAAGGAAGAAATCGAAGCAGCCACGGAATACTTGAACACGAGCATAATAAACGCAATCCGCCTCCCCACACCGACAAAGCCATCTAACAACGAACAAGAATATCCCCAATACATACTAAAAAAAAATAGCAGAAAAACGTAGACTAAGAAGAGTATGGCAGACCCATAGAACACCGGATGACAAACGCAAACTAAACAACGCAACTAGAAAGCTATCTAGAACCTAAAAAAAACTATAAAAACGACTGTTTCCATAAATACCTCGCCAGCTTATCCCCCACAGCCGACTCCAACTACTCACTATGGAAGGCCTCCAGGAAACTCACACGCCCCCCACAAATAATCCCACCTATCCGCCGTCCGCAAGGTGGATGGGCGCGAAGCCCTATAGAAAAAGCCGACCTGTTTGCTAAACACTTGTCAAAAGTATTCAAACCCCATTCCCCCAAAGCCGCCGCGGACGTTACTGAATACCTGCACACCCCCTTCCAAATGTCCCCTCCTATCGAACCCTTCTCCTCTGCAGAGACTATAGAAACAATCAGTCGCCTAAACCCCAAGAAAGCAGCAGGACACGACCTAATAGGCAATAAAGCAATCAAGGAACTTCCCACAAAAGGGATAGCACTCATCACATCGATTTTTAATGCTATCCTTCGCCTGAAACACTATCCTAAAGCCTGGAAAATCTCATTGATTACCCTCATCCCTAAACCCGGTAAACCGATATACGAAACCAGCTCCTATCGCCCAATCCTACCTTGTTTTACCTACCCTGTCCAAACTATTCGAGAAGATGCTCACGAACCGACTCCTTCCAATCCTAGAGAACTTGAAAACACTCCCAGATCACCAATTCGGCTTCCGAAAACATCATTCTACAGTAGAGCAAATCCACCGCTTAACTCATACGATCAGCCAAACACTCGAAAAGAAAAAATATTGCTCAGCGGTTTTCCTAGACATCCAACAGGCATTCGACAAAGTATGGCATGAAGGGCTACTATACAAGCTTAAAAAGATCCTACCTCACCCCTACTACTCCATCCTAAAATCTTACCTAACCAATAGACAATTCATGGTTAAATGCCTAGACGCCACTTCCGCAACATTCCCAATAGAAGCCGGCATACCCCAAAGTAGTGTCCTCGGACCCCTACTGTACTCCATCTACACTGCCGACCTACCTATATCAAACGATATAACAATAGCGATATTTGCAGACGACACAGCGCTATTAGCTACCCACGCAGACCCGGTAATAGCCTCATCCACTCTCCAGCGAAGTCTCGACTCCATGGAAAAGTGGTTTCACAAATGGGGCTTCAAAGTCAACGAAAAGAAATCCTCACATGTAACCTTCACGCTTCGAAAACAAACCTGCCCCCAGGTCACCATCAACAATGCAACAGTTCCTAGCAGGGACACAGTCCGATACCTGGGCATGACCCTGGACAGGAGACTAACGTGGAAGACACACATCTCAGATAAAACGAAGCAACTAAAGGACAAACTAAAAAAACTCTATTGGCTCACGGGCCGACGCTCCAAACTAAACATACAGAATAAAATTACCCTCTACAAGACCGTAATAAAACCTGTCTGGACCTACGGAATCCAACTATAGGGAACAGCAAGTAACTCCAACATCGAAATACTACGACGATTCCAATCGAAAACGCTAAGAGCCTTAATAGACGCACCTTGGTATGTTACCAACGAAACCATCCATCGCGACCTCAAGATACCTACAGTCAAAGAGGAAATAGCAAAATATAGCGACAGATATAGCAAAAGAGTCAAGAAACACCGAAACCCCCTAATCACTGGACTACTCGATACGATGGACCAGATTCGCAGGCTGAAGAGGCACTACCCGCTAGACCTAAACGTTAGATTCATTTAATTATCCAAATTAAGCATATGCACTTACTTATAATACTTATAAATTATACCTATCTATAATAAGTATTAACTTATTGTAAATAAACAGCCATGTCACTGCGCCACGCCAGAAAAATTACTGAAAATTCTCAACGCGAGAATTGATTGTAATTTCAACAAATAAATAAAAAACAAAACCTCCAAACTCTTCAATTCTCTCCACCTAACCACCCACAAATCATTCACAAACATGCAATTCTCGACAAAAGAAGAACTTATCGTCAGTTGTCCTTAACATCTCGTTCATTCATTTGGTCCCTATCCCCCTATTTCCTCCCACTGCGATGATCGCACTACATTTTTCCACGTCTCTATTCTATCCTCTGGATGATCTGAATTCTCGAGCAGTCGAGTGACGATTGATCTGTACAATTGATCGATTTCTTTTTACTACAGACATGCAAGAAATTCCGTGTTGGAGAGCGATGTTGCGAGTTCGAGTGCCTGGACCATCTGAAGACCGGAACTGGTATAGTTTATGTCGTTGATGATAATAATTCCTCCACGACTCAGCAACAAGAGCTACTCTGGGTGATGAGCTTAATGGTGCTGTTGCGGCTATTTTAATTTTTCAACAAGGATCCAAATGGCGCCGTTGACGAAATTCTTTCATTATAAACGTCAACGATCAACATCAGCCATCAGGGAACGAAGAAGGTACGCTGTAACGTATCTGAGTAATTATACCTCGAGGAGTACATACAGTTATGTAATGAAGATTCGTATGTGAGTGTTTGTTTTCTTATTTCTTTTCCCTTTGTTTCATTTGAATGGATTTTTGTACTCAAAGAGCGAGGTAAGATTACGTCAGATACGTTTTTACATATGCTAAAAAAATGGAAAATGATGATGATGAATCAATGACACGTAGAAAATTATAATCTATTGTATTGCTGTTATCTAATGGTGTTGTAGTTGACTGTATGGTGGATGTATCTAATGGTGTTGTAGTTGACTGTATGTTGTTCAATATTGCTATGAAACTCTTCTGATTCATTGTCACTTATACGAAGGATGGAAGTATACGAAATTGATAAAATTATTAATAATATTTACGAAGAGAAAGTAAACTGTTGGATATATGACAAAATAATTCTATTTTAAATAAGAGACTGGTCAGAGTGGTTATTTTGTTTACAAAATCAAACGAATTTAATGGATGTAATGGTAAGGAAGTAACTATAAGTGGCTGTTAAACTATTTTTATGCTTGAAAAGTAATTCGCAAAGTAATGTAAAGCAGTACTACTGAGTTGTACATAACCTCTTTCAGAATTTGTTCTTAACCTCTTGCTTCATAACTTCCTTAATTATACTCTTCAAACTTATTGACTACTTCGATGTTGTTACGAACAGAAACTGATAAAATATTAATCTTAAATATAGATTGAAATGAAAGCTTGTCAGGTAAATATATATATATATATATGTGTACTACTTACTCAAACTATGGATCACATAACCTATACAAAAAAAAAAAAAAAAAAATTATTGTACACTATAAAGCAAGAGGTTAAATCTTTAATCTGTTAAGAATTAAATTTTTTATTGTAACTGCGAAAATTATAAAAGTACCAAGCGAAGCAAGTACGGAATATATGCGGAATATGAATCGCTCAACGAACCAAAGAGCGGCTCAGTGACAAAATTAGTAAAGTAAAGACCACAAATATAACAACATTATATTCTACCACAAAATAATTCTCTATACAAAAAAGGTACACAACGAATCGATTTTTCACAACGATAAGAGTCAACAGAACCAATCAAGACCAGGCGAGACTCTCATAAGACAACGATATCAGAGGGATCAAATCAGCGACTTCAATCTATGTTACAGAGTATAGTTATCAAGAAAAATTGCTCTTTTCATGAAAAGTATGGTAATGATACTCTTATAATACATTGTATATCTGGCAGTCGGGTGTGCCCGTGGCCATCGGAAATGTAAAGACGACGCTTTTAGAAAGTGATAGCGCCATCGCGTTTTAAAAACGCGTTAGAAGAAGGACGGTTTCGCTATCCAAGGCGAATCGAAAAGTGTGCGTGTTGCGAGAATCAGAGTTGATCGAGACGTCGAAGCATAGAGTCGTTAGAATTGAGTTGCGAGTGTTGTCGAGTGTTAGAGTTGCTAGTGAGAGAGAGAGAGAGAGAGAGAGAGAGAGAGAGTTACCAAATAGTTGTCAAGTTATTTGTTGTAAATACGAGCGTTGCATTTAGTTTTCCTGTTAATCAAACATCGTTTCTCTGTCTAACTAATATCTGTATTTTCAATCCATTATTAATATATTCCGATATTACAAGTGGGGGCTCGTCCGGGATTGAATAAGACAGAGAAACGATACGATTTAACGGAGCTATTTCTGCGGGAGTAGAAAAGAATAGAATAAAATGGCAAACGTTGAAGACGAACGATTGTCGGATGAAGAGGATTTGACGCTGGAGGAGCTGAGGAGTAAGCTCGCACAGATGAATCTGCCTATATCCGGTGCGAGATCAGTGCTGGTTGCCAGGTTGAACAGAGCGTGCAAACCTGGTCGATCTACTCCTAAGGATTCGAAGCGTGGCGAAGAACCAACAAACCAGCGAGATCTAAGAAGCAAGCAGTCGAGCCTAACGCAGTCAAGAGGGAGAGGAAGACCTCGAGAAGCTGAGGACGAAAGAGCTGAGAGCGCGTCTCGTTAGCTTGGGGTTGAAGGTAACGGGAAGAAAATTCGAACTACGCGCGCGGCTACAGGCGGCCCTAGAAGGAGACGATGTATCGTCGGAAGAAGAGAGCTCCGACGAAAGTGAAGGCGAGGACGATAAACAAGGCGCGCGAGAATACAGGAGAGGCACGCGAGCGGTGTATCAGGACCGCGATGAGTATCAGCAGAAGGCATGCGTCGGTTCGATGTTGAGTCTTACAGACGTGGAAGGCTTATTAGAGAAATTCAGCGGGGATGATCTGCTGAGTGTAAATCAATGGGTGGAAGACTTCGAGGAAATGGCAGAAGTGTGGGGTTGGTCAGACGCCCACATGGTGGCCTATGCTAAGAAATTACTCGCAGGCTCCGCTCAGGCCTTCGTACGACAAGAGCGATGCGCGAAGTTCTGGGCAAAGCTAAAAAAGGCGTTGAGGAATGAGTTTGAAAATGTAGTAAGAGACCAACAGATACATGGCGAGTTATCCCATAGAAAGAAGAAAGCAGATGAGAGTCTGCAACAATATATGTATCACATGTGCGGGATTGCAAAACAAGGAAGGATTGATACGCAATCCTTGATAGACTACATTATTCAAGGCATTCCCGACGAGGTCGCGAACAAGACTGTGCTATACGGAGCCAGGAATATCGAGCAATTAAAAGAGCGTTTCAGGCGCTACGAAGCGATAAGAAGAGATATGGAGATGAGGACGAAATTTGAGGAGCCGAAGAGTAGCAGGGTAAAGCCGGTGGCGAAGCTGTCCGAAACCGAGAGGAACAAGGAACCCGGTCGATCTGGAGATGCGAGGAAGGCGCGATGCTACAATTGCGGTGATGCGGAGCACGTGTGTGCGGAGTGTCCGAGCAAGTCGAGAGGACCTAAATGCTTCAAATGTAGGGAGTACGGACACATCGCATCAAGTTGCGACAATTTGGGTGAGCCCTCAAAAAAAGTTTACAGCGTGTTTCGGTCGTTACAAACAAGGCGTGGTAAGGATGTTAAGATGGAAAATTTCGAATTGAGCGCGTTGATAGACACCGGTAGTGAGCTGACTCTAATGCGAGCAGATCAGCATGTGAAAATCGGAGCGCCCAGATTAAGTCGGGAAATCGTTGGATTTCGCGGTGTCGGTTCCGGAAGGAATTTTACGCTCGGGAAATTTTCGACGAACATTATTATAGACAATGAGTCGTACTGTATAACCATACACGTAGTTCCAGACACAGTGATGCAACATTCGCTTATTATTGGCGCAGACTTTTTGGACACTGTTGAAATAAGTATAAAAGGGGGAGAATCTTTTATTAGTAGAATAAAGGACGAAAATCCCGATGAGTGTCCGGAAGTCCTCAAGATAGATGTAGAGACACAGGCGAGTGAGATAGATTTGTCGCACGTTAAGGACATGCAACATAGGCTAAAAAGAGATTTGAAGAGAACCAAAGCATTGCTAAGAGACGCTCAAACGATGCTGGAGAGATCGAAAGGTGACTCGACGGGTAAAGCAGCTTTACGACAGCTGAAGAACCAGTTAGAAGATGCAGAATGCGCTAGAGCAGTTGCAGTTAAAGCGAAACAGGCACTGGAGCAAGAACTGAATGAGACGCAGGCTTCGTTGCAGGAAGTACTGCGGCAACGTTCCGAAGCAGAAGATCGTGTTAATGTAGCTAGTCGCGAACGAACTGAGCTACTGTCGCAATTGGAAGAAAATAAAGAAGAGTTAGCAGAAGTTTTGAAGAAGTATCGGGCAGCTGTGCAGCAAGTGTCGGAGGAACGGAGAATAGTGGCAAGACACGTGGTGATTGGTAAAGTGGACCACGAGATGGTGTCCTCGTCGGATTCTTGCGGCCAGCAGGAGGACTTAGCGAACATCACGAGGAGGAAGAATCTGGCTAAACAACAGCAACAGGATGTTGTTGATGATATTTGCGAATTTACTGAGAAGGATAGCGTTGCGGGTGTGAGGGTTGTTTCAAGTTTTCGGATAGACTCGAAGAGAGTGAATGCAAGGCGAACGAAAAGACAAGGGAAGTCGCACGTGCGGAATCCCTCCAATAATATCGATACGAAGATTCGATATACAAAGGATGTGGATGACGAGGACGACGATGGGATTGTCGAGGACACGATGAACGTGAAGACCTTCGAAAAAGAAGAGATCATAGTCTCGGTAGATGGTAAGTTGTCAACGTCTTCCATGTACGAACCGAGCCTACGAAAATGTCACGATGCTGCCACGACGATCAAAGCCCCTGACAAGAGTGAAATGGGTAAACAAACAACGGAGAGGAAGATAGAGGAAGAGCGAAAGAGGAGCAGTAGCATCGAGGACGACCAGGCCGCGGTGTTCCAAGAGGAACGAGATCAGCTGCGTGCGGACGCAAAGAGACGGATTGAGGAGATCCAAATCCGAAACAAGCGGGCGTATAACAGGAGACGCAAGAAGGCGACAGCATACAGGACGGGAGATCTAGTGGCAATCGAGAGGATGCAGAGGGGTCCCGGGCTAAAGCTGCATCCGAAGTTTCTTGGACCGTATCGGGTGATAAAAGTCCTGCAAAATGACCGATGCATAGTGCAGCGAGAGGGGGAGCACGAAGGGCCACGTACAACTTCCACGGCAGCCGATCACATGAAATGGTGGAATGCTGACGATAGTGATGTAAGTGCGAGCGGCGATGATGAGCACATCTGAGGGCAGATGTGATTGTCAGGAAAGGCCGATTGTAATATCGTAGAATAGCTTTGATTGGAGATCGGCAGAAAATAGAAAACCCGTGTACGTCGTGTTTCTGTGGTTCGTCTACATTTAAGAGTGCCTACGTGACTAAAGGCACGTAGTTGGTAGTTCTTACATAGGTATGAGGGAAACAATAGACAACGTTAGAAGAAGGACGGTTTCGCTATCCAAGGCGAATCGAAAAGTGTGCGTGTTGCGAGAATCAGAGTTGATCGAGACGTCGAAGCATAGAGTCGTTAGAATTGAGTTGCGAGTGTTGTCGAGTGTTAGAGTTGCTAGTGAGAGAGAGAGAGAGAGAGAGAGAGAGAGAGTTACCAAATAGTTGTCAAGTTATTTGTTGTAAATACGAGCGTTGCATTTAGTTTTCCTGTTAATCAAACATCGTTTCTCTGTCTAACTAATATCTGTATTTTCAATCCATTATTAATAAATTATAATTAATCGAACAAAATTACACCTTTAATATATTCCGATATTACATTACCGTGATGTAATATTTATCATGCTTATTTTGTACGTAAAACGAATCGTTGGAATATTCCCGAAGCTAACGAAGCATTTCCCAAAAGTTAAACCGAAGAAATTAACGCGAATAGTTAAGTGAAATTTTTCCATTAACTTGCTGACCAACCGGCAAATAAAAAATCATAAAAATTGTTTCAATGTGTTGAGGTCACGCATAACTTCTTTTTTCATTGACGATTACCAAACAGGTAAAATTTCGAAATTGTACGAAGGCCACGTGACCAGATCGTATTGGAATTTGAAGTGCATGGAAAAAGACAACTCGAAGTACAAACCTTGAGCTGTACTACTCGAAGTACAAACGTGAACTAATGGATGCAGAAAAGCAATTAACGCCAAACATCCGAACAGCATCTTGGAGCCCGTCATTGTTCTGAAATAAAAGAAGTGACGAATTAAAAAGACGCAGGACTAATAATAATAAAGGAAACTTAGTTCGTATTATAAATTGAATTTACATCAGAAAAGAAGCACGATCAAGCGAAACAGATCGTAGAAATGACAAATATCATCGATATACGTTTCAGTGTAATTTCACTTTTGAAAATTATTTAGTTTAATACGATCGTATTCATCGCTCTGAAACTTTCATTGTGCTGCAATTTGTGCTGCGTCTTTTTAATTTCTCTATCTTTCTGTGTTTTCGGAAAAATTACTTGAAAGATTAAGAATTGCTTGCCTTATTTTATTTTCGATTAGTTAGGATTTGATTATTCCTAAGGTTTATTAGGTTTATTATTTATAACAGGTTTTATCACTTGTTTATTATTTAGGAGTTTGTTATTTTAGGATTAGTACCTTTTAGGATTTCTTATCCTTCGAGTTTCTGTTTCAGATATCTAGGTCTATTTCAAGATGTTTTATTACATTAGGATTATTTATTCGATTAAGATAATTTAAGAGTTTCACAATGTACAAAGAAATAATCGCGTGAAATTTAGATTTATGCTTTAAACGTATTAAACACGCGGTAATTTCAATGTCTGTAGCCTCGAACGTGTTCTGATTAGTTGTGTCATTGTCTGTGACATTGAAATCACAAAAATCCATTGCAAGTGTGCTGTCATGCAATGTGGATGTAATTGGGTTTTTTGGGGTTAGGTTGGGGTTAGGTTGTATCATCTGATTTGTACAATACTATTTTAACGCAAGGACAGGAAAGTTATTATATATTTCCCGTCCATTATTTGAATCGTTGTGAAGTGTAACGAATTATATTCGATTCGAGGAGATGTTAATGAATTACCCATTTCATATGTAATTACATGGAAATAAAAATCATTGCAAAAATAATTGATCTAATGACAACGGAATTTCCAATATTTTTTTGTTTCGTCACGTCTTTTTCATAATATATCTTTTATAGGTACGTGATTTATTAATCGTTCGAATGGAAATAATTATTCGTATAATATTCAAACGATTCTAGCCATAAAATAAATTAAAACGATACCTGTAATGCAATCTGCGTATGACGTCAACCTCGATCTATGCTTATACAAGAAATTTTATCAATCAATGACTAGATATACAATAATCAAGTATTATAAAATTTCCTGAAAACCTTTAGGTGTTAATATTAAGGTGTTAATATCTTTAATATTTGCAAGTTATTGTTTAGCGCTAATTAGTTAGAATGTAACAAGTGGTGTACCAGAATTGAGATAATTAAGCCACACGAACAATCTTATTTAGATCTTTTTAATTTTTTAATTCTCTTTTGCTCTAATACTTCGTAAAATTAATCTTCATTAGCTACTACACTTCATAGAATAACAAGAGATAATTTTTCTTATATAACGTTTCATTCATAAAATCTATCATTAAAGTATATCTTCATAAAAATATCATTCCATACTAACGGTATATTTGGTGTCATACGAGATAACAGTTACCAGTGATGACATATGTAACTTTATAAAGATATCTCGTTTTATTATATATTAAAAGAATGTACTCATTGCTGCTATATTTCAGATGAAAAAAAGGAGGCAACGATTTTACAGTAAAATCGTTCGTTTACAACTGATTCATTTACATTTCATGATAATACTGTGCATTCTGAATATGCTATGATTTGGTTTAAAATAATAAATAGTCCATTCTTGCATACTATTACTCCAGCTTTACTTGTATTTTCGATATTGGTATAAATAGAAAGACAATTAATGTCGTTCGAGTCTATTTTCGGATCATTTATATTACGTTTAATCCATATAGTTATTATATGAGACATAGTATCGTAAAATTTGGAAGAATAAAACGTTCGTACAGGAAGTACATTTTATAAGAACTCCAACAAATCTGCGTGTGCACCTAAGATACAAACTGATAGTGATTGTTCATAAGTTTATATACATTATCTAATGTCAATCGAAGGTATCAATTCTTTTTCTCCATAAGAGTACTTTTTCATTTATATGTGTTCAAAAATACATGTGTTCAACCGTGAAGCATATGTCACCTACAACGAAAAAGAGTTTTCCTATACTTAATATTTCCTTTATATACCTATGAAAAGTCTATTCTTCGCGTAGTATGAAATTATGAATAAATCTGGAATATTGTTCAATCTGAAAAGAAAAATAACTTATTGACATCATTCATTGATACGAGATTCAGAATGTTTGTTTTGTCTTGCAGAAAAAGAAGGCAGCCCTCCCTTTCTTTTAATGTGAAATAGAAAGCGAAAATTTGAAAACAGATTTTTTGGAAATTTACTTGCAAATATCGTTTTCAATATCGTGATTTTCTTCCCAATGGTACTGTACTTTCAAATTTTCCAGTATCCCTCTAAAAACAAAAAGTCGAACCTCGTTATTATTAACGCAGGCATTACAAGGAAGAGAAGTATTAGAAAGCAGCTCCTTTTTATTATGGATTTCTTTATAATCATGTAAATAAGAAATTCCGGAAATTTTTTCCTCAAGAATTTAATTCTTGTGTTTTGATTGATAATTATTACACTGCATACTAACTTTTCGCATACTGTTCGCGTCTAACAATTTCCTAATAATAACTACTTCAAAATTACATATGTTCTTGCACGAATTCAAAAGTACGTATGATACAATTATTATTTATCAAAAAATTCCAAGTTAGTAACTTTCTTTTCAAATGGCAAATAACATATACTTTGACTTACCTGTAAGTTTTTGTTCCTAATCATCATTTCCTCTTATAGAACACATCATTATTGTTCTCATAATTACTACCAGTGTCATAGATATTGTAGTGGCTACAACTGAATTAATAGAAAATGATAAATAACTGTGTATAACACTAACACATAACTGTGTGTAACAATGACACATAACTTTTACTTACATATCAGTCGATACGGGATTACTGTGATATCCTGTTGATGTTTCTTAAGGCACTTGATTAGGTGCGATACGGTATCATTCCTTATGGTATACTGTAGATAAGTATTTTAGAAAATAACAAGAATAAATCTAAATTATTCAGAGGTTCCAGTTTCGGCTTAGACATAAATACAGGACCATTTGCAAAGAAGAAAGGGTGCGTTTCTACAGCCTCGTTATAGTAACCATGAATACCAATCTCTGAATTACTGGTTACTAAACATAAATATCCTATAAAATTTAATATATTTCTTTAATTTTTAATACATACATGAGTTAGTAGTTCTAAATTATGAATCATCCTACCTGTGATATTACACTTTTCCTTATAATATCATCACTCAAGTGAACAACATTAAGATGTCATCCTATCTTACTGTGAAGATACTTAGTTATGTTATCTAACATTATAAAAATATCATCAAATTCAAGTCCTTTTATTCACATCACATGGCCACGACGATCTGGTTCTTCGTTATATAATGTTCTAAAATTTGTCGTATATATAGGATGTACAAACCGTGATATCAAGGTATCAGTTCTTCCTTCCCAAGGGACAGTTTCATTAAAATTCTGATAGAATTAAAAATTAATTATTAATATTCTAACAATCATATATGTTAAATACATTATAGTCAACGATATATACCTGAGCGAATGTAGGGGTGATTCCTTGATAATTATAAATGTCATCAGCCCACATCATTGTGCCACTTCTTTGTACTCTAGCCTCTAGATTAACAGCCTAAACAAACATACGAAATTTTATAGAAGCTGTACAAAATATAGTATATATGCGCAATATTGAAGCGTTCAAGGGGATATAAAGGTAATGTACATCACATACACGTGTACTCTCATGCAACAAAATACAATTAGATTTAATAGTATAAGCTCTTTTATTCATCATAATAGATTGGAAATTTAAGTGTCTTACGAGGGTGAGTAAAAAGTTACCCGCTCTGTCGGTGTAGAATTTATTTTAAGCAATTGTCAAAAAAGACATACATCATTTTTTGACATAATCACTCAATTTCTGTATACACTTTGTCCATTTGCCGAAGGACCTTCGTATTTTCTCATTAAAAAATGTTTTGGGCTGAGCTGCGAACCACGAATGCATCGTCGTCTTCACCTTTTCATCAGCTTTTTCGGCATCCATCTCGCACAAACTTTTTAAAACCCAAATCTGTCGTGCACTATTGCATAAGCAGAGCCGTGGCTGATTTGCAAATGATTTGCCACATTATCCAGTGTCACTCGTCTATTCCATAGAGCATAAGTTCATGAACACGTTCAATGTTGTCAACGTGGATGTGGACGGGCGTCCACCTGTTTTTTCATAACACTTGTGCGATCTTCTTTGAACCTTTGTGCCCATTCAAACACACTTCGTGACAAAACACTTTCTCCATAATGTGCATTAAATCTTTGATAAATATAGGCATCAAACATAACCTCCGACCACAAGAAACGAATCACAGCATTCTGCACTGTTTTCCTGCAAATCACCATTGCAAAGCGCCATTACTCGCGCAACGGTCACAAACGAATTGACGTAACACAAAGAAACCTGCGCAGCAGCACTGAACAGATATTGACGTCATACGAAGAGTGCAGATGGATCAATACGGTCGACAGAAGTTTTAACTATCTGGAGTGCGGATAAATTTTTACTGAGAGTCGTATAGGAATCTATAATCTGTAAGTACACCTTTGGCTGAATAGAAATTTCTCTTACATATAGTCAAAAATGCAGAAACTGTGTATTGAATTGGAAAGTGATAAAAAATAAGTGAAGTTTCGAGGTTGCATGTGATTGCATGAGTACACAGGACGTTTTTAGCGAATAAAAAGTAATTTTGAAAGACACGAGACTTATCGTGTATTTTATGCACTCTCTGTGTCCGAATTTCCAGAAGCTCTCTATCTTATGAAGCGTTTTAGATTAGCCGGAAAATTTTGTACGTACATACAAAAAGTATACGATCTAAGTGGAATATTCCATTATTCTCTTGATACAACAGAAACGAAATTTACAGAACTTCTCAGAAAGTTGGTTTATTATTACCAAATTAATAGAATTAATATACGTTTATCATCTTTACATACCTAAGTCGTGGAGGTTTATCGTGCGTAAAAAATTAGTGTCGTTTCAAAGTTACATTTCGTACATTTTAAGCCTATAATTTGTAACGTACAAAACAATGTAAATTTGAGCTGTTTCTTATCTCCACAATAAGAAAATCCAACTTTACGTTTTTTACACAATGATATTTATGGAACAGTAATATCATATTATTGCATCGCTTGGAGAATGAAGTCAAGGTACGATGTGACCCTAGTGTAAACGCTGGGATACCCAGCTGTGCCGCACTTATAAGCATAAGACACAATACCTATTAAATACGAGGTTAATTCATGTTGTATCAGCAGTGGTCCGCCGCGGTCAGCCTGAAAGGATCGTTAAATTTTTAATCAAAGATACTGAAATATATCGATCGAATTGTATTAAAATTATACTTATATACAGTAATAATCTTCTATTGATTTGTGTATTGAAATACTCCAATTTATAACGTACATGTTATATGTATTTTGAGCAAAACTAAGATTAGGAGGAAATTAGATTAAATACCATAACGAGGTGTGAGAAGTGGGCAAAACTATTAAATTGTGTTTATCTATTATTTTTAATGTTTAAGACGTCGATTTGATGTTAATTCGAATTGACGTGTCTTCAGATACCGTATAGTTTGTAGTAACTCTGTAACTTAATTACCGTACAAGAATCCTTTCCACCCTGAGCACGTTCGGCGCATATTATACCATCAGTGACATCAGGTGCATTAGGAAATTTGGAATAAGCTATTTTGCATTCGGCGTTCTTAATCACTGGCATTTGTACTTCCATTAATGCATTACGTCGTGGTCGTCCTACGAAGAAAATAAGAAAGATATTTAAGACTGGAACTGTTTAATTTTATTATAAAATTGATATCACTTACTATATCTTAATGCTCCCCATCCAGCAACAAGGGGGTTATAGCCGACGAAGTTGCTCTTTCGCAGGAGCTCTTTCGTACAAATGGGATATACGTACCCTGAAAAATAAAAAAATAAATGAAAATGCAGGAAACGAATGACCAAAAGTATGAGAAAGAATTGTACACGCTTTATGACACAATATATGTGTACAGTAAGAAATTTCAGGATATGATACTTCATTAATACTCAATAGCATATATATATATATATATATATATTTGAGGACTTACTCGAAAATGGCACCTCCTCCACCAATCTAAGAATGGCAATATTATGATTGTGTATGTTTTCTATTCCATCCATATGTGCACAATGTGCTGCGGTCAAAACATGCCTAGCCGATATCAGGGAACCTCCGCACTTCCATAGTGGTTTGTCTGGGTTTCGGGGATTACGAAAACCTAATGCAACGATCCATGGCCAAACGCCTAAAATGCAATAGTCATAGTTGTGAATATACATAATTTTTTCTCACATAACGAGTAACAACGATTATTACCTATTCGATATTCGATCATACAGCAGACGATAAGTACATACGTACAAATACTCTGAAATAGAGATTTGATAAAGACAGAAATTAAATTTTTATTCCAGTGGAATACAAATTATTAAATAATTCTATATAATTTCTATTTGAACTATACTGAACTATAAAGTTCAAACGTGTAATTTCTGCCCTAACAGTTTTTGATCTCTATCCATATTATTACTCCTATATCAATTTTTTATTTCGAGCAAAAAGATACTCTTCCTAACATGAAGTAAAAGAAAGAAATAATTCAAGTTAATAAGTAAAGTTACTACCGATAAAATCATAGCATTATTATTTAGTCTAATTGAAATGTACATTGATGTGCTGTTTAATGCCTTTAAAGTTCATTCTTTGCAGTAAATGGCTTATTATTAATCGGAAAGAAAGACATAAAATGTACCAAGTTCAGCTGGTTTACCATCGACCACCACCCTGGTATGAGAGACGTTGCTAAAACCACAGTATGGTGGTCGCAAAGCCTTATACTTATACACAGTTTTTATTAAAATTTCTCTCTTCTCTTTGTTTGGATCGTTCGGACAGCAAACGATCGTAACATTGCCCTGGTATCTGCACACTGATCGTCTATAAAAATCGGTGGCTGTACGGTACTGTATCTGCCATATTTCTTGCAGAGGTTTACATTTTCTGTAGTCAAGGCACCTGCCTTCTTGATTGTCCGGTGTGGTACATTCTGGATCAAACAATTTTAAAACATTTATACAGTTCAAAGATGCGTAAGAAAGCGACACCGATTACTCAACTTTCGAAGTAGGAAGCCGATCAAGTCCACCGGATTGCCCTACAGACACGTATTAATCCGTAAGAGTTAGTCATCATGTTGATAATAATTATCTAAAGAAACTTTTCACGTGAAAATATAAACTTTTAATTGATTAGATATTGTGTTAGCCATACTTAAGAAAGAAAATGAAAATGAATGAAATGAAAGAAAAGGACTACCTTCAACCTCATTTTTTAAATAAACACTTTGTCAGTTTTGCGGTAAATAAATTCTTAGGAATTCAGGACAGTTTTTAGTGAATCATTTTGTTTCGACCGTTCGCGGAGAGACGCGATCGCGAGATAGCACGTCAACGAGAGTTGTAAGTTCCCGTTACGATTAAATAATCGACGCCACGAACTGATCGATCCCCTTATTTCGATTATGATAATAAGGGTAGTTCAATGAAATTCCACAGAATTAACACAAATAAATTAATGTTTATTTCAACAACTTATTAACTAGAAAGATATAAATGGAACAAAAAAAATGTAACTGCGTTTTGGTTGATAAGTAATGCGCGACATACCACATGTGTTGACGGTTCGACTTCTGGAAAAGTTCTGAACGCCTTTCGATTTTTTTCGTTTTTTCTGGAAGGTGACCCCCACTACGTTCGGATCACGCCACATTCTTTTACTGCGAGGTAAAATACGGGCCACGAGTCGACGTTTCTGGAAGTCGCCCTGCTTAATGAACCATGCGCTTGCCACTACAATGTTTGTTTGCCGGGCAGACGCGACGATCCGTCTGCGACATTATAGTGCCGCGATCGATAGTTAAGAATATGACCTATGGTAAGCCGCATGGCGTAACATTCTCCCCCCGTTGAGAGGGTACCGATCAAACTAGGGAGGTGTGGTTGAAGTTCCCATCTTATTTCGTCTCGGTGGCTAGTTGTTCGGGTTTCTCGAGATCGGGTTGAATTGGCAGTGGGACAAGCCTTTTGACGCCCCGATCCAAAATGCTCTTTGCCGTCTGAACTGTAGCTGTCCGGATGACACCATCGGCGCCTGGATGAACCTTGATAACTCGGCCCAGAGGCCAATGCATGGAGGGAACGTTGTCCTCTCTGAGGATGACGATTGTGCCCTTTTGGATGCTGTGTCCACCCTTGCTCCATTTATTGCGGTTGGTTAGCTCGTTCAAATACTCCTTATGCCAGCGGTTCCAAAAATGTTGTTTAAGCTGTTGGATATGCTGCCATTTGGAGAGTCGGTTCGATGGAATGTCTCTGAAATCTCGATCACGTAAGCACATTAATGAATCGCCAATGAGGAAATGTCCGGGAGTGAGGGCTAGGAGATCATTTGGATCGGTGGAGATAGGAGTTAGCGGGCGGGAATTGAGGACTGCTTCTATTTCTATGATAAGAGTATTACGGTGTTAAGCTCATATGTTTCTGTTTCTCCACTCGCGCTGCGCCATAATATCCTTTGATATTTCCGATCCTCTGGTCGTACGAGGAATTGCCGATACATTTTCTCGATGTCGCCAGTGAGTACGTACTGATGAGCGCGGAATCTAATTAATATACAAAATAAATTGTGAATTGATTCGAGAATATAGGATTTCCCCATTTTCATGATTATCGTGATTTTTGTATAAATATATTTTTTAAGATACTAATAATTAGGTACTTATAAATTAGTATTATCAATTATTTTGCATTTATAATTCCGCCTCTAGTATAAGTGTTAATTGAAAACTAACTTTATGTTTGAAAAAGTACTAGCAAAGTCGTTGAGTAACAAGCCACTGATGCTAACACAAATAGCATTGTCGTAATTAAATATTTCTAAATATTCATTTTTCATTTTGAACCTGTAGAAACAATTTATTATATATACTATTAGCTAAGTAATTGCATATTTAATTAAGTCGAAATATAAAACTTAGTTATTTTAATAATTTAAAAAATAAAAAACTGACAAACATTTCAATTTAATTTATGGTTGGAACAAAAGACAGTTATTTTTCATTAATTGAAATATTGCAATGCAGAGTACTTTCGAAAATACGCCGAGAGTATTCCTGATGGTGAAACGAGCGTTGCTTCATCGAACGCAGCTAAAGAAAACAACATCTATGTAGTTGGTGGTACGATGCCTGAAATAGAGGGCGATAAATTGTACAATACCTGTACTATTTGGGGTCCCGATGGAACTTTGATAGCAAAACACCGAAAGGTAAGTAATATATTCCTTTATGGCTTTGGATTTGAAAATATTGGGGTGAAGAAAGTGACTCTATCTAGGAATAATTTAGGAATATACATATGTACATACGTATACTATAACCAATTCTATAATTTACGGTTTATAAAATACGTTATGATACGGGAAACGCCCATTTTTGTTGTAATGTGTAATATAAATTTTTCACATACTTAAAATATTATTATACTTATTTTTTCTCCTTTTTAAACATTATTAAATGATAAGATTTTTTAATAAAAGAAAGTGATAAAAACGCTGTCAGTTATTAAATAAAAAATAATTAAAGTTTAGGAGTTGGTAACTTTGATATTAAATTACAAAAGTTGCAGCAATAGAATTAGCGACTACATTTTTATGTTATTAGGTACATCTATTCGACATCGACATTCCTAATAAGATTACTTTTCGAGAGAGTGATTCACTCAGTCCTGGTAACTCCCTAACGACGTTCGACGTGAAGGGCTGCAAAATAGGTATTGGCATTTGCTATGATATTAGATTCGAGGAAATGGCACGCATTTATCGTAACAAAGGTACAGTAACTTAATCGATCAATACTTAACTAGCAAAAAATTAAATATCTTTCTTAAATATATTCTATATAAAATTAATATAATCTGTAACTCTGTATAAAAAGAAGCTTAATTTAAAAAACCAGTATATTTGCTGAAAATGAAACAAATAAAAGAATTAAAAGCACAATAAGAGGACTGTCCTCGCATATTCAGAAATGATGGAATGTGAACCGTGCAACTACGAAGTTAATTGGTATTCGGTGGCTTCATATTTCCTGCTTCTCTGGGTTAGGTTGCCAAATGCTGATATATCCAGCGGCATTCAATATGACCACTGGACCACTGCACTGGTCATTACTTCAGCGTTCCAGAGCGAATGATAATCACTTATACGTTGCCTGCATATCACCGGCTCGTGTTCCTTCAGCAAGTTACGTCGCATGGGGGCATACACAGTTGACCAATCCCTGGGGAAAGATTCTTTACGATTTGGAAACTCAAGAGAATATGACAGTCACCGATGTCAAAAAAAAAAAAAAAAAAAAAAAATATGAGGCATACTATATAAGATTGTCATCGATTTAAAATCAAAGTATGAAAAGGATACCCTGGAGAGAGTAAAACACAGAATCATTCCAACTAAACATTCAGATCGTACCGACACCTAGGTATCGTCTTACAATTAAATCTCGGTCTCGAATGGATTAAAATGAAATACATACTTGCAGCTTCAACATCTTCAATATCGAGGAGATTCAAACTTTACAAATAAATGTAAATTGCGATGTAAAACAAAGCGATGTAAAAAGGGAAAAAGGAGGAAAGAAGGAACAGGGAAGCAAAGAGAAGAAACGAATTTTTCATTTTCTCGAAACTGGATCAAGTTTCAGGAAGACCATCCAAGTAATTGATGTCCTCTGTAATTATTTGTTAATCATGCGCGGAATCAGAACGATTCGACCTCGTTCCAAAGCAAATCGTTACTAGAGTAGAGACGGGAATTAATAATTCGTGTCAATTGTTCGATCGTGTTCACAAATTCAAATGCGGTTGAGTGGCGGAAACCATTTATAACACGTCCCATACAGCGTAGATCGCATACACGTCTTAGGATGTATTTTTGGTACTTATATATACTCTATATATATATTCTTACTCTATATATACTTATATGTACTCTATATATATTCTCTATCTTAGATATACCATAAAATATTTCGTGAAATCGCGTATTCGTGTCTAATGTCAGGGATTCTCTTTCCACAAGTCTGCGTTTTCTATATTATCTTTCTTCCTTATCAGTAGGCATTCTCACAATTTGTGATTAATACTGCTCGTACAGGAATATTAGGTTTTTGACGTTGTAAAATTTCACGTGAAATAATAATGCCTATATATTGACTAATTTATCAATTAATTAAATCCGTGTATATCAAGTTTTCTATAATTTAGTACTTTCGTGTAACTACAGAAATTTGATGCAATATAAAACTTGATTAAAACAGCGATTCATTAGGAAACGAGAATAATGATGCAAATATTTTTTGTAGCCATTATATAGGATTTCGATCGCATAATTAATCAGTATCAACTTACCAGTCTTTAACGGAAGAATAGAAGGAAGGGTAGGCGGTACACAGACCGCAATTATCATCATCTTCATGTAGAGTGTCAAAATGCCGAACATCTTCGTTAGTCGTCAGAAGTCGCGATGAGAAGCGTAAAAGAAGTGCACTAGCCAGAAGTATCTGCGACAGAAATCAGAATACACTCGTTTTCGCATGGTTGGATCAATTTCGCGTGGGACTAACCTGATTGAACCTAACGCGGGATAATTGCTCAACTCACGACCTTAACCAGCCCGCTTGATTCTCTGTAAATGCTTGAAATTGACGCTTGGATTCTTTCCAGATTAACTAGCTTTGCCCCTCCCTCCCTTTATCTATTTTCTTAGATCGACTTAGAATGGATCGAACAAAGGCACAAAAGAATTCGAAGAAAACAACAACTTATTATCCAAATTGTTCATCGAGGGTAATCAATGCTGTATACTTCCTAGAATTAGGATGAATAGGGATTTGGAGAAACCCACCGGCCATGTCCAGAATAATAAAATATCTCGCTTTTGCAATCTCGCGACTCGATCCGCAATGAGGGGTAAAGGATACCGATCCGCGACCGTATATTTATTTAGTTCTCGAAAATCTGCCTATCATCTATCTGAACCATTATTCGTCTTCACGAGTAACACGGGATATAGAAGGGAAAATAAAGGAAAGGAAGGTAGGGATAAGTAGAAGCTTGGGCCCAAGTTTAATTCACTGAAACCAAGCTGCTTGTATTATCACAAAACAAAATTGCCAGTACGTCATTTCCGTACTCTCGTCCTCGCGAAAATGGATTTGTTCGTTAAGAAAAAACGAAGAGACAGGGAAGAGAGGAAAAAGCAAACGGAGAGCGCTTTTAAAAAGCTGGCGAACCGTGTGTTACCACAACGAGATACGCGGTGCTATTTGTCGCTTTAAATTGTGTCGCAACTCGTTTTTCAGATCTTTGCCAGGGACGCGTTAAAACACGCTGCAAATATATTTCTGGCTTTTCTGGGGTTTAACTGAAATATGACAAATAACGTTGTAAAACATATGTACTTATGACTTACAGAGTAATTGAGTGTACAAAATATATAGTATACAAAATAGCCAGCGATTTAGGGCTTTAAAAGATCAAAAGAAAAGAAAAGAAGAAAGATAATATGTTGTGGCAGTCTAAGTCGATCTAAGAAAATAGATAAAGGGAGGGAGGGTCAAAGCTAGTTAATCTGGAAAGAATCCAAGCGTCAATTTCAAGCATTTACAGAGAATCACTATTGAAAGTTCAAAGGCCGACTAGTGAGCTTCATACTATCTCATTTTTTAATCAGGCGATGGATCGACGAATCGTATTGATTTCGAGGATTATTATAGTTCTGTGGGAATTTTAAAGCGTGGTTTGTCTAATCTTGTCTCGTTAGCTACAGACTCTTTGGCGAGCAGCCTGAAACTTGATCCAGTTTCGAGAAAATGAAAAATTCGTTTTTCCTCTTTGCTTCCCTGTTCCTTCTTTCCTCCTTTTTCCCTTTTTACATCGCGTTAAGACCCGTTAAATAATATTGACTGCCGTGGACGCTGGCTGAGAAGTGCACTTTATAACTAGCTTTAAAATCACTGACGTCGATGAGGACAAAGGTAAGTTAGAGGGTCATTTATCCGAGCTGGTGTTATTCCGCTGTACAAACTATTTCCGGCCAGTACCTTTTATGTACTTTCGCTTCCGCTAACAAGCAACGCGCCATGTCCATCACTGTTCTATTATACCTTTCCGCTGTCCCGTTTAATTCATGTACGTATGTTGGGCAATTATTTATTCTTATACCTTTATCCCTAGCAAATTTATAAATTCGATTATTTAAATATTCTTTACCATTATCGCATCTTAATATTTTTAACCTCTTGCCCGTTAAATTTTCGGCTTCATTTACGAACTGTACGAAAGAATCAAAGACCTCATCTTTTGATTTTATACAATAGATCCTAGCTATTTTACTATAATCATCGATAAATGAAATGAAATATTTTTCTCCATTGAATCCGGTAGTCTTAAAGGGACCACATACGTCCATATGAATAATTTCCATTATTTCCCTAGTCTTAGTTCGATTATTTTTGAAAGGTAAGTTATGCATTTTGCTTTCTATACACACCCTACATTTCAAAAGTTCCTTTTCAAATTCATTCGGTATGTCAGTCACTAGCTGCTCTTTACCCAAAATCTCTAAATATTTAAAATTTACGTGTCCTAGCATCCTATGCCATCTTTCCTTTTTACTCATACCACTACGTTCGGCGCTGTTTACTAAGTGCTTCTTCCCTTTCAATATACTTTTTATTCTATATGTCCCATTCTCTTTGAACGCTACAGCTGTAAGTATATTATCCTCATCTATTACTTTCGCAATATTTTCTTTGGAAATAACCGTATTCTTATTGTCTGTTAGTTTACCTAAACTAATCAAATTTGCGGACATTTCTTTCGCGTAAAATACTTTCCTCATATTTATTTTATTTTGTTTTCCGAATGCTTCAAAATAACTTATAACATTCCCAACTTTTGTCGCTTTTATCGATCTATCATCGCCTAAATATATATTTACCGGTTCTTTTAGGTCGATAGATTTATCGAAATAATTTATATTATTAATTATGTGATCGGTACAACCGCTATCTAATAGCCACACTATTTCGTTCTTACTTATTTCATTCGTCTCACTGCTGTTTGCTGCGTGCGCCGTTGCTGTCCATATGCCTGCTCTTGAGTTTCCATGCTCGCCCGTGCCGGTTCTTCATTGACGATGAAAGCTTCCACGTCCTCTGCTCGTATTGCCTTTGTTCTCTCTTCCTCTGTTTCGACCACGTGTTGGCCCATGCCAATAGCCGTTACTGCTTCCCGCTTGGACGCCATTTTGACACTCTCTCGCAAAGTGTCCTAATCTTCCACATCTGAAGCATCCTTCCTTTTTTGCAGAAAAGGCGTTGGTTTGCCTTTCTCCTCGATTGGATTTATTTTTCTTCTCTGCTATTTCTATTTTATTTTTCACATACGCTACCGTTTGATTCTCTTCTTTCAATGCGTCTATTATGTCCGCTATGTAGCTGTATTCTTCGGGTAACGTATTCAGCATGTAATTCAGCTTTTCCCTCTCACTTACTTGTGCGCCCGCACTTTTTAATTCATTTATTAATTTTTCGAAATCGTTAAAGAATGATGCTGAATCACTGTAGTTCTCCAGTCTTATGTTTTCCAATCTTCTTCTGCATACGATCTGCAGTGCCGTCGACTCTTTCAAGTACATTTCATCGAACCTTTTTATTATATCATACGCCGTTTTTCCTTCCCTAACATACTCCAATTGTCTGTTCGATATTGCACTATAAATTATATTTATCGCCTTCAAATCCTTTTTGTCCCAGTCTTCATCGTCTCTTTCGTTCTTCATTCTAGTTGTAACAACCTTGCATTCCTTATATTTGAGAAACATCGTGATTCTTTGCTTCCACATTCCATAATCCTCACCATCGAATATAGGTATCATGATTTCCGATCTCTCCATTTTAATTGATTCTTCTTTTTTTTTCTTTTCTTACTCAAGCGTTCCTACGTGCTCAAAGTATATTTTGTTCCTTTGAAAGTTTTTTTTTCTTTATTGAAAACTCACTCGCAAGATCGTAACCACGCACTAAATATCTTGCAAAACTAGTAACCACGCTCTGCTACCATGTTAAGGAAATTCGAGGATTTGGGAATACAAATAATTGACTATATTTCCCACGCAACAGTTATACATCTATATTACACTCTGAAGAACGTCTTGCACGCACGCTTGTCGCCAATCGACTATCCTAGATTCCTCTAACATCTGGCAACAGTCTTTTGTCTCCACTAAGACCTTGACGCCCTCTGGCCCTTACACACACACTCTCATGTACAGTGTAAATGTATCACTTCCCTAACACAATTATCCCGCGTTAGGTTCAATCAGGTTAGTCCCACGCGAAATTGATCCAACCATGCGAAAACGAGTGTATTCTGATTTCTGTCGCAGATACTTCTGGCTAGTGCACTTCTTTTACGCTTCTCATCGCGACTTCTGACGACTAACGAAGATGTTCGGCATTTTGACACTCTACATGAAGATGATGATAATTGCGGTCTGTGTACCGCCTACCCTTCCTTCTATTCTTCCGTTAAAGACTGGTAAGTTGATACTGATTAATTATGCGATCGAAATCCTATATAATGGCTACAAAAAATATTTGCATCATTATTCTCGTTTCCTAATGAATCGCTGTTTTAATCAAGTTTTATATTGCATCAAATTTCTGTAGTTACACGAAAGTACTAAATTATAGAAAACTTGATATACACGGATTTAATTAATTGATAAATTAGTCAATATATAGGCATTATTATTTCACGTGAAATTTTACAACGTCAAAAACCTAATATTCCTGTACGAGCAGTATTAATCACAAATTGTGAGAATGCCTACTGATAAGGAAGAAAGATAATATAGAAAACGCAGACTTGTGGAAAGAGAATCCCTGACATTAGACACGAATACGCGATTTCACGAAATATTTTATGGTATATCTAAGATAGAGAATATATATAGAGTACATATAAGTATATATAGAGTAAGAATATATATATAGAGTATATATAAGTACCAAAAATACATCCTAAGACGTGTATGCGATCTACGCTGTATGGGACGTGTTATAAATGGTTTCCGCCACTCAACCGCATTTGAATTTGTGAACACGATCGAACAATTGACACGAATTATTAATTCCCGTCTCTACTCTAGTAACGATTTGCTTTGGAACGAGGTCGAATCGTTCTGATTCCGCGCATGATTAACAAATAATTACAGAGGACATCAATTACTTGGATGGTCTTCCTGAAACTTGATCCAGTTTCGAGAAAATGAAAAATTCGTTTCTTCTCTTTGCTTCCCTGTTCCTTCTTTCCTCCTTTTTCCCTTTTTACATCGCTTTGTTTTACATCGCAATTTACATTTATTTGTAAAGTTTGAATCTCCTCGATATTGAAGATGTTGAAGCTGCAAGTATGTATTTCATTTTAATCCATTCGAGACCGAGATTTAATTGTAAGACGATACCTAGGTGTCGGTACGATCTGAATGTTTAGTTGGAATGATTCTGTGTTTTACTCTCTCCAGGGTATCCTTTTCATACTTTGATTTTAAATCGATGACAATCTTATATAGTATGCCTCATATTTTTTTTTTTTTTTTTTTTTTTTTTTTTTTATATCGGTGACTGCCATATTCTCTTGAGTTTCCAAATCGTAAAGAATCTTTCCCCAGGGATTGGTCAACTGTGTATGCCCCCATGCGACGTAACTTGCTGAAGGAACACGAGCCGGTGATATGCAGGCAACGTATAAGTGATTATCATTCGCTCTGGAACGCTGAAGTAATGACCAGTGCAGTGGTCCAGTGGTCATATTGAATGCCGCTGGATATATCAGCATTTGGCAACCTAACCCAGAGAAGCAGGAAATATGAAGCCACCGAATACCAATTAACTTCGTAGTTGCACGGTTCACATTCCATCATTTCTGAATATGCGAGGACAGTCCTCTTATTGTGCTTTTAATTCTTTTATTTGTTTCATTTTCAGCAAATATACTGGTTTTTTAAATTAAGCTTCTTTTTATACAGAGTTACAGATTATATTAATTTTATATAGAATATATTTAAGAAAGATATTTAATTTTTTGCTAGTTAAGTATTGATCGATTAAGTTACTGTACCTTTGTTACGATAAATGCGTGCCATTTCCTCGAATCTAATATCATAGCAAATGCCAATACCTATTTTGCAGCCCTTCACGTCGAACGTCGTTAGGGAGTTACCAGGACTGAGTGAATCACTCTCTCGAAAAGTAATCTTATTAGGAATGTCGATGTCGAATAGATGTACCTAATAACATAAAAATGTAGTCGCTAATTCTATTGCTGCAACTTTTGTAATTTAATATCAAAGTTACCAACTCCTAAACTTTAATTATTTTTAATTTAATAACTGACAGCGTTTTTATCACTTTCTTTTATTAAAAAATCTTATCATTTAATAATGTTTAAAAAGGAGAAAAAATAAGTATAATAATATTTTAAGTATGTGAAAAATTTATATTACACATTACAACAAAAATGGGCGTTTCCCGTATCATAACGTATTTTATAAACCGTAAATTATAGAATTGGTTATAGTATACGTATGTACATATGTATATTCCTAAATTATTCCTAGATAGAGTCACTTTCTTCACCCCAATATTTTCAAATTCAAAGCCATAAAGGAATATATTACTTACCTTTCGGTGTTTTGCTATCAAAGTTCCATCGGGACCCCAAATAGTACAGGTATTGTACAATTTAGCGCCCTCTATTTCAGGCATCGTACCACCAACTACATAGATGTTGTTTTCTTTAGCTGCGTTCGATGAAGCAACGCTCGTTTCACCATCAGGAATACTCTCGGCGTATTTTCGAAAGTACTCTGCATTGCAATATTTCAATTAATGAAAAATAACTGTCTTTTGTTCCAACCATAAATTAAATTGAAATGTTTGTCAGTTTTTTATTTTTTAAATTATTAAAATAACTAAGTTTTATATTTCGACTTAATTAAATATGCAATTACTTAGCTAATAGTATATATAATAAATTGTTTCTACAGGTTCAAAATGAAAAATGAATATTTAGAAATATTTAATTACGACAATGCTATTTGTGTTAGCATCAGTGGCTTGTTACTCAACGACTTTGCTAGTACTTTTTCAAACATAAAGTTAGTTTTCAATTAACACTTATACTAGAGGCGGAATTATAAATGCAAAATAATTGATAATACTAATTTATAAGTACCTAATTATTAGTATCTTAAAAAATATATTTATACAAAAATCACGATAATCATGAAAATGGGGAAATCCTATATTCTCGAATCAATTCACAATTTATTTTGTATATTAATTAGATTCCGCGCTCATCAGTACGTACTCACTGGCGACATCGAGAAAATGTATCGGCAATTCCTCGTACGACCAGAGGATCGGAAATATCAAAGGATATTATGGCGCAGCGCGAGAGGAGAAACAGAAACATATGAGCTTAACACCGTAATACTCTTATCATAGAAATAGAAGCAGTCCTCAATTCCCGCCCGCTAACTCCTATCTCCACCGATCCAAATGATCTCCTAGCCCTCACTCCCGGACATTTCCTCATTGGCGATTCATTAATGTGCTTACGTGATCGAGATTTCAGAGACATTCCATCGAACCGACTCTCCAAATGGCAGCATATCCAACAGCTTAAACAACATTTTTGGAACCGCTGGCATAAGGAGTATTTGAACGAGCTAACCAACCGCAATAAATGGAGCAAGGGTGGACACAGCATCCAAAAGGGCACAATCGTCATCCTCAGAGAGGACAACGTTCCCTCCATGCATTGGCCTCTGGGCCGAGTTATCAAGGTTCATCCAGGCGCCGATGGTGTCATCCGGACAGCTACAGTTCAGACGGCAAAGAGCATTTTGGATCGGGGCGTCAAAAGGCTTGTCCCACTGCCAATTCAACCCGATCTCGAGAAACCCGAACAACTAGCCACCGAGACGAAATAAGATGGGAACTTCAACCACACCTCCCTAGTTTGATCGGTACCCTCTCAACGGGGGGAGAATGTTACGCCATGCGGCTTACCATAGGTCATATTCTTAACTATCGATCGCGGCACTATAATGTCGCAGACGGATCGTCGCGTCTGCCCGGCAAACAAACATTGTAGTGGCAAGCGCATGGTTCATTAAGCAGGGCGACTTCCAGAAACGTCGACTCGTGGCCCGTATTTTACCTCGCAGTAAAAGAATGTGGCGTGATCCGAACGTAGTGGGGGTCACCTTCCAGAAAAAACGAAAAAAATCGAAAGGCGTTCAGAACTTTTCCAGAAGTCGAACCGTCAACACATGTGGTATGTCGCGCATTACTTATCAACCAAAACGCAGTTACATTTTTTTTGTTCCATTTATATCTTTCTAGTTAATAAGTTGTTGAAATAAACATTAATTTATTTGTGTTAATTCTGTGGAATTTCATTGAACTACCCTTATTATCATAATCGAAATAAGGGGATCGATCAGTTTGTCACGACCGGCATACTTCAAATCCGACGGACTGACGATAGAGATAAAGATGTGGCGGCACTCGGCGACAATGTATATCGCTGAAGTGCCTAATGAACCATCAACATCCCAACGGTCCTTCCACCGAAGGTTCTAGAAGAAAGAGCACGTGGCAACGATCGCGGACGCCTAGCAAATGCATGGACGGTGGGGATGTTGAGGGATGACAAAAGAAAGTAATCGGATCCGATCGAAAGTAAAATCATAAGAGTCAGTCTTAGAAAGTCACGCCTAGAGTTCGGAAGTAAATTGTAAAGTGTATTGATGTTAGAAAAAAAATAAAGTTTTCTTTTTTTTATTTTTTACCTCAAATTCCTTTTTTTATTTTGTTATTTTACGTGACATTTTGGCGATCCTGCCAGGATAGTGAAAAGTGTTTGTTCGGAAACCAAAAGACATTCATCATCTACGGAAGATCGAATTATTTGGGACTACGGTCATCCGCAACAACAAAGTAACTATCACGAACCAAGTGAAGTAACAATAAAAGGTAAACTGAATTCCTGTGTACGTTACCGTGAAAGAAAATTTAGCTTCAGTAGCCAAGACTCGTCTTCGTCTGAAAATTATAAATCAGCGCAATAATGTCTAAGGCAAACGAATCTCAAACTTCAACCTCAACTGACCCAATGTTGCGAGCAATATGGGACAGTATTCAAAAACAGAACGAGAACATTGCCCTTTTACGAGAGGAAATGTTACATTTGTCTATGCAAAATGACGAAGAGAACAGACACAGGGCAGCAGAAATCGAGAATCTCGGGAAAACCGTCGCAGCGCTACGGACTGGGTTCGGATCCCCTGCGACCGATGAATTTGCTTCCATTATCACCGAAGACAATGAAAGTGCGTCGACAGCAATCAATCGTACTGTGAATATGGCAAAAGCACGCAAACTGTCAGGGTTAGCAGCTTCAGACACCCCACCTGTCCACCTCGACAGCGAACAACCCGAAGTGGAAGAAAGAGGCTATTTTTCGCCCGCTCCTCCCACTCTACGAGCTAAGGATGCAATACGCTACATCCCAACGCTCAACGGAGATGATGATGTAGGAGTTGAAGACTTCATCAAAGAAGTGAGAAGTATGAAGGATCGCTGTATGGAGCAAGATCTATTGCTAAAAGCAATAAAAGTGGAAAAAATCGTGGGGAAAGCAGCCCAAAGTATTCGCAACATTCCTATTGAGTGTTACGGTGATCTGTACGACGCACTGAGAAATAACTTAGCAGCACAAGTGACTTCGGATGAGTACCAAGAACAATTACGAGAGTTGAGACAGGGACGCGAGGAATCAGTGCAAAGTTTTAATATTCGGTTTAGAAGAATACTCAACCGTTTGCTGTACGCAGTAACCAATGAGTACCCACAACCACTAACACGTAAAATTATGACTGAAGAAATCACGAAGAAGACTGTTCGTGTGTACCTAAAGGGACTCAGACGCGACATAGGGCGAATACTATTAAGCAGTGAACCCTTGAATCTTCCGGAAGCTGAAAAAAAGGCAGCCGATGTAGAACGCTACTTGCGAGAAGAACGACAACCTAATTGGTCATGTAATCGCTTACCTTCGGTTAGTAATCGCCCCGACAACCAGCATATGCAGGTAAGACGATCTAATGTACCATCAAGATCGCCTAACACGCCAGTAGCTCAGAAACCTGCTACATTTAACCAAGTAGAAAATAGATCACCTGCTGAACGCGCACAGATGAAGTGCTTCAAGTGCGGAAAGCTGGGACACATTGCCAACAAGTGTCAAAATTTTCTACCACCGAGCCAGCGCGATCGACCACCCGCAAGAATTCAGGCAGTCCAGGAATGGGACGAAATACAAGAAACAACATCGAACCAGGAGATGGACGAACCGTACGAGACATACGAGTCAACATCGCCACGGGAAGATTACTCGCAATACCTTTGTCAACCCGAACCGAAGAGCGAGTATTTCTGGTCGACACAGGAGCAGGGATAAACCTGGTGAAACGTAACAAAACTGTCAACGCGATACAAATAGGGCCTAAACAAAAATTTTCTATGGGACGAGACAAATACGAAACTAACGAATACGTAACGAAACGAATTTTTGGACAAAATCACATTTTTCACATAGTACCGAACAATTTCCCTATTATCGAAGACGGAATCATTGGGCTACCATGTTTAGAGAAGTATAACTATTCAATATCCAATGACAAAATCCGATTAAACGACAAAACCATTTTATTTCAGAAACCAATACATTTGATTCCTGGAGAAAACAGAGTTCAAACAATCTATTTGGAAGGCAAACCAACTAAAGTATGTTTTATCAACACTGGTGAGCAAAACGTTGAAATTTCTAGCAATATTCAAAATTCTCGTGACTTTTCCAACGTATCAAAACTAAAAAGTCTAGTGAGAACAGATCACATTGAAAAACCAATCCGTGAAACCATCGAAAAGATTATCCTTCATTATATTGACATCTTTAATTTAGAAACCGATCTTTTACCCTGTACTAATTTAACTCAGCACACAATTTCGTTAACCAAAGACAAAATTATTAACACACGATCGTATAGACCACCGGAATGTCACCGTGACGAGATTTCGCGACAAATAGGAGACATGTTGAAGAAAAATATTATAGAAGAATCCGAATCCCCTTATAACTCTCCGGTATGGGTAGTTCCGAAAAAATTAGACGCCTCAGGAAAACAGAAATGGAGGATAGTTATCGATTTCAGGAAACTAAATGAACTCACAGAACAAGACGCTTACCCTTTACCTGATATAGACGACATTTTAACACAACTAGGAAACGCAAAATTCTTTTCGGCGCTTGATTTATCCTCAGGATTCCATCAAATTCCAATGAACGAGAAATCTAAAAAATATACCGCTTTTTCGACACCGCAAGGGCATTTTCATTTCAATCGAATGCCATTCGGACTTAAAAACGCACCCGCTACCTTTCAAAGATTAATGGACAGAGCCTTAGCTGGACTTGTAGGAAAATACTGCTTTGTTTATTTGGATGACATAGTGATATTCGGAAAAACGATTCAAGAACATAACGAAAACCTCGCGATAGTATTTCAGAGACTCAGAGAATTAGGACTTAAATTGCAACCGGACAAATGTGAATTCGTAAAACCGGAATTAGAATACTTAGGCCATGTAGTTTCATCCGAAGGAGTCAAACCAAACCCCAAGAAATTAGACGCTGTAAAAAACTTTCGATTACCCCGCAATGCCACGGACGTGAAATCATTCTTAGGTTTAGCAGGTTATTATCGCAAATTTATTCGAAACTTTTCCAAAATCGCGAAAAGCCTTACAGACTTAACAAAAAAGGACACACCATTCCATTGGACTGACAAACACCAGATTAGCTTTGATACTTTAAAAGACAAACTCTGTAATTTCCCAATATTAGCTTATCCTGACTTTAACAAAACCTTTACCTTAACTACCGACGCAAGTAACGAAGGACTAGGAGCAATACTGTCGCAAGACGGTCATCCTTGTTGTTACATTTCAAGAACACTGAATCCACCCGAACGAAACTATACCACGACAGAAAAGGAACTCTTAGCCATCGTATGGGCCGTGAAAAGATTAAGACAATATTTGTTAGGACGACGCTTCATTATTCGAACCGACCACCAAGCTCTTAAGTGGCTACACAATTGCAAAGACCCTTCTAGCAGACTGATTCGTTGGAGACTTAGACTCGAAGAATATGACTATGAAATCGAATATACAAAGGGTAAAGATAACACAGCTGCAGACGCTTTATCTAGAGTTCACGCACTAACTCGCGACGAAGTAGTTAACCTCGACCTAGTAATTGATCACACTAATTCATTCAACGCATGGAAAGACAACAACGAGAATCCGAAACTCTTAGAAATTAAACCAAATGACCAAACATTTTACCAATTAACTCGAAACGACTTAGGAGAATACGACGAGACACTTTGGATCAGAAAACTTTACAAAATTCTTAAAGATACAACAAAAATCGGCATAGGAAATAACGACTTCACTGAATTAGAGAAAACACAGATTAAACTCATGCTAATATATTTTAACGACACGTACAAGAAAATTACTTATGCACCTAATCCCATCTTAAAACTAGACGAAAACGAAATAATACAAGCAATAAAGGAAAACCATAACGACACCGTAGGACATTTAGGGATACAGAAAACGTATCAACGGATCAAGGATAAATTCAAAATTTCCGGACTTTTAGAAAGAGTAGAAAACTTTGTGAAAACATGCGACACATGTCAAAAGGAGAAACTAACACGTATCAGACCCAAAGAATCCCCACAAATCTCAGACACGCCACTTAACCCTAACGACAAAATCGCTATGGACATCATAGGACCGATGACGAAAACCAAACGCGGAAACCAATACATACTTTCAATACACGATGAACTTACGAAATATCTGATACTAGTTCCCCTTAAAACGCAACGAACTGAATCCATAATTAACGCGCTTATTGAACACTATATTTACATATTTTCGGCACCAAAAACGATCCTAACAGATCAGGGACAAAATTTTGTTAGTGATTTAATGACGAAATTTGAAGAAGCTTTTAAAATCAAACACATCAAAACAACTTCATTTCACCCACAAAGTAACGGATCCCTCGAAAGAACGCATGCCTCAGTTAAAGATTTAATTCGTACTGCATTACACGACAATGACAAAGAATGGGATGAAGTACTTAATTTCATTTGTTTAGGGTACAACACCGCGAAACATGAAGGAACAGGATTCTCTCCCTTTGAATTGACCTTTGGGCGAAAAGCTAACTTACCTTCCGCAATATCCAAATTTCCCACACTTACCTATGATGATATGTACTCACTTTGGCAAAAACAGTTGAATAAATATTGGGAAACAGCTCACAAAACACTTATTCAGAATAAGCAACGATACAAGCGAGACCAAGAAAGAAAGATTGTTAAAACTCAGACTGTGTTTAGGAAAGGAGACTTTGTTTTAATTCACAACGACCATAAAAGAGATAAGTTGGACATTGAATGGTTAGGACCCTACAGAATTAACGATGTGAAAACTCCTTATTACATTATTTCTATCGACAATGCTAAGAAAAAGATACATGGTAACCGATTGAAAGCGTACTTTTTTCAGGATAATGCTGACCCTAGCACTAGTAACAATACCCTTAATTAGTTGCCTTAAATTCACGGGATAGGAATTACGCTTTGTAAACAAACCCAACCAATTCACGATCGAAAACTACAACATGATTACGCCTCTGAAATTATTAGCTTCTCGAACACTAACAAATATTGTAAAATTGCTATATTTAAGATTAACGAAATAACTTTTGTACCATAACATGCAGAAAATCAATTCATAGCGATTCCTGAAAAAAAAGCATAAACATATCCTTTGATCTACATTTAAATAATTCCATTCTACTACGATCTTAGAGGACCAAGATCAATCTAACCAGGGGGGTATGTCACGACCGGCATACTTCAAATCCGACGGACTGACGATAGAGATAAAGATGTGGCGGCACTCGGCGACAATGTATATCGCTGAAGTGCCTAATGAACCATCAACATCCCAACGGTCCTTCCACCGAAGGTTCTAGAAGAAAGAGCACGTGGCAACGATCGCGGACGCCTAGCAAATGCATGGACGGTGGGGATGTTGAGGGATGACAAAAGAAAGTAATCGGATCCGATCGAAAGTAAAATCATAAGAGTCAGTCTTAGAAAGTCACGCCTAGAGTTCGGAAGTAAATTGTAAAGTGTATTGATGTTAGAAAAAAAATAAAGTTTTCTTTTTTTTATTTTTTACCTCAAATTCCTTTTTTTATTTTGTTATTTTACGTGACAAGTTCGTGGCGTCGATTATTTAATCGTAACGGGAACTTACAACTCTCGTTGACGTGCTATCTCGCGATCGCGTCTCTCCGCGAACGGTCGAAACAAAATGATTCACTAAAAACTGTCCTGAATTCCTAAGAATTTATTTACCGCAAAACTGACAAAGTGTTTATTTAAAAAATGAGGTTGAAGGTAGTCCTTTTCTTTCATTTCATTCATTTTCATTTTCTTTCTTAAGTATGGCTAACACAATATCTAATCAATTAAAAGTTTATATTTTCACGTGAAAAGTTTCTTTAGATAATTATTATCAACATGATGACTAACTCTTACGGATTAATACGTGTCTGTAGGGCAATCCGGTGGACTTGATCGGCTTCCTACTTCGAAAGTTGAGTAATCGGTGTCGCTTTCTTACGCATCTTTGAACTGTATAAATGTTTTAAAATTGTTTGATCCAGAATGTACCACACCGGACAATCAAGAAGGCAGGTGCCTTGACTACAGAAAATGTAAACCTCTGCAAGAAATATGGCAGATACAGTACCGTACAGCCACCGATTTTTATAGACGATCAGTGTGCAGATACCAGGGCAATGTTACGATCGTTTGCTGTCCGAACGATCCAAACAAAGAGAAGAGAGAAATTTTAATAAAAACTGTGTATAAGTATAAGGCTTTGCGACCACCATACTGTGGTTTTAGCAACGTCTCTCATACCAGGGTGGTGGTCGATGGTAAACCAGCTGAACTTGGTACGTTTTATGTCTTTCTTTCCGATTAATAATAAGCCATTTACTGCAAAGAATGAACTTTAAAGGCATTAAACAGCACATCAATGTACATTTCAATTAGACTAAATAATAATGCTATGATTTTATCGGTAGTAACTTTACTTATTAACTTGAATTATTTCTTTCTTTTACTTCATGTTAGGAAGAGTATCTTTTTGCTCGAAATAAAAAATTGATATAGGAGTAATAATATGGATAGAGATCAAAAACTGTTAGGGCAGAAATTACACGTTTGAACTTTATAGTTCAGTATAGTTCAAATAGAAATTATATAGAATTATTTAATAATTTGTATTCCACTGGAATAAAAATTTAATTTCTGTCTTTATCAAATCTCTATTTCAGAGTATTTGTACGTATGTACTTATCGTCTGCTGTATGATCGAATATCGAATAGGTAATAATCGTTGTTACTCGTTATGTGAGAAAAAATTATGTATATTCACAACTATGACTATTGCATTTTAGGCGTTTGGCCATGGATCGTTGCATTAGGTTTTCGTAATCCCCGAAACCCAGACAAACCACTATGGAAGTGCGGAGGTTCCCTGATATCGGCTAGGCATGTTTTGACCGCAGCACATTGTGCACATATGGATGGAATAGAAAACATACACAATCATAATATTGCCATTCTTAGATTGGTGGAGGAGGTGCCATTTTCGAGTAAGTCCTCAAATATATATATATATATATATATATGCTATTGAGTATTAATGAAGTATCATATCCTGAAATTTCTTACTGTACACATATATTGTGTCATAAAGCGTGTACAATTCTTTCTCATACTTTTGGTCATTCGTTTCCTGCATTTTCATTTATTTTTTTATTTTTCAGGGTACGTATATCCCATTTGTACGAAAGAGCTCCTGCGAAAGAGCAACTTCGTCGGCTATAACCCCCTTGTTGCTGGATGGGGAGCATTAAGATATAGTAAGTGATATCAATTTTATAATAAAATTAAACAGTTCCAGTCTTAAATATCTTTCTTATTTTCTTCGTAGGACGACCACGACGTAATGCATTAATGGAAGTACAAATGCCAGTGATTAAGAACGCCGAATGCAAAATAGCTTATTCCAAATTTCCTAATGCACCTGATGTCACTGATGGTATAATATGCGCCGAACGTGCTCAGGGTGGAAAGGATTCTTGTACGGTAATTAAGTTACAGAGTTACTACAAACTATACGGTATCTGAAGACACGTCAATTCGAATTAACATCAAATCGACGTCTTAAACATTAAAAATAATAGATAAACACAATTTAATAGTTTTGCCCACTTCTCACACCTCGTTATGGTATTTAATCTAATTTCCTCCTAATCTTAGTTTTGCTCAAAATACATATAACATGTACGTTATAAATTGGAGTATTTCAATACACAAATCAATAGAAGATTATTACTGTATATAAGTATAATTTTAATACAATTCGATCGATATATTTCAGTATCTTTGATTAAAAATTTAACGATCCTTTCAGGCTGACCGCGGCGGACCACTGCTGATACAACATGAATTAACCTCGTATTTAATAGGTATTGTGTCTTATGCTTATAAGTGCGGCACAGCTGGGTATCCCAGCGTTTACACTAGGGTCACATCGTACCTTGACTTCATTCTCCAAGCGATGCAATAATATGATATTACTGTTCCATAAATATCATTGTGTAAAAAACGTAAAGTTGGATTTTCTTATTGTGGAGATAAGAAACAGCTCAAATTTACATTGTTTTGTACGTTACAAATTATAGGCTTAAAATGTACGAAATGTAACTTTGAAACGACACTAATTTTTTACGCACGATAAACCTCCACGACTTAGGTATGTAAAGATGATAAACGTATATTAATTCTATTAATTTGGTAATAATAAACCAACTTTCTGAGAAGTTCTGTAAATTTCGTTTCTGTTGTATCAAGAGAATAATGGAATATTCCACTTAGATCGTATACTTTTTGTATGTACGTACAAAATTTTCCGGCTAATCTAAAACGCTTCATAAGATAGAGAGCTTCTGGAAATTCGGACACAGAGAGTGCATAAAATACACGATAAGTCTCGTGTCTTTCAAAATTACTTTTTATTCGCTAAAAACGTCCTGTGTACTCATGCAATCACATGCAACCTCGAAACTTCACTTATTTTTTATCACTTTCCAATTCAATACACAGTTTCTGCATTTTTGACTATATGTAAGAGAAATTTCTATTCAGCCAAAGGTGTACTTACAGATTATAGATTCCTATACGACTCTCAGTAAAAATTTATCCGCACTCCAGATAGTTAAAACTTCTGTCGACCGTATTGATCCATCTGCACTCTTCGTATGACGTCAATATCTGTTCAGTGCTGCTGCGCAGGTTTCTTTGTGTTACGTCAATTCGTTTGTGACCGTTGCGCGAGTAATGGCGCTTTGCAATGGTGATTTGCAGGAAAACAGTGCAGAATGCTGTGATTCGTTTCTTGTGGTCGGAGGTTATGTTTGATGCCTATATTTATCAAAGATTTAATGCACATTATGGAGAAAGTGTTTTGTCACGAAGTGTGTTTGAATGGGCACAAAGGTTCAAAGAAGATCGCACAAGTGTTATGAAAAAACAGGTGGACGCCCGTCCACATCCACGTTGACAACATTGAACGTGTTCATGAACTTATGCTCTATGGAATAGACGAGTGACACTGGATAATGTGGCAAATCATTTGCAAATCAGCCACGGCTCTGCTTATGCAATAGTGCACGACAGATTTGGGTTTCAAAAAGTTTGTGCGAGATGGATGCCGAAAAAGCTGATGAAAAGGTGAAGACGACGATGCATTCGTGGTTCGCAGCTCAGCCCAAAACATTTTTTAATGAGAAAATACGAAGGTCCTTCGGCAAATGGACAAAGTGTATACAGAAATTGAGTGATTATGTCAAAAAATGATGTATGTCTTTTTTGACAATTGCTTAAAATAAATTCTACACCGACAGAGCGGGTAACTTTTTACTCACCCTCGTAAGACACTTAAATTTCCAATCTATTATGATGAATAAAAGAGCTTATACTATTAAATCTAATTGTATTTTGTTGCATGAGAGTACACGTGTATGTGATGTACATTACCTTTATATCCCCTTGAACGCTTCAATATTGCGCATATATACTATATTTTGTACAGCTTCTATAAAATTTCGTATGTTTGTTTAGGCTGTTAATCTAGAGGCTGGAGTACAAAGAAGTGGCACAATGATGTGGGCTGATGACATTTATAATTATCAAGGAATCACCCCTACATTCGCTCAGGTATATATCGTTGACTATAATGTATTTAACATATATGATTGTTAGAATATTAATAATTAATTTTTAATTCTATCAGAATTTTAATGAAACTGTCCCTTGGGAAGGAAGAACTGATACCTTGATATCACGGTTTGTACATCCTATATATACGACAAATTTTAGAACATTATATAACGAAGAACCAGATCGTCGTGGCCATGTGATGTGAATAAAAGGACTTGAATTTGATGATATTTTTATAATGTTAGATAACATAACTAAGTATCTTCACAGTAAGATAGGATGACATCTTAATGTTGTTCACTTGAGTGATGATATTATAAGGAAAAGTGTAATATCACAGGTAGGATGATTCATAATTTAGAACTACTAACTCATGTATGTATTAAAAATTAAAGAAATATATTAAATTTTATAGGATATTTATGTTTAGTAACCAGTAATTCAGAGATTGGTATTCATGGTTACTATAACGAGGCTGTAGAAACGCACCCTTTCTTCTTTGCAAATGGTCCTGTATTTATGTCTAAGCCGAAACTGGAACCTCTGAATAATTTAGATTTATTCTTGTTATTTTCTAAAATACTTATCTACAGTATACCATAAGGAATGATACCGTATCGCACCTAATCAAGTGCCTTAAGAAACATCAACAGGATATCACAGTAATCCCGTATCGACTGATATGTAAGTAAAAGTTATGTGTCATTGTTACACACAGTTATGTGTTAGTGTTATACACAGTTATTTATCATTTTCTATTAATTCAGTTGTAGCCACTACAATATCTATGACACTGGTAGTAATTATGAGAACAATAATGATGTGTTCTATAAGAGGAAATGATGATTAGGAACAAAAACTTACAGGTAAGTCAAAGTATATGTTATTTGCCATTTGAAAAGAAAGTTACTAACTTGGAATTTTTTGATAAATAATAATTGTATCATACGTACTTTTGAATTCGTGCAAGAACATATGTAATTTTGAAGTAGTTATTATTAGGAAATTGTTAGACGCGAACAGTATGCGAAAAGTTAGTATGCAGTGTAATAATTATCAATCAAAACACAAGAATTAAATTCTTGAGGAAAAAATTTCCGGAATTTCTTATTTACATGATTATAAAGAAATCCATAATAAAAAGGAGCTGCTTTCTAATACTTCTCTTCCTTGTAATGCCTGCGTTAATAATAACGAGGTTCGACTTTTTGTTTTTAGAGGGATACTGGAAAATTTGAAAGTACAGTACCATTGGGAAGAAAATCACGATATTGAAAACGATATTTGCAAGTAAATTTCCAAAAAATCTGTTTTCAAATTTTCGCTTTCTATTTCACATTAAAAGAAAGGGAGGGCTGCCTTCTTTTTCTGCAAGACAAAACAAACATTCTGAATCTCGTATCAATGAATGATGTCAATAAGTTATTTTTCTTTTCAGATTGAACAATATTCCAGATTTATTCATAATTTCATACTACGCGAAGAATAGACTTTTCATAGGTATATAAAGGAAATATTAAGTATAGGAAAACTCTTTTTCGTTGTAGGTGACATATGCTTCACGGTTGAACACATGTATTTTTGAACACATATAAATGAAAAAGTACTCTTATGGAGAAAAAGAATTGATACCTTCGATTGACATTAGATAATGTATATAAACTTATGAACAATCACTATCAGTTTGTATCTTAGGTGCACACGCAGATTTGTTGGAGTTCTTATAAAATGTACTTCCTGTACGAACGTTTTATTCTTCCAAATTTTACGATACTATGTCTCATATAATAACTATATGGATTAAACGTAATATAAATGATCCGAAAATAGACTCGAACGACATTAATTGTCTTTCTATTTATACCAATATCGAAAATACAAGTAAAGCTGGAGTAATAGTATGCAAGAATGGACTATTTATTATTTTAAACCAAATCATAGCATATTCAGAATGCACAGTATTATCATGAAATGTAAATGAATCAGTTGTAAACGAACGATTTTACTGTAAAATCGTTGCCTCCTTTTTTTCATCTGAAATATAGCAGCAATGAGTACATTCTTTTAATATATAATAAAACGAGATATCTTTATAAAGTTACATATGTCATCACTGGTAACTGTTATCTCGTATGACACCAAATATACCGTTAGTATGGAATGATATTTTTATGAAGATATACTTTAATGATAGATTTTATGAATGAAACGTTATATAAGAAAAATTATCTCTTGTTATTCTATGAAGTGTAGTAGCTAATGAAGATTAATTTTACGAAGTATTAGAGCAAAAGAGAATTAAAAAATTAAAAAGATCTAAATAAGATTGTTCGTGTGGCTTAATTATCTCAATTCTGGTACACCACTTGTTACATTCTAACTAATTAGCGCTAAACAATAACTTGCAAATATTAAAGATATTAACACCTTAATATTAACACCTAAAGGTTTTCAGGAAATTTTATAATACTTGATTATTGTATATCTAGTCATTGATTGATAAAATTTCTTGTATAAGCATAGATCGAGGTTGACGTCATACGCAGATTGCATTACAGGTATCGTTTTAATTTATTTTATGGCTAGAATCGTTTGAATATTATACGAATAATTATTTCCATTCGAACGATTAATAAATCACGTACCTATAAAAGATATATTATGAAAAAGACGTGACGAAACAAAAAAATATTGGAAATTCCGTTGTCATTAGATCAATTATTTTTGCAATGATTTTTATTTCCATGTAATTACATATGAAATGGGTAATTCATTAACATCTCCTCGAATCGAATATAATTCGTTACACTTCACAACGATTCAAATAATGGACGGGAAATATATAATAACTTTCCTGTCCTTGCGTTAAAATAGTATTGTACAAATCAGATGATACAACCTAACCCCAACCTAACCCCAAAAAACCCAATTACATCCACATTGCATGACAGCACACTTGCAATGGATTTTTGTGATTTCAATGTCACAGACAATGACACAACTAATCAGAACACGTTCGAGGCTACAGACATTGAAATTACCGCGTGTTTAATACGTTTAAAGCATAAATCTAAATTTCACGCGATTATTTCTTTGTACATTGTGAAACTCTTAAATTATCTTAATCGAATAAATAATCCTAATGTAATAAAACATCTTGAAATAGACCTAGATATCTGAAACAGAAACTCGAAGGATAAGAAATCCTAAAAGGTACTAATCCTAAAATAACAAACTCCTAAATAATAAACAAGTGATAAAACCTGTTATAAATAATAAACCTAATAAACTAGGAATAATCAAATCCTAACTAATCGAAAATAAAATAAGGCAAGCAATTCTTAATCTTTCAAGTAATTTTTCCGAAAACACAGAAAGATAGAGAAATTAAAAAGACGCAGCACAAATTGCAGCACAATGAAAGTTTCAGAGCGATGAATACGATCGTATTAAACTAAATAATTTTCAAAAGTGAAATTACACTGAAACGTATATCGATGATATTTGTCATTTCTACGATCTGTTTCGCTTGATCGTGCTTCTTTTCTGATGTAAATTCAATTTATAATACGAACTAAGTTTCCTTTATTATTATTAGTCCTGCGTCTTTTTAATTCGTCACTTCTTTTATTTCAGAACAATGACGGGCTCCAAGATGCTGTTCGGATGTTTGGCGTTAATTGCTTTTCTGCATCCATTAGTTCACGTTTGTACTTCGAGTAGTACAGCTCAAGGTTTGTACTTCGAGTTGTCTTTTTCCATGCACTTCAAATTCCAATACGATCTGGTCACGTGGCCTTCGTACAATTTCGAAATTTTACCTGTTTGGTAATCGTCAATGAAAAAAGAAGTTATGCGTGACCTCAACACATTGAAACAATTTTTATGATTTTTTATTTGCCGGTTGGTCAGCAAGTTAATGGAAAAATTTCACTTAACTATTCGCGTTAATTTCTTCGGTTTAACTTTTGGGAAATGCTTCGTTAGCTTCGGGAATATTCCAACGATTCGTTTTACGTACAAAATAAGCATGATAAATATTACATCACGGTAATGTAATATCGGAATATATTAAAGGTGTAATTTTGTTCGATTAATTATAATTTATTAATAATGGATTGAAAATACAGATATTAGTTAGACAGAGAAACGATGTTTGATTAACAGGAAAACTAAATGCAACGCTCGTATTTACAACAAATAACTTGACAACTATTTGGTAACTCTCTCTCTCTCTCTCTCTCTCTCTCTCTCTCACTAGCAACTCTAACACTCGACAACACTCGCAACTCAATTCTAACGACTCTATGCTTCGACGTCTCGATCAACTCTGATTCTCGCAACACGCACACTTTTCGATTCGCCTTGGATAGCGAAACCGTCCTTCTTCTAACGTTGTCTATTGTTTCCCTCATACCTATGTAAGAACTACCAACTACGTGCCTTTAGTCACGTAGGCACTCTTAAATGTAGACGAACCACAGAAACACGACGTACACGGGTTTTCTATTTTCAGCCGATCTCCAATCAAAGCTATTCTACGATATTACAATCGGCCTTTCCTGACAATCACATCTGCCCTCAGATGTGCTCATCATCGCCGCTCGCACTTACATCACTATCGTCAGCATTCCACCATTTCATGTGATCGGCTGCCGTGGAAGTTGTACGTGGCCCTTCGTGCTCCCCCTCTCGCTGCACTATGCATCGGTCATTTTGCAGGACTTTTATCACCCGATACGGTCCAAGAAACTTCGGATGCAGCTTTAGCCCGGGACCCCTCTGCATCCTCTCGATTGCCACTAGATCTCCCGTCCTGTATGCTGTCGCCTTCTTGCGTCTCCTGTTATACGCCCGCTTGTTTCGGATTTGGATCTCCTCAATCCGTCTCTTTGCGTCCGCACGCAGCTGATCTCGTTCCTCTTGGAACACCGCGGCCTGGTCGTCCTCGATGCTACTGCTCCTCTTTCGCTCTTCCTCTATCTTCCTCTCCGTTGTTTGTTTACCCATTTCACTCTTGTCAGGGGCTTTGATCGTCGTGGCAGCATCGTGACATTTTCGTAGGCTCGGTTCGTACATGGAAGACGTTGACAACTTACCATCTACCGAGACTATGATCTCTTCTTTTTCGAAGGTCTTCACGTTCATCGTGTCCTCGACAATCCCATCGTCGTCCTCGTCATCCACATCCTTTGTATATCGAATCTTCGTATCGATATTATTGGAGGGATTCCGCACGTGCGACTTCCCTTGTCTTTTCGTTCGCCTTGCATTCACTCTCTTCGAGTCTATCCGAAAACTTGAAACAACCCTCACACCCGCAACGCTATCCTTCTCAGTAAATTCGCAAATATCATCAACAACATCCTGTTGCTGTTGTTTAGCCAGATTCTTCCTCCTCGTGATGTTCGCTAAGTCCTCCTGCTGGCCGCAAGAATCCGACGAGGACACCATCTCGTGGTCCACTTTACCAATCACCACGTGTCTTGCCACTATTCTCCGTTCCTCCGACACTTGCTGCACAGCTGCCCGATACTTCTTCAAAACTTCTGCTAACTCTTCTTTATTTTCTTCCAATTGCGACAGTAGCTCAGTTCGTTCGCGACTAGCTACATTAACACGATCTTCTGCTTCGGAACGTTGCCGCAGTACTTCCTGCAACGAAGCCTGCGTCTCATTCAGTTCTTGCTCCAGTGCCTGTTTCGCTTTAACTGCAACTGCTCTAGCGCATTCTGCATCTTCTAACTGGTTCTTCAGCTGTCGTAAAGCTGCTTTACCCGTCGAGTCACCTTTCGATCTCTCCAGCATCGTTTGAGCGTCTCTTAGCAATGCTTTGGTTCTCTTCAAATCTCTTTTTAGCCTATGTTGCATGTCCTTAACGTGCGACAAATCTATCTCACTCGCCTGTGTCTCTACATCTATCTTGAGGACTTCCGGACACTCATCGGGATTTTCGTCCTTTATTCTACTAATAAAAGATTCTCCCCCTTTTATACTTATTTCAACAGTGTCCAAAAAGTCTGCGCCAATAATAAGCGAATGTTGCATCACTGTGTCTGGAACTACGTGTATGGTTATACAGTACGACTCATTGTCTATAATAATGTTCGTCGAAAATTTCCCGAGCGTAAAATTCCTTCCGGAACCGACACCGCGAAATCCAACGATTTCCCGACTTAATCTGGGCGCTCCGATTTTCACATGCTGATCTGCTCGCATTAGAGTCAGCTCACTACCGGTGTCTATCAACGCGCTCAATTCGAAATTTTCCATCTTAACATCCTTACCACGCCTTGTTTGTAACGACCGAAACACGCTGTAAACTTTTTTTGAGGGCTCACCCAAATTGTCGCAACTTGATGCGATGTGTCCGTACTCCCTACATTTGAAGCATTTAGGTCCTCTCGACTTGCTCGGACACTCCGCACACACGTGCTCCGCATCACCGCAATTGTAGCATCGCGCCTTCCTCGCATCTCCAGATCGACCGGGTTCCTTGTTCCTCTCGGTTTCGGACAGCTTCGCCACCGGCTTTACCCTGCTACTCTTCGGCTCCTCAAATTTCGTCCTCATCTCCATATCTCTTCTTATCGCTTCGTAGCGCCTGAAACGCTCTTTTAATTGCTCGATATTCCTGGCTCCGTATAGCACAGTCTTGTTCGCGACCTCGTCGGGAATGCCTTGAATAATGTAGTCTATCAAGGATTGCGTATCAATCCTTCCTTGTTTTGCAATCCCGCACATGTGATACATATATTGTTGCAGACTCTCATCTGCTTTCTTCTTTCTATGGGATAACTCGCCATGTATCTGTTGGTCTCTTACTACATTTTCAAACTCATTCCTCAACGCCTTTTTTAGCTTTGCCCAGAACTTCGCGCATCGCTCTTGTCGTACGAAGGCCTGAGCGGAGCCTGCGAGTAATTTCTTAGCATAGGCCACCATGTGGGCGTCTGACCAACCCCACACTTCTGCCATTTCCTCGAAGTCTTCCACCCATTGATTTACACTCAGCAGATCATCCCCGCTGAATTTCTCTAATGAGTCTTCCACGTCTTTAAGACTCAACATCGAACCGACGCATACCTTCTGCTGATACTCATCGCGGTCCTGATACACCGCTCGCGTGCCTCTCCTGTATTCTCGCGCGCCTTGTTTATCGTCCTCGCCTTCACTTTCGTCGGAGCTCTCTTCTTCCGACGATACATCGTCTCCTTCTAGGGCCGCCTGTAGCCGCGCGCGTAGTTCGGATTTTCTTCCCGTTACCTTCAACCCCAAGCTAACGAGACGCGCTCTCAGCTCTTTCGTCCTCAGCTTCTCGAGGTCTTCCTCTCCCTCTTGACTGCGTTCGGCTCTCTGCTTGCTTCTTAGATTTCGCTGGTTTGTTGGTTCTTCGCCACGCTTCGAATCCTTAGGAGTAGATCGACCAGGTTTGCACGCTCTGTTCAACCTGGCAACCAGCACTGATCTCGCACCGGATATAGGCAGATTCATCTGTGCGAGCTTACTCCTCAGCTCCTCCAGCGTCAAATCCTCTTCATCCGACAATCGTTCGTCTTCAACGTTTGCCATTTTATTCTATTCTTTTCTACTCCCGCAGAAATAGCTCCGTTAAATCGTATCGTTTCTCTGTCTTATTCAATCCCGGACGAGCCCCCACTTGTAATATCGGAATATATTAATAATGGATTGAAAATACAGATATTAGTTAGACAGGGAAACGATGTTTGATTAACAGGAAAACTAAATGCAACGCTCGTATTTACAACAAATAACTTGACAACTATTTGGTAACTCTCTCTCTCTCTCTCACTAGCAACTCTAACACTCGACAACACTCGCAACTCAATTCTAACGATTCTATGCTTCGACGTCTCGATCAACTCTGATTCTCGCAACACGCACACTTTTCGATTCGCCTTGGATAGCGAAACCGTCCTTCTTCTAACGCGTTTTTAAAACGCGATGGCGCTATCACTTTCTAAAAGCGTCGTCTTTACATTTCCGATGGCCACGGGCACACCCGACTGCCAGATATACAATGTATTATAAGAGTATCATTACCATACTTTTCATGAAAAGAGCAATTTTTCTTGATAACTATACTCTGTAATATAGATTGAAGTCGCTGATTTGATTCCTCTGATATCGTTGTCTTATGAGAGTCTCGCCTGGTCTTGATTGGTTCTGTTGACTCTTATCGTTGTGAAAAATCGATTCGTTGTGTACCTTTTTTGTATAGAGAATTATTTTGTGGTAGAATATAATGTTGTTATATTTGTGGTCTTTACTTTACTAATTTTGTCACTGAGCCGCTCTTTGGTTCGTTGAGCGATTCATATTCCGCATATATTCCGTACTTGCTTCGCTTGGTACTTTTATAATTTTCGCAGTTACAATAAAAAATTTAATTCTTAACAGATTAAAGATTTAACCTCTTGCTTTATAGTGTACAATAATTTTTTTTTTTTTTTTTTTTGTATAGGTTATGTGATCCATAGTTTGAGTAAGTAGTACATATATATATATATATATATATATATATATATATATATATATATATATATATACCTGACAAGCTTTCATTTCAATCTATATTTAAGATTAATATTTTATCAGTTTCTGTTCGTAACAACATCGAAGTAGTCAATAAGTTTGAAGAGTATAATTAAGGAAGTTATGAAGCAAGAGGTTAAGAACAAATTCTGAAAGAGGTTATGTACAACTCAGTAGTACTGCTTTACATTACTTTGCGAATTACTTTTCAAGCATAAAAATAGTTTAACAGCCACTTATAGTTACTTCCTTACCATTACATTCATTAAATTCGTTTGATTTTGTAAACAAAATAACCACGCTGACCAGTCTCTTATTTAAAATAGAATTATTTTGTCATATATCCAACAGTTTACTTTCTCTTCGTAAATATTATTAATAATTTTATCAATTTCGTATACTTCCATCCTTCGTATAAGTGACAATGAATCAGAAGAGTTTCATAGCAATATTGAACAACATACAGTCAACTACAACACCATTAGATACATCCACCATACAGTCAACTACAACACCATTAGATAACAGCAATACAATAGATTATAATTTTCTACGTGTCATTGATTCATCATCATCATTTTCCATTTTTTTAGCATATGTAAAAACGTATCTGACGTAATCTTACCTCGCTCTTTGAGTACAAAAATCCATTCAAATGAAACAAAGGGAAAAGAAATAAGAAAACAAACACTCACATACGAATCTTCATTACATAACTGTATGTACTCCTCGAGGTATAATTACTCAGACACGTTACAGCGTACCTTCTTCGTTCCCTGATGGCTGATGTTGATCGTTGACGTTTATAATGAAAGAATTTCGTCAACGGCGCCATTTGGATCCTTGTTGAAAAATTAAAATAGCCGCAACAGCACCATTAAGCTCATCACCCAGAGTAGCTCTTGTTGCTGAGTCGTGGAGGAATTATTATCATCAACGACATAAACTATAGACAGTTCCGGTCTTCAGGTGGTCCAGGCACTCGAACTCGCAACATCGCTCTCCAACACGGAATTTCTTGCATGTCTGTAGTAAAAAGAAATCGATCAATTGTACAGATCAATCGTCACTCGACTGCTCGAGAATTCAGATCATCCAGAGAATAGAATAGAGACGTGGAAAAATGTAGTGCGATCATCGCAGTGGGAGGAAATAGGGGGATAGGGACCAAATGAATGAACGAGATGTTAAGGACAACTGACGATAAGTTCTTCTTTTGTCGAGAATTGCATGTTTGTGAATGGTTTGTGGGTGGTTAGGTGGAGAGAATTGAAGAGTTTGGAGGTGACTGGAGGAGTGTTTTGGGCAAGGTAGATTGCAGAATGGTTGCGGTAGCATTGTGTTAATTATGGGTTTGTACATGTAATCTTTGTATGTATCACTACATACAACCTAACGTATATTTTTAATAATACATCAGAGTTTTAGTTATTTCATAGCTATGAATTTTATACTCTATAATCTTGACGTTTTATTTCACAGAAGCGTTTGAATATCCATAAAAATTAAATGAACCAATGTATTCATTATCTTATAGAGAAGATATATTATTTTTAATTATGTTCCAATTATTTATCATGATCCTGATTTCCTTATTCTGAAAATTTGAAAGGAAGTTTTGTAGTTTGATACTTTCAGCGACAAAGGGTCAATATTGCTTTAGTATATTTCGTCACATATACATGTATATCTATATGTCGGAGATGAAAGGACACCGGAACCTTTGGATAGCCCCGCAACATTGCAATCTAAAGTCTACTATAACTGTAACTAAACTATTGTAGTTATTCAATCCGATTGTAATTGTTCGAGATTAGTGACGGTGAGCTTTGGCTCGAGGTGACAGTCTGTCGCCCAACGTAGCCGCGGTCAAGGGATGAACGCTTTGCCTAACAACAGGTATCGAGTAATTCTATAGCTCTCCTTAAAAGAAATATTCGTGGCGACACGCGACAATAAACATTCCAACGGTTTCTGTCCCGTGGCTCGCCACACGCAGACCCTATTCTTCGAGTAAGATGATTGCCAGATGTCGATGCGTCTCCGCAGTACATGTTCGGCTAGCCCGAGGGCCCGTTATAAATCTTAAGGTTTAGTTGACTAAAGTCCTTCAAACAGACAAACAGTCTTTGTCCCAACTACGGGAAGATAGGGGAAACATATTTTTCAACGAGCGGCGTCTCCCACTAGCAACTTTCCCTCGAGGGCGGCTAGCATCTTTTTCTAACCACCGATATGGAAATTGACCAATTAGCAGCAACGCCAATTTCCCTTACTTTCTGAACGAAGGCTTTTCTCGACGAATCCGATGATCTCGTGTCCTTAGACACACCCCATTATAGTTTTCCTCTGTGGCATCATCGGGACGGGAAAGGCATTCTCGCTCGTGATCTCACTGATGAAAGGAGTAACTCTTTACGATCAGTGAATATTACGCGTCCGACTTAGATTTTGTGAGTACGTTCATCTATCATCCCGTCGACCGCGGATTCGTTATTGAACCTAGGATCATTGTCATTAGTTTCTCGAGTACCTAACTACCGCGGTTACTTGTCCGGTTCTATAATAATCGTATTTGCACTAGTCAATGTCTTCTCTATTGCATAACGACAACGTGTAACCCAAACGCAGATTCGTTTCAAGCCCCTAACCCTAATTCTAATGTAAACCCTACATATATGATATGTAATTTATAAACAGAATTCATTGTAATGATATAGATAGATTTCTTAGATAGTTAAAGAAGGTAGTTGTTCGCAATCATGCACTTGACAACATATTCAAAAGTCATTGAAATCGGAAAAGACGTTACGGTTCTATAGTTTCACCCAATCAATATTTATTAATCATAAACGAAGTAGCTATAAATCTTGACAATTCCCAGTTAAACTTAAAATAATTATTGCATTTTTAAAAATAATGAAAATTTATTATTTGCATAAGCGATCTAATGATCATTCTTGCGTTCTTCATTGTAAATTAAAATAAATAAATTATACACTTTACTTTGTACCGCTTAGGACTGAATTATAACTTTACCGAAACAGTGCAAAGCATTCTTTAAAATTCTCTAAAATTCATTTGCATTCATCTCATTTATATACATATATTTATACATATGTTGAGTTGATAGTAAAAAGTACTTCAATGGAAATTATTTAATAATAATAATTATCTACTGTGCCCTGTTCTTTAAGGATTAAGTATGTAGTAGTTCCTGTGCTCACAGTTAGAAAATAAATTATCTATCTTGTCTTGTGCGTTCGGTTCCTCATTGTGTCTTTTGATGCCGTTGATGACACATATCACTTCATAGTGAAAAAAGCAACATTCAATCACGGACCAGCAACATACTCGAAATCTTATAAGGAAATTCAAGAAATTCAAAATAAAATAGAGTCGAACTCAATCCTAAAATCAAATGGAGTTATTACTACTCGACCGAACTATTTTCAATCAACTCTCATTGAGAATTATAAGTAAATTCTTTTGGCGTGGTACTGTAACAAGCAAAATTTAACATAATTTTGAGACGAAACGCGAAAGTAAATCGATAAAAAGGAGGGAGGGTTATATTTCCCCTTTCCTTCTTGAAAATAGGCCGAAATCACATTGAAGCGGATCAAATAGTACATATATACAATTACATAGTCAAATAAATACTAACAAAAGGGAAGCCAGCACCAATACCTTGGGCCTTGATATATGTTGACAAGGACACACTTCTGATTAACTTCCAGAAGATTTTAGCCATCACTCGTTAGTCCTTAAAAATTTATGAACAGAAGCATATTGCTACTACTATGTACAGCGTGTTAAAAAATTTATTTGTCAAAAAAGTGGAACGCCAAATTTCCTGAATGTTGAAATGGTTACCACTTCTAAGAAAATTCTACATCTGGTCTTTTTAGTTTTCTCAAGCACTGAAGCCATTGACAGCGCGTAGACAAAAGACTGCGACGAAGTCAGGCCATAAACAGTAGACAGGCGACGTTGGCTTCGGGGTTTTCAGTTATTGGGTAATGTCACGACCGGCATACTTCAAATCCGACGGACTGACGATAGAGATAAAGATGTGGCGGTACTCGGCGACAATGTATATCGCTGAAGTGCCTAATGAACCATCAACATCCCAACGGTCCTTCCACCGAAGGTTCTAGAAGAAAGAGCACGTGGCAACGATCGCGGACGCCTAGCAAATGCATGGACGGTGGGGTTGTTGAGGGATGACAAGAGAAAGTAATCGGATCCGATCGAAAGTAAAATCATAAGAGTCAGTCTTAGAAAGTCACGCCTAGAGTTCGGAAGTAGATTGTAAAGTGTATTGATGTTAGAAAAAAAATAAAGTTTTCTTTTTTATTTTTACCTCAAATTCCTTTTCTTATTTTGTTATTTTACGTGACATTTTGGCGATCCTGCCAGGATAGTGAAAAGTGTTTGTTCGGAAACCAAAAGACATTCATCATCTACGGAAGATCGAATTATTTGGGACTACGGTCATCCGCAACAACAAAGTAACTATCACGAACCAAGTGAAGTAACAATAAAAGGTAAACTGAATTCCTTTGTACGTTACCGTGAAAGAAAATTTAGCTTCAGTAGCCAAGACTCGTCTTCGTCTGAAAATTATAAATCAGCGCAATAATGTCTAAGGCAAACGAATCTCAAACTTCAACCTCAACTGACCCAATGTTGCGAGCAATATGGGACAGTATTCAAAAACAGAACGAGAACATTGCCCTTTTACGAGAGGAAATGTTACGTTTGTCTATGCAAAATGACGAAGAGAACAGACACAGGGCAGCAGAAATCGAGAATCTCGGGAAAACCGTCGCAGCGCTACGGACTGGGTTCGGATCCCCTGCGACCGATGAATTTGCTTCCATTATCACCGAAGACATTGAAAGTGCGTCGACAGCAATCAATCGCACCGTGAATATGGCAAAAGCACGCAAACTGTCAGGGTTAGCAGCTCCAGACACCCCACCTGTCCACCTCGACATCGAACAACCCGAGGTGGAAGAAAGAGGCTATTTTCCGCCCGCTCCTCCCTCTCTACGAGCTAAGGATGCAATACGCTACATCCCAACGCTCAACGGAGATGATGATGTAGGAGTTGAAGACTTCATCAAAGAAGTGAGAAGTATGAAGGATCGCTGTATGGAGCAAGATCTATTGCTAAAAGCAATAAAAGTGGAAAAAATCGTGGGGAAAGCAGCCCAAAGTATTCGCAACATTCCTATTGAGTGTTACGGTGATCTGTACGACGCACTGAGAAATAACTTAGCAGCACAAGTGACTTCGGATGAGTACCAAGAACAATTACGAGAGTTGAGACAGGGACGCGAGGAATCAGTGCAAAGTTTTAATATTCGGTTTAGAAGAATACTCAACCGTTTGCTGTACGCAGTAACCAATGAGTACCCACAACCACTAACACGTAAAATTATGACTGAAGAAATCACGAAGAAGACTGTTCGTGTGTACCTAAAGGGACTCAGACGCGACATAGGGCGAATACTATTAAGCAATGAACCCTTGAATCTTCCGGAAGCTGAAAAAAAGGCAGCCGATGTAGAACGCTACTTGCGAGAAGAACGACAACCTAATTGGTCATGTAATCGCTTACCTTCGGTTAGTAATCGTCCCGACAACCAGCATATGCAGGTAAGACGATCTAATGTACCATCAAGATCGCCTAACACGCCAATAGCTCAGAAACCTGCTACATTTAACCAAGTAGAAAATAGATCACCTGCTGAACGCGCGCAGATGAAGTGCTTCAAGTGCGGAAAGCTGGGACACATTGCCAACAAGTGTCAAAATTTTCTACCACCGAGCCAGCGCGATCGACCACCCGCAAGGATTCAGGCAGTCTAGGAATGGGACGAAATACAAGAAACAACATCGAACCAGGAGATGGACGAACCGTACGAGACATACGAGTCAACATCGCCACGGGAAGATTACTCGCAATACCTTTGTCAACCCGAACCGAAGAGCGAGTATTTCTGGTCGACACAGGAGCAGGGATAAACCTGGTGAAACGTAACAAAACTGTCAACGCGATACAAATAGGGCCTAAACAAAAATTTTCTATGGGACGAGACAAATACGAAACTAACGAATACGTAACGAAACGAATTTTTGGACAAAATCACATTTTTCACATAGTACCGAACAATTTCCCTATTATCGAAGACGGAATCATTGGGCTACCATGTTTAGAGAAGTATAACTATTCAATATCCAATGACAAAATCCGATTAAACGACAAAACCATTTTATTTCAGAAACCAATACATTTGACTCCTGGAGAAAACAGAGTTCAAACAATCTATTTGGAAGGCAAACCAACTAAAGTATGTTTTATCAACAATGGTGAGCAAAACGTTGAAATTTCTAGCAATATTCAAAATTCTCATGACTTTTCCAACGTATCAAAACTAAAAAGCCTAGTGAGAACAGATCACATTGAAAAACCAATCCGTGAATCCATCGAAAAGATTATCCTTCATTATATTGACATCTTTAATTTAGAAACCGATCTTTTACCCTGTACTAATTTAACTCAGCACACAATTTCGTTAACCAAAGACAAAATTATTAACACACGATCGTATAGACCACCGGAATGTCACCGTGACGAGATTTCGCGACAAATAGGAGACATGTTGAAGAAAAATATTATAGAAGAATCCGAATCCCCTTATAACTCTCCGGTATGGGTAGTTCCGAAAAAATTAGACGCCTCAGGAAAACAGAAATGGAGGATAGTTATCGATTTCAGGAAACTAAATGAACTCACAGAACAAGACGCTTACCCTTTACCTGATATAGACGACATTTTAACACAACTAGGAAACGCAAAATTCTTTTCGGCGCTTGATTTATCCTCAGGATTCCATCAAATTCCAATGAACGAGAAATCTAAAAAATATACCGCTTTTTCGACACCGCAAGGGCATTTTCATTTCAATCGAATGCCATTCGGACTTAAAAACGCACCCGCTACCTTTCAAAGATTAATGGACAGAGCCTTAGCTGGACTTGTAGGAAAATACTGCTTTGTTTATTTGGATGACATAGTGATATTCGGAAAAACGATTCAAGAACATAACGAAAACCTCGCGATAGTATTTCAGAGACTCAGAGAATTAGGACTTAAATTGCAACCGGACAAATGTGAATTCGTAAAACCGGAATTAGAATACTTAGGCCATGTAGTTTCATCCGAAGGAGTCAAACCAAACCCCAAAAAATTAGACGCTGTAAAAAACTTTCGATTACCCCGCAATGCCACGGACGTGAAATCATTCTTAGGTTTAGCAGGTTATTATCGCAAATTTATTCGAAACTTTTCCAAAATCGCGAAAAGCCTTACAGACTTAACAAAAAAGGACACACCATTCCATTGGACTGACAAACACCAGATTAGCTTTGATACTTTAAAAGACAAACTCTGTAATTTCCCAATATTAGCTTATCCAGACTTTAACAAAACCTTTACCTTAACTACCGACGCAAGTAACGAAGGACTAGGAGCAATACTGTCGCAAGACGGTCATCCTTGTTGTTACATTTCAAGAACACTGAATCCACCCGAACGAAACTATACCACGACAGAAAAGGAACTCTTAGCCATCGTATGGGCCGTGAAAAGATTAAGACAATATTTGTTAGGACGACGCTTCATTATTCGAACCGACCACCAAGCTCTTAAGTGGCTACACAATTGCAAAGACCCTTCTAGCAGACTGATTCGTTGGAGACTTAGACTCGAAGAATATGACTATGAAATCGAATATACAAAGGGTAAAGATAACACAGCTGCAGACGCTTTATCTAGAGTTCACGCAGTAACTCGCGACGAAGTAGTTAACCTCGACCTAGTAATTGATCACACTAATTCATTCAACGCATGGAAAGACAACAACGAGAATCCGAAACTCTTAGAAATTAAACCAAATGACCAAACATTTTACCAATTAACTCGAAACGACTTAGGAGAATACGACGAGACACTTTGGATCAGAAGACTTTACAAAATTCTTAAAGATACAACAAAAATCGGCATAGGAAATAACGACTTCACTGAATTAGAGAAAACACAGATTAAACTCATGCTAATATATTTTAACGACACGTACAAGAAAATTACTTATGCACCTAATCCCATCTTAAAACTAGACGAAAACGAAATAATACAAGCAATAAAGGAAAACCATAACGACACCGTAGGACATTTAGGGATACAGAAAACGTATCAACGGATCAAGGATAAATTCAAAATTTCCGGACTTTTAGAAAGAGTAGAAAACTTTGTGAAAACATGCGACACGTGTCGAAAGGAGAAACTAACACGTATCAGACCCAAAGAATCCCCACAAATCTCAGACACGCCACTTAACCCTAACGACAAAATCGCTATGGACATCATAGGACCGATGACGAAAACCAAACGCGGAAACCAATACATACTTTCAATACACGGTGAACTTACGAAATATCTGATACTAGTTCCCCTTAAAACGCAACGAACTGAATCCATAATTAACGCGCTCATTGAACACTATATTTACACATTTTCGGCACCAAAAACGATCCTAACAGATCAGGGACAAAATTTTGTTAGTGATTTAATGACGAAATTTGAAGAAGCTTTTAAAATCAAACACATCAAAACAACTTCATTTCACCCACAAAGTAACGGATCCCTCGATAGAACGCATGCCTCAGTTAAAGATTTAATTCGTACTGCATTACACGACAATGACAAAGAATGGGATGAAGTACTTAATTTCATTTGTTTAGGGTACAACACCGCGAAACATGAAGGGACAGGATTCTCTCCCTTTGAATTGACCTTTGGGCGAAAAGCTAATTTACCTTCCGCAATATCCAAATTTCCCACACTTACCTATGATGATATGTACTCACTTTGGCAAAAACAGTTGAATAAATATTGGGAAACAGCTCACAAAACACTTATTCAGAATAAGCAACGATACAAGCGAGACCAAGAAAGAAAGATTGTTAAAACTCAGACTGTGTTTAGGAAAGGAGACTTTGTTTTAATTCACAACGACCATAAAAGAGATAAGTTGGACATTGAATGGTTAGGACCCTACAGGATTAACGATGTGAAAACTCCTTATTACATTATTTCTATCGACAATGCTAAGAAAAAGATACATGGTAACCGATTGAAAGCGTACTTTTTTCAGGATAATGCTGACCCTAGCACTAGTAACAATACCCTTAATTAGTTGCCTTAAATTCACGGGATAGGAATTACGCTTTGTATACAAACCCAACCAATTCACGATCGAAAACTACAACATGATTACGCCTCTGAAATTATTAGCTTCTCGAACACTAACAAATATTGTAAAATTGCTATATTTAAGATTAACGAAATAACTTTTGTACCATCACATACAGAAAATCAATTCATAGCAATCCCTGAAAAAAAAGCGTAAACATATCCTTTGATCTACATTTAAATAATTCCATTCTACTACGATCTTAGAGGACCAAGATCAATCTAACCAGGGGGGTATGTCACGACCGGCATACTTCAAATCCGACGGACTGACGATAGAGATAAAGATGTGGCGGCACTCGGCGACAATGTATATCGCTGAAGTGCCTAATGAACCATCAACATCCCAACGGTCCTTCCACCGAAGGTTCTAGAAGAAAGAGCACGTGGCAACGATCGCGGACGCCTAGCAAATGCATGGACGGTGGGGTTGTTGAGGGATGACAAAAGAAAGTAATCGGATCCGATCGAAAGTAAAATCATAAGAGTCAGTCTTAGAAAGTCACGCCTAGAGTTCGGAAGTAGATTGTAAAGTGTATTGATGTTAGAAAAAAAATAAAGTTTTCTTTTTTATTTTTACCTCAAATTCCTTTTTTTATTTTGTTATTTTACGTGACAAGAGCGTCGCTTCGCGGTGAACCTTTAAGGAGTAGCATGCTACGGAGATCGAGTATAAAATCGAGGAAAAGCGAAAACTCGATCACAGAGGTCGAAAAGCTGTAGCGAAACGTTCACCACGAAGTACAATATTTGTCGCGTTGATCTCGAGCAAAGAATCTTTAGTCTTCCAAAAACGTGCAATACATGTATTAGAGTAAGACAAGTTACTGAATCCAGGAATCTTAAATTCCACCGTCATTAATATTCATTATCACAAAACAGCGGATTTTTACGAAATTATGGGTGATTCGAAGATACGAAAATTTATAGAATGCGTATGACGCAAAATTTTGTAAAATATCCAAAAGTACAGCACTATCGATGATATTTAATGGGTAGAAACATACTTTTGCCCAAGTCCTTTCGATTGTATCAAATCTTTCAATTGTATTATTGTATCCACGAAAATATGCATTTGCATAAAGATCCGCAATGCAATTATCATCGCAATTTTTCATCAACAATGATTGATTAAAAATTCAATCATTAGGCGAGCGAATAAAAATTAGAGTAAGAACGTAGGTTAAAATAATTGTCGTAAATTGTCGTGGGTAGTTAATGTTAAAAATTAGTACTTTCCTTTGTTATAAAAGTTCCTGAAATTGTTCGTACAAAAGCTCCATCTTATAGAATATAGTGCAATAATCGTTATACTAGTAAAATAATAACATCATAAATATACAAAATATATTAACGAGATGAAAATAATATGGACAACGTGGTGTATGGCCACGAGTTTTGTACATATGTACGTGTAAGTATTTGTAGATCGATTAGCAATCGCAGAGACCTCGTGCGCATGTCACGCGACGAGATAGCGCGATTATTTTTATTATGATGTAAATCGTTCTTAGATGTTTTGTAATAAAACTTGCCAGTAAAACCTTCCCTGGATTCTGCTAATAGTTCTTCACCACTTGTTCCTTAGTCGATTGAATTAACGATACAAATAAGTATGCGATTATCTTAGGAAATCTCATTAATATTTTTGTCGACATCTGCGACGTAAAAGCGGGGTAATAATATTTTGAAGTTTTGACGACGCGTTGCTTACTATAGATATTGTCTGTACAGGATTCATCAATTTTTAGAGAGCCTAGTCTCGCCGAGATGGAGATAATCCTCTTTAAAGCTGAACGTTTTAACACGTAATCCCACTAGCAAGCCATTGCAAAAATGATATTTCGATTAATGATGGAAAATCGCTTTTGAAGACAGAAAAATCTTCTTCGAAGGAAAAATTTGACCTAAATCTTTCGAATAAAATTAACGTAAAATCTGTGTTACGCCACGAGGCTTACCACAGGCTGTATTTTCTAACCGTCGCTCGCGGCCCTACAGTGTCGCAGGCAGATCGCCCTATCTGCCCGTCGGATCATATACAATGTATCGACGAGAGCATAGTTGTTGCCAAGCAGCGAGCTCTAGAAACGTCGATTTTTGACCGTTACGTTTTTCACGCAAGAAGAGGCATACGTGATCATAGGCGCGAGCGGTGGCGTGACCCGAGCATAGTGGGGGTCATCTTCCAAATGAGACAAAGGAATAATCGAAGGGGATCAGTTCCTTCTGACGAGTCAAACGTGACACTTCGACAAATCTGACGAGCAAACGAATTTATCTAGAGATATCGTAAAGTCGAGTCAAATTTCTGTAACATATTCATCATATTATTGTAAAATATATCATTCTATGTTAACCTGTTAATACAGTGTTACATTCATTAAACCACCTCTGTTGTCTTAACCGAAACAGGGGAACGACTATTTCGCGGCGTCGATTAACATAGTCGTCGCGAGAATTTACGCCCCTCGCTGACGCGTCCTCGCGACCGCATCTCTCCGCGAACGGTCGTACCAACTGTAACAAAGCATTTATTGACAAATTTAATATCTTTCTCCATAATCTCCATAAATCTGCAATACCCTTCCTTTGTATTTGTGTGCGTTATTGAATTGAATAAGACACCGATATAACAAGTTATAAATCACAGTTTATTCCAACAACGTCTCTCCGCGAACGGTCGTAACAATCTGTATATAAAATCGATAATTTCAGCATTCAACATGCTGTATATTATAATGCCAAGTTCACGTTATGTTCATAAAGAGTACAGAGATAATCTTCCAAGAAATTTCTCCCTAGAAGTGCTTGAAATCTCTTCTTGAAGAATCTTAGAAATGCGCGAAGAATATTCCAATTTCAGAGTGTTTCGAGAAATATCGTCGAGCTGCAAATACCTGGAATTCGAATCGCAGCGAGTATTCGACGTATGCGTGGGAGTCGTTCGTGCTGTTACAGTGGAGAAACATGTTTTTGTTTTTACGGAGGTACAATTCAAGACTAATTGTAGATGTAACGCGATTTAAAGCTATAATAAGCGTGGAAAAACCATTCGCGATCGGCCAATTACTTTTTCCACTGTCAATTTATTAATTACGATTGCTTCTGAAAGTTTTCCTACGCGTAACTGCTAAACGAGAATTTTCCCATAGATCCCAGAAATTTCGTACACTTACTTTGCCATACCAGCTACCACAAGCAACCAAGAAAATATCGATGTCTTAATTTTCGCAACTTTCAGACATTCTTGAAATTTAGATAAATACAAATACAAATGCAAAACAATGCCGTTATAGATAAATACAAAAATTTCGAAGTTTTCCGCTTCTCAGAGAAATTTTGCTTGCATGTGTACGCAGTGCTCAGAAACTCGGCAGATTTAAGCCTAAAAGGATTAAAATTCGATGAAAAGATTACGAGATAATAAACTTCAAAGTCGATTACCACGGAAGTTTACATCGTGTGAAAGATTAAAAGGAATATTCTGACGAGCAGCTCTTAATAGTTTCAGCGTCTAATCCTCTAAAAACGTGACATTAATTGTTCGTGCCAAAGAGGCAGCTACGAATTGCAAAATATCGCGAGAATTCGATCTCGACGGGCGTAGAAAAGGCAGGGGCGGGAGAACAAAGGAGGATAACGTCTCAGATTTAAAAATGCGCTTGTCACATGATTTTTAAAACTTGTTTTTTTCGGTATCTAAAGCACACTTACAAACACGATTTTTTTTTTTAATTCGGTGAGCCGCGGAGAGCTGAATACGACTTTCGTATGGAAAGTCACGAAGGTACGATACGTTATATTTTTGCGAACTACTTACTTCATCTAGTCGGTTTTTTTCTTCTTTTTTCTTGAAGGAACGCATGGTTCTATATCGCTCTCTTTCTCTTCTTCTTCTTCAATGTAATTTTCACGTAGGAGACTTATCCGCCTCAAGTACGTATTATAATCTTTTATTGTAGACCATCGACGAAATGATTCTTCTCGATACCGTTTAGTAGCATCGTTATGGAAAATTCTTCTCTCTTCTCATTTTAATTCCCTTAACAGTCAATGGAATCCGATGCTATGCGCACAGCTACGTACGTGCAGTGCTATATCATCTCTACTCCATAAATATCGTTCACTGCCCCAATGTTAAGGTTCAACATACGAGAGTTCGCGACCTTTATCGTAGTTTCTGTCGCTAATTAATATTAACGTGATGCAATCTGAAGCGACGAGTAATGAATATGCCCCTCTAGCGTGACGAGTTATCAATCATACATGTTACGAGACGATTGTACCATTATTCGGTGCCAACTAGTAAGGTTGCGGAGAAGCATGATGTCGACGACAGACGAGATTAATCTTACTGATTGCAGTCTTGACACAGACACGCACATATGTAAATGGGACACTTGTAAAGTTTCTATCACGATCATTGTATTCTTTTTTTGCTTACGTAAAATGTGAAAGGCATTGTGACTCGTTTGCGATCATTGATAGTTTGTTTGGTGAGTGTGCTGTTATGAGTGGGATTAGTAGATGAAAAGATGATTTAACGTGGCGATTTTTATGATTGTAAATATTGACATCTTTTGACGCCGATTTGTATGTTTTTTTAATATTAATGTAATATCGTGATATAATGTGTTTACAAAGAGTGGACAATAGAGATGTTAATCAGATAGAAAAAGACGATTGTTGTTCAACCTGAACTATTCACGCCAAACGCACAGAAAACAGCGTAATCCACACTCTCTCGGCAACGCCACTCGCAACCTCTGTCTCCGCTCAGCTCGCACTCGGCTCCTCGACTCGCACTCTGCTTTTCGACTAACGCTCTGGCCGTTGCCGCATTCTGTTGTCTTTTTCCTAGGCCCACCGCACACGTGTTCTGCAGGCGCTCGTGGCCAGGGTCACGTAGGTCTTTTCCACGAAACTATGCACTTGAAAAGACCGATGACACATTGATGGGTCCGACGACGCCTCGGCTCTCGCGACATTGTTCATAGTTCGCCCGATATTTCTTAGGCCTTTCGTCCACGATACTACACTCGGCCATCCTGCAATAACATCTGCCCTCAGATGTTGCGCTCGCTCTCGCTATCGTCTGATGCGTCATCTTCGGCGTTCAGGACCCAGGGTTTCATGAAATCTGCAGTCGTCGAGGTGTGCGCGGGCCCCTCATGCTCCCCTACTTTCTCCACAGTGTAGCGGTCATTTCGCATGGCTCGCGCGACCCGGTACGGACCTAAAAATCTGCCCCCGAGTTTTAACCCTGCGCCGAACTGCGTTCTCTTTATGGCGACAAGGTCCCCCCTTCGATACTGCTTCGCGCTCTTTCTTCTTTTATTGTAACTTCGACGATTCTCCTCTTGAGTTGCGGCGATCTTCCTCTTCGCGTCCTCACGTAGCTCGCGACGTTGTTCTTCAAACCTCGAGGCCCACTCTTCGTCGATCAGCTTTCTAACCTTCGCCTCTTCCCTGACTTGCATTTCGACCCCGACCAGTAGCTGGAAAGGAGTCTTCCCTGTGCTTCTGTTTACGGTGGAATTTAGGTGTTTCTGAACCTGATCGACATGCTTATACCAGTCATCGGGTTTAGGGGCAGTCAGTTTAGTTAGTAATGGTATGAGGGTCCTGTTTATCCTCTCCACCTGCCCGTTCCCCCTCGGCGCCCCCGTCGTGATTAATGAATGCTTTATGTTTTCTCCTTCGCAATACTCTCGGAAAGCGTTGGACGTGAACGCTGTTCCCCGATCGGAGATGATTCGCCGTGAATTCCCAAAAATAGCCGCTTGCTTCTTCAGTCGGTCGACAACATCAGCGGTATTAGTAGACCTGGTGGGATAAAGCCACGTGAACTTCGTGAACGCATCCACCACTACAAAGATGTGCGCGTATCTCTTCTTTGTAGCTGTCATGGGGCCCACATGATCAATATGGTAAGTATCTAACGGCGTGTCGCCTTTGTCCAGCGGATTAAGATATCCCTCTTGCCTGCCTGACTTCCGTTCGGCTAGGATACAGTCGAGACAGTTGGATACCACGCGTTCGACCTTTTCGCGCAACCCCTTGAACCAGAAGTCCTTCTTGACCATAGCTTCGGTTTTGGTAACCCCGAAATGCCCACGCTCGTGCGCTTGCCTGACTACTTGCGTCTGCATCGCCTTCGGTACTACTATTAGCACATCGTCCTTACACTCCTTATACAAAATATCGTTTCTTATCACGTACCCATCGGCCTGACTGCACGTTGCGGCGTCCAAAATCCTACGGACTTCAATGTCCTCGTTCTGTGCCCTTCTCAACCGTGCAATCAGCCCGTCTTCACTCTCCGTTACATACATAGTGCTCGGCAGGGGGTTCCTACTCAGAGCATCTACATGCTGCATACTTTTTCCCGGCCGATGACATACTTGATACTTAAACTCGCCTAGCAACAAGGCCCATCTAGCCACACGCACACACAAGTCTTTCTTTCTCATCGTCATGGCGAACGCTTGACAATCCGTAACAATAGTAAACGGCACACCTAACAGATATACCCTGAACTTCTTCAACGCTTTTACTATTGCTAGCACCTCTAGTTCGTAGCTGGTGTACTTCGCTTCTGCGGGAGTTGTTTTTCCGCTGGCAAAGTAGACTGGATGGAATTTACCGTCGTTCAGATCCAGTTGCATTAATATTGCTCCGTAACCCTCTGCGGACGCGTCAGTATGCAACTCGGTCTCTGCGCCTATTCTATAGAGTGTTAAAACAGGCCCGCTGGTAAGCGCTGCTTTCAAAGTTCCGAAAGCTTCTGATTCCCGATCCCCGAACTTGAAGTCTATCCCCTTTTCCAACAGATCGGTTAAGGGTTTGGCAATCTTCGCGTAACCTCTAATGAATTTTCGGAAATATCCTGTAAGCCCCAAAAAACTCTGGACTTTTCTAACCGATGTTGGCTTGGGAAAGTTTGCAACGGCCTTAGTTTTATGAGCGGACGGCTTTATGGTGTTTCCCGAGACCATGTGTCCCAAATACTCGATTTCCCTCTGCATAAAACGACATTTTTTCCAATTTATGACTAGCCCATACTGCCCAGTTAATTCTACGACCATTTGCAGGCGCTCCCATGCCTTCTCTAAATTCTTCGCAAGGATAATGATATCGTCCATGTACACGATGACAATACCCTTATCCATCAGTTCTTTGTAGATCTTCGATATGTACTTTTGGAAGACAATAGGGGAAATTTTCAGACCAAACGGCAACTTCAGAAATTCGTATTGCCCCGTGGGCGTAACAAAAGAGGTGTACTTCTGGCTATCCTTGTCTAGACTTACGTGGAAAAACCCATTTTTTAGATCTATTGTTGTAAAAAGCTGGGCGCCCTGCAACGCGTCTAAAACGTCTTCAATTAACGGCAACGGAAAATGCGGACACTCAATGAGTTCGTTAAGCTCACGAAAATCGACGCAAACCCTGATGGAGCCATCTTTCTTTCGGACTACCGCTATCGGGCTCGCATACTCCGAGTCTGACGGTTTGATGACACCCTCGTTTGTCCACGCTTCCATCAGATCATCTACTTCCTTTCTTTCCGACGGCGCCAGTCTTCGCGGTCTTCGCGCTACCGGTTTGTCGCTTTTCAGAACTATTTTCGCGGTTATCCCGACGTCTCTCTTCTTCTCCGGCCTATACCCTTTAATAATATCTCGAATCGCTTCACGATAATGCGGTTCTCGTACATGCGACAAGTCGATCTCGTCGGATTGTTCTATCGCGTTTATCCTCAGTACATCCGGCGCGTCCTCGTGACCGTCGGTCTGATCGTCGAGTCGTAAAAATGTCACCTCGCCCCGTTTGACTCGCAACTCTACCTGGTCTAAAAAATCGGTACCTAAGAGTAGACTGTGTCTTGTCATTACCTTATTCGAGACAACATGCAGGGTGACAGTAAAGTCGTACCCGTCGACCGTCATTACCCTTGTAAACTCGCCCCAGGTACTATTGCCAGCGGAACCAAAACCATCGAACCTAAGTTTGCAGTTTCCTAACCTCGCATACTCATCCGCTCGTATGAACGTAAGGTCACTACCTGTATCCACTAACGAGACAAACCTGCAGCCATCTATCGACACGTCCTTCACGTACTTCTTCCTCCCCGGTCTTGAGATTACGTAAGTCTTTACTTGTCGCGCTGTACAATTCGCCGCCACATGTCCAAACTCGTTGCATTTGAAACACTTCATACCTTTCCCTTTCTCCGGGCACTTAACCCTTAGATGATCCTCACTACCGCAAATGGAGCATCTTCTTTTCTTCATTGCGTCTACAAATTGACTGGGCTTCCCGTTCTTCTGGGTTTTAGCCGGCTTCACAATCGACTTTGCTCTGCGATTCTTCTGCTCTTCGTACATCACTAACCTCTTCCTCAACTCTTTGATTGACGTAGCGCCGTACAATACAGCCTTATTGTTCTCGCCGTCTATTATTCCATCCACTATGTATTCCACCTTTGCTTCCTCCTCCATGTCCACATGGCTGGCTATTTCGAGCATGCGGTACATGTAAGCCAAACATGCTTCATCACTCTCCTTTTTCGTTTCTTCAAGTTTCTGATGAACTTGCCTACTGTTGACTTTCCTCGAAAATTCTTTCACTAGCCCCCTCTTCAACTCATGCCAAGTCCTGGCATGACACTCGAAGCTCGCGAATATTTTCGCTGATCCCTTCAGCAGCTTCCTGGCGTAGACTGCCTTCTGCCCATCCGACCACATGCACGTATCAGCGACTTCCTCGAACGACTCGAACCATCGTTCGACATTTTCACCTCTGTTGCCACTAAACGACTCTAATGCATCTTCGACGTCTCTAAAACTCAGTGTCGAACCAACACATGCCCTTCGACAACATTCGTCACGGTCCTGATGCACCCTTCGCGTATCTCTCTTGTATCCTCTTGCGTTTTTCTTGTCATCTTCATCCTCACTTTCGTCGTCGCTTTCTTCTTCCGACGATATGTCGTTACCATCCATGGCCGCTTGTAGCCGTGCGCGTAATTCTACTTTTCTTCCCGTCGTTTTTAAACCCAAACTAGCGAGGCGCTCCTTCAACTCCTTCGTATTCATTTTCTCAACATCTTCATCTTCGTTACAATCACGCTCAGCTCTCTGTACATTTTCTAAATCTCGTTGACCGGTTAGCTCTTCACCGCCCGTCGATCCCTTACGATACGATTGTCCAGCCCTACACGCCCGATTCAGCCTTGCAATCAGCACTGACCTCGCACCCGATATAGGGAGGTCCATTCGCGCGAGCTTACTCCTCAGCTCCTCCAGCGTCGAACCCTCTTCACCCGACAATCGCTCGTCCCCGACGTTTGCCATTTTTCACACTACACAAACTTAAACCGTCAACGATATCGTCTTTTACCGCACCGCGTACCGGTAAATTCAAAACTAGCTAGTTTCGTTTTGTCTGTCTTGTCCAATCCCGGCTGAGCCCCCAAAAATATGTAATATCGTGATATAATGTGTTTACAAAGAGTGGACAATAGAGATGTTAATCAGACAGAAAAAGACGATTGTTGTTCAACCTGAACTATTCACGCCAAACGCACAGAAAACAGCGCAATCCACACTCTCTCGGCAACGCCACTCGCAACCTCTGTCTCCGCTCAGCTCGCACTCGGCTCCTCGACTCGCACTCTGCTTTTCGACTAACGCTCTGGCCGTTGCCGCATTCTGTTGTCTTTTTCCTAGGCCCACCGCACACGTGTTCTGCAGGCGCTCGTGGCCAGGGTCACGTAGGTCTTTTCCACGAAACTATGCACTTGAAAAGACCGATGACACATTGATGGGTCCGACGACGCCTCGGCTCTCGCGACATTGTTCATAGTTCGCCCGATATTTCTTAGGCCTTTCGTCCACGATACTACATTAATATAGAGTGGAATAGATACACCATTGAGGATTAAATGTTTTTAATCTTTCGTTTCTAAGCTTTAATTAATTACGTTTCAGAGTTACTCGAATGAACTATATCTTAAAGAATAAAATTCGAGTTTGATTATGTGTTCGTAAAAATTGGATTAGATTTGAGTTATTGCCACTTCAAGACACTTCGTTACAATAATCATTGTAAATAAAATTAAGAAGTTAAGTAAAACTAGGAACATTATATTTGTCTACGATTTTTTACATTTCTGCGAGACGCACATGTTTCATTGCTAACGAAATAATTAAGTTTATTATAAAATATGAAGGTAAATACGCTTCGTATTAGCAAGTTAATTTTCGAAAGCTAAATGTAGATATTATTATTTGAATGTCATAAATACCCGATACAACAAGTACATACATGAAGTGACACACACTTGTGTATTCATGAGTTTTTAATTGCCTTCTACGAGTTTACGAATTATAAAATTTTATAACTACAAATTACACACTCGAATGATAGATTATTTAAATATTTAAATACGTGTAATAAAATTTCGATTTATTCGATAAATATTATGTTCAGATAAACTCTCCGTTTTGTCTACTTTTCATATCTTTTGGAATCTTGTTAAAAAATAATGAAAAATGGGGTTCGTTATAAATTCATGATTTAGTTAACGATGTTCAAGGACGTTTAATCTGAAGGATCAGAAGGAAAATCACGATCGTTACGAGACAACGTGAGAAAATTTAATGCCGCAGATTGTCTGAAATCAGCCATAATCGCATTGTTACTTACTGAGCGATTCTTAGATCCTTTAGTTCTGTTTGTTTTGCCGACGAAACACGTATAACATAATCTGTTACCGATACTAGGTGATAAATGAACAATAAGGAAGTGAAACTGGTAAATTCCATGAAGGAATACATTATCAGTTTGGAAAAGATAGATGATCAAGATAGATCACGATCATTATGTATTAGTATGGCAAAATGAAGACTGAAATATTTGCACGATATTACAGTAAATAATTAATAACAGATTTCGTGTTAATAAAATGATAAAAAATATTAAATTTAGGTTTAATATTTTAAGCATTTAAGAAAGATGGAACAGAAAACTGTGATAGGCTTTGATCTTTGAGTATTAGATGGTACGATAAGTATCGTTTTCGAAAAAAGAGTATTAATAAATGTAAAGCATTTTAAAAATGAAAATTTTCCATTAGCAAATTTCTCGTCTCTTCTAGTCAGAAATTAAAATTGAATGAACTGTTTTTGGGTAATATTATGGAATTCTCTTTAGTTACGTGTTTATAATACATAACAGAAATGTATCTATTATTCAAGATCCATCGTTCTACTGTTATGGAAACCAGAAGCGAACACAGATTTCCCTCAGTCCGACCTCTACACAGTCAGTGAAAGCATTTTCATACAACAAAGTAAAGATAAAAAATTTTCCTTCGACGACGCAATGCGATTCCAGTCACGTTGCTTAATGATCTATCAAGGTAGACAGGATTCTTGAGGAACCAATGTAATTACGTGACTACGATCATAATTTTTCTAAGGTCTCTGTACCCATAAACAATATTGTGATCCCGTTTGTTATTTAATATAATTACTTATATCTAGTTATATTTAGTTATTAAATATTAGCATGATTTACTATATGTAATTCAGTAAATCGGTACAAGATCTAAAGAAAATATTTTTTACGTATGATTTTGACGAACTTTGTGTAAAAATCTATAAAACTAGAAGTTGCTTAGTTTATATACAGATAAAGAAAAGCATCGTTTATATCGTCGAGATATCACATTTATATCATTTTAAAAATAAAAATTCTTTATCAAAGCGAAGAACATTTTCATAAAAAATTACGAACAGAATATCTCGATTCTGCAATCTACTGTAAACAAGATAAGTATCGATAATGAATAAATCTTGACATTGAATTTTATTCAAAAAGTTACAGTGATATCAAATAATCCGTAATGACATTTATTACTCCAATCATATCAGTCAACTACTACCTACCGCGTAATACGCGATCGATTTTCAAACGCACCCCCCTCCCTCCCCCCACCAAATAGAGTTTCCAGTGTAATTCTGTTATTCTTGAATCTTCGGCTTGTTTTTCATTTTTTAGCTCACTTTAAAATTTCTTCTGGCTTCAATTGTGCTACGATTTAAAGTTTTCCGTGTATACGTTTAGGACGTTACTGCGTGCGGAAATAGTACAGAAGGCCTCTAATTATACCGTCTACAATATTATTTATAGACTTTGAACCATATAGTACGTAAGTATGTAATTGTATATCTGTCGCGGTTCATTTTATCCTTCTCTGTTGCGCGAACCAGCGGTTAGGAGCGACACTAAATCAAGTGGGAATGAAACTCGTTGAAACAACGCTAGACATGGTAACGGATCCATGACTGTGCTTCTGTTATTATCAACGCCAGTAACGGTTAAACCTATTGCATGTGTGTAAGTTGGAAGTTACGTACATAACTTATGCACACCCGTTGTGTGTTTCGCGATCCCATATTTCTTTTAATTTGAATTTTATGAAACTTTTTGTTCGATAATTGATGTGCCATATTACATCCGTCACATTCAATGTTATATGGTGTAATTTCTTCAGTTGTGGTGTTATGTAAGTTACGAGGTCATTCCTGTGTTTGGACATGTGTTTGGAATGTAGTGTGTATCTTTCTCTTCGTATGTACATAGTGAGTAGAGACTGTCTGTCTTTCGCTAGAAGAATATTCTGCATATAGTTATTTACTGTTCTTGATATTTGATTTTGGAAATTTAATTTTCGCCTTGCTTGTATCTTCGAGCGTAAGGTGAAATTTGTACAGACATATCTAGTAATTTGTTAATCGTACTGTTCGAAATTATTGTGTGTGTGAATATTTCGGTGAATATAAACTACGAAAACCTGTCCTTGATTTTTTATGGTAACAAAGCAGTCTTTTCAGAAGAAACAATATTCATAAATCAGTCCCTTCGCAAAAAGCTAATTCTACGAATCTTGTTAGAAGAAACCGGTTGACGAAACTACGTGTCCCTTCAGGAGAGGTCTAATTTATAGAGGTAGCTTGCAAGAAAAAACCAATCTCACAAAAAGCTTGAGCACTCTTAATTAATCCTCTTTAGAATTCAATTACATTTATGCCTTTTGTAAATATTAATTCTAAAATAACATTACATAATTCATACATAATTAAATAACATTACATATTAATTCTAAAATAACATAATTCATAAATAACATGCTAACATTTCTAACCTACAGAGTATCAACAAATAACATAACGCAATTCCCCATTTCAATTAAATATGAAAAATATACTAAAGTCGATCCAAGATCAAACCCGGCAAAACAAACGACAAATTTACCTGAAAAATCCACTGAATTCGTTTCAATACATCCGTTATTTAAATTGCAAAAATCAATTGTGTTTCAACGTCAATTTTTAACACCGTCCATATATCGCAATTTTAGTACGCGACAAGACGACAATACAATTCATTTCAACACCATTGAAAACTTTGGCTGGCTTCGGACAACCGGTTTCCGGCGTGGCGCCACTATGCTTTGGAGAAACAAGGAAATACATATGTATGCACCTTGCTTTTTGTGAGACAGAAGAACTCTGTGTCTCTGTTCTACCAACGTCGCTGTTGCGACGATTTGCCGCAAACCTAAATGGAGTTCGATCAATGGCAACGCGAGCACGTGGTCCTCGATGTTCGCGATCGGAAAATCGTGTTTTCCAAACTATTTCTAGTTTCGCCGGTTCCACTGTCAATCAACGTTTCTTCCTTTGGTTCCGTTTCTCTTCGATTCTCTCCTTTTTTATTGGCAAACACGTGTCACCGAGTATCGTGTTCGTCTTCGCTAAGCAAGCTTCTATATCAGCGATACGCGAGCCGGTTTCCCCTTCATATTTGTACAAGACTTCGTGAACATCGGACATTTTTCTCCTCTCTTTTCGAATAAGAAAATCCTATCGTTGTTTAACTAACAATTGCATTTCTTTAAATGGAAATGTGGTCGTGTCTCCTTTATATTTTCAATTAGCCAGGGAATTTAGGTTTATTGCCGTGGAAACTTGATCGGTCGTTTACGTAAGGATCTGCGACTCTGCTTCATCTTCGAGGAAAATTTCATCGAATACAATCGTTTCACTCAATGATTGGATCAGTCGAAAGGGAGATTCCGTGACTGCCTGTATAAATATTGATCATAGTGTCTCTTGAAGGGAAGCTGTACCAATCTTGTTGATTTAACTACTGATCCTACTTTATCCTCGAGAAAAATTACTTACTTTGATTGTTTGACCATTAATTTTAGCGTTTCTTCGAGGGAAACAGTGTTGATCGCTCGAGTCTGCTTCTTTCTCAAGGTAAATTGTATTTACTATTTACTCGATCAGCTATTTTATTTTCTTTTCCCGGAGAAACCTTGTTTCTCGCCTGTTTGACCATCCATTCTTCTTTGAGATAAACTGCAGCGATTATTCGTGTAATCAACAAATCTACTTTTTCTTTCTTTACGAAGGAAATCGTGTGTTTAACGAAATCTCGCTTGTTTAGTCATTGATTCCGCTAACTTTTCCAAATAAATCGTCAATCATTCGCTCGATTGCCAATTCTAATTTTGCTTCGAAGCAAACTGCGTTGATTATTCGTATAACCTTTTTAATAGAAACTGTTTTTCGCCTATTTTATCGCCAATTTCCTTTTCAAAATAACATGTATTAATTATTCGTTTAATCGCAGATTTTATTTTATTTTATTTCTATTTCTATTTCGTTTTATCATCGATTTTCCGCCGTCTTCAAAGAAACCCACGTGAATTACTTTAATTGCTTTTTCAAACTAATTTTATTTCTTTACTTTTAAATTAAGAAGCAGCAACGAAAATGCTACAATAACGGAAAAATTCTTCGGTTATCTCCAGAAAGAACACGAAGGTATCGAACTTAGTGTATTGAGACATTTTGTTCGTTGGAAGTTAGTCGACGACATTTGGAACGGAAAGATACATTTGACATGATTTAGTGTGACGTTGAGAGAGAAAAATGGTTTGATCGAGGGTGCCCTTAATTACTAATTTCATAACTTGCTGTTAATCGATCTGACAGTGATATTAGTGGATGTGGTTGGTAGTGCCTGATTAATCGTGATCGATATTTTGAACAAAGAGCAACGAGAAACGATCAGTTTGGAGTTTCACTTTGACGTCGTGAGACTATCGTTAATTAGACATAGAAGAATCATTCGGTGACAGGTAAGGGTTTCAACTTCTGTATTCATTTTCTTCTATAGACTGAATTTAATTTTTCGCTTTGATAATCGTTTATGAAAGAGAAGCGATAATTATTAGTTCTACCTAAGAATGTTACTAATAAATTAGGAAAAAGAAATTTTGATTGGATTCTTGATAACGAGTGAAAATTAATTTAAAAGATTGTATTTGGAATTTTGAGAATCGATCGAGTCCTCAGTTTCAGTGCAATGTAACGTTATCAGTCGCGTGAGTTTGGCTCATATGTAATTTATGTGCAAGCTAAATGTTTCCAACAAATTGTAGCATATTGATTTCTCAAAGTACTGTATCAAATGTCTTGTAATTATAAGCAATTGTTTCGTTTGGACGATCAAGGGTAATATACTCTATTTTTTATTTTAAAAATGCCGCCATTTGTATAGACGTACACACGCAAGTATTTATTATGTAGACACGATGGCTCGTAGACACGAACGTTTCTCGTTGTCGTATTTTCCAAACAGGTCAGTTATTTCGAGCACTCGACCACTTTCGAGCGCTCCTGACAATGACATTAGTCATTCTAATCGATGTCTCGAAATCGATGGTTCTTCTGTCAGCTATTTCGTTTCCGTGTTTATTCCATATGATAATATTGTTTCACGTATTCGCTTAAATTTAATTGGCAAATGATTAATTTCCCTGAATCCATTTTCAAGTAAACATATCAGTTTACCCTTTTGCTCTATCTGATACGAAAATGAACAATTTGATATAAAAATTTTGCGAAAGATCGATATATTATTTTACTTTTAACTTGGAAATCGTTCTCTTAATTTTTCAATATCTAATTAACCACCTCAGTCCCTAAGACCGTCTGTTTTAACGAATGGTAAATAATCAAATAATTGCGTTGCTACATCAGAAGTACCATCTTCTTATATCCCTGATATTAGTGTTAAAACAGGTTTGAAAAACCTTCAATTATTTCATTTATTCTTAGCCTTCGATGGCTTAAAATTTTCTCGGTTATTTTCCAATAGAGTTCAATATATTGATCGAAAACTTAGTTTAGCTAAGCACTGTAACCGGAAGTCACCCTTAAGTCGCCGGGTAAGAGGATTACGAGTAATAAACAAACAATATTAATCAGAAAATTATTCCATTCAATTTTTCTCCTGCATTTAATTAAATATGACAGAGTCGACAAACTTTCCTTCGGTTCTTCTATCTCATTTGCAAATCTATAATATCGATATCCAAACGATAACTCGAACACCATTAACCAGCACTCGAGGCTATTTCTTTCGTCGAAACTTTCCTCAGATATGTAGATATCACGTTGACATCGCCGCGTATACCGAATCAGCCCTTTTTAAAGATGATCTCGCGAGCGTGGTTCGTATGCAATTCAATTTGAACGAGTCGCGTGTCACGATTCACTTGACTCCCGGCACAGTAATTGACCGGCACTCGAGCAAACACTTACGCTTAATTTAACGTTTAACCGAATCGAAAACAAAGCGAACAGTTGCCGGACTTCGCTCGTTCTTTCAGTTCATTTCCGAACGTCTTTCGATCAGCATATCGGGTCTCCTCTTTCATCTCCGTTGCCTTTCAAAATCTAAAATCATAATTGAGACTTTGCTGCTCGAACTATGGAAGGGGAAAACGTGAATGACGGGTAAGATTGTTCCTGCGTTCTGTCAGAAAATAATTTCCTGTTTGTGGGAGAGGAAAGGAGCATTGTAATTGGAATTACAGAATGTGAAACATCAAAGGAACTGCCGAATGACATTTATTTCAAAGACTAGAAGACTGAAAACTTTGTTATACGACTTTTATACTGCTACGCCTGGAAATCAAGGATGGATTCTGTTTCAGCGAAATGAAGGACGAGAAGAGTAACTCTATATTGCCCACTGAAGCGACTCGATTGAGACCAAGATTGGAAAGTTTCGATGATGTTCTACCGTATGTCGGTGACTACGGGAGATATCAATGGCTGTTGTTATTGTCGTTACTACCTTATGGCGCGACGTACGCGTTTCTGTATTTCTCGCAATTTTTCATTACGATTATTCCCACGGAACACTGGTGCAGGATAGACGAATTAGTAAACTCGAATTTCACCGAAGAAGAGAGGTAAGTATGTATAATGAAGGAAAGAAAGAAAAGGAGATATACGTAGCAACGAAAGCTCCTTTAAACTTTGAACGATATTTTTGATTGTTCGTAGAAAGTGACTTTAAAATATTGTGAAAAATATGCGAGATATCGCGATTTCTGGAATTTCTCGAATTTTCGAACATTTCGAAAATTATTAGAAAATATTGTAGAAAAATTTCACGATAAGATGCAAGATATTTTTGGATTACTCTGTCTGGACTTTGGTTCTTATTTTAATAATTAAAATGATCAATCATCTATCGTATGGGATGTTTAGGATTAAGATAGCGATTCCAGTGACGAACGTTTATCCTTATTACGAACAATGTCAACGGAAGGACGTAAACTTCACAGAGCTGTTGAAGAGCGATAAGAGCCTGAGCTCATCGGGCTTCCAAACAAACAAAACGATAAAATGTACTCAATGGGAGTATAATTTTACGCAGATTCCATATCCTAGTATAGGAACTGAGGTGAAGTATTCACATCGTTGTCTGAATCGCATGCTTCGAAATTCTTACACTTCTGCTGCGTTCTTTGGGTCATTTCCGATCTAATCTAACCTTGTTATAGTAAATTTCATAAGTTTAAAGAAAGTATAAGACGATAATTGTTAGTACGGATAATTCCTCGTTCCGATTTTACGCGAACGTTTTTTTCAGAGCATAAAGAACTCTTTCATTCATCGAACTGCGAGCAGAATCGAGATATAAAAATTCGAAGACCGCAGCAGGATTAAAATTATATTCTGAAAAATATGAATCTGGTTTTTCGCTGACTAACTCTTAACCTTGGTGATTAGCTAGATTGGGTATGCGACCGAGAATACCTCGTATCAACGGCGCAGGCCATCTTCTTCTGCGGATCCATCATCGGTGGTTTCCTAGTCGGTTGGATCGCCGATCACAAGGGTCGTATCCCAGCTTTAATGTTCTGCAATGGTATCGCCCTTTTTGCCTCCATTTTCACTGCCAGCGCAAATAGTTTTTGGTCATTCGCCGTCTGTAGGTTTCTCACTGGACTGGCGTTCGATAACTGTATCAACATTCCTCTGATTATCGGTAAGCCTTCTACGAAGTAGAAAGTGCGAGAGGTTCGACCGATAAGCCAATGTTTCAGTCACGCGAGAGATAACGTTAGTATGAAGTCAATGTTTCTATTACGTGAAAGATGATGTTGCGTGAGAAATTTTTGATGAATTGTTCCTCGAAGATAATTTTGACGTTGCTGTACTCGATTGAACTATACGGTTCGAGTTCTTGATTCAAGAGCTTTTGCCACCACCAGAGATGAATATATTGATTTTGTTATTGTTAAAGATCGTTTCATCGATTTTCATGTCGTCGAGGATAGTTATATCTTGATATTCTTAAATCGAGTTATACAAGGTGGTTGGTAATTGGTGGTACAAGCGGAAAGAAGTCGAAAATATAGAATACAAATTTTTTTTTTTAATTCTTCCATCGAGACAACGATCTACAGTGAGATCCGTTATAACGAGACGCGATAAAGTGCACGCGTATCGAGCGAAAATTCAAAGTCGATTTTCTCGAAAACAAAGCCTCGAACGAAAAACGTTTATTCTATATTTTCGACTTCTTTTTTCGCGTAGAATCACCCCCTTTCCGCTTGTACCATCAGTTACCAACCACCCTGTATATCTTTTCGTATATGATTGTAAATTTCTCTGGTGTCTTAGTTTTTTCTAAAATAATATTGTAATCATTGCTGAGAATTTACAAGTAAAAAGTTCTAGCTGTGTAGTTTGTTCGATTGATGTTGGAAAGGTTAACTTACCAATAAATGATGAGCATGATAGTGATACGACCAAGTCGTGGCAGCTTGAAGAGATGTAGGACAGTGTATTGATTATGCGATTGATCCTTCTCATTCATCGCCTTGCAACTTTTCTCAAATTCGTCGAATATTTCTTGCTTCACCTCTTTACCGTTCACTTTAGCGAAGTTTTTCAGCATCTCGATCGCTTTGTCCACCCTGCCACTGGTTATGTACCAACTACGGAAGTATATGAAATACGCAAACGTTATAAAAGCCTGTAAGAAATTTTCAAAATCATCACTTTCACCAACCTTTTGTATCGACAAACTTTTTGTGCAAATTTGAATAGAGCTGTCTAGTTACGCATCAATCATTTATTTTGCACAGCTAAAAATGTGATGGCTTATCGAGAGAAAGATGTTGACCTTGAGATGTTTTATTTACGAGACAGAGGAATCGATGTAATAACCGATCCCAAGATAGTATGTATTGTTGGATAAAATATTACCCAATTTAATTCAGCTATAATTTTGGAATTTTTATGGTCCGGTCTCAAAGGACTTTTGATGTTTTAAGAGAAACTTTAACGTAAAAGAAATTTCTTATATTTCTTTGAGGATTATTTTTAAAGAATTTTCCGATGATACGAAGATACAAAAATAATCCAAAGGACGAGGTAAGATTAAATGTCTACTATACTATCGTATACTAATTTACTTACGAAATTTCTTTGTATTATATTTTTATAATGAAAAAGAAATTGGAATTAAACTACCGTGCACTTTCAGGAACAATCCATGGTCCTACAAACGCAACCACCATAGGACACGCGGTGACCATGCTGAGAATCCTCCAATTTGAGATCCAATATGCGATCCAAGGCAGAAGACTCGAGGCTGCCGCGAAATAAAGTCCAAACGACATGTTCGCTACCAGAGTTCGATATTTCGGACCGACATATTCGATCACTGAAAGAATAATTCGTGATATCGTTATTGTATTACATCGTTATAGAAATCTTCCCAAATGTTTCGTCAATTTCGTTTCTTCATTTGATATAATAATATTGTTTCCTTATTTCCTTTAGGTTTGTCCTTTCTTCGTTTTTTACCAATCTAATTTCAAATATTCAGACTTATTTGTAGATTTTATAAATCATTAACATCGACAATGTAAGATCGTTTTGAATTAAAAAGAATTTTAAAAGGAACACTGCTTTCATCTCAATATCGAACGGAGAGTGCCTCAGTAATCGTGGTATAACCGAAGATTATTCTCCATAGGGAAATAGGTCACTCGAAAGATACAATTTCATACCAGAAAAGTATACAGAATTAAGTATCCTGTCGTTTAAAATAAAATATCTTAAAGTATCCCTAGACACATGTAATTTTAATACCAAACTAGATATACAATTACACAACAAATTTCAAATTACGAGATATAATTCCAAAATATAAAGTTTCAGTAAAATCATTTACCATTAAATATCTTAAAATTGATATCGTAAAATTCGAATAAAAATTTGACTTAAGAAAAAACAAACCGACATAGGGCAATAAACATTTATTCAAACACGTCATAAATAGTTAATCGTTACGTAAAACGGGACCGATACCGGTGCCTCATTATTAGGTCATAAATTATAGTTTTCCTATTCTCAACAGCTTTTTCTCTCTTATAATTTTCTCGATGACTCACCGATAATGAAAAGCACGTTGAAGCAGTTATCGAACGAGGTACCGACGACTAATCTCGCCAGACAGAAGCTCCAGAAGCTGTTGCAAAACGCAGTGCCGACAGACGCGATGAAACCAACCGCGTTACACGCAACCAACGCCGGAATTCTGCCACAATGGTCGGCTATGTAACCGAATATTAAGCCTCCAAGAATGCTGCCGACGAAGAAGGCCGATTGTGCTGCTGAGCCGAGGAATGCGTGGTCGCATACCCATTCCAGCTGAAACAGAAAAGGGGGATGCTTTATGATTGCGGCTAGTTATGAAAAAACACCGCGTGGTTGGGAAATCGATAGAAGGTGAAGAGAATAAGGAAGACGACGAAAGGACGAGTAATAAATTCCGTAGTTTTTTAATATCATCAGAATTGAGAACCTGAGTCGTAGGTTAGTTAATTGTAGTCTTTTGGTAATATTTTTAGTAATAAAATAGTAGAGGTTGTTTGCATAATTCTTGGATATGATTAGAGAATTTGTCATAGGAAGGAATATAAATTTGTTAAGTAGAAGATAGTATCTCCCGATTTAAGCAGGACTTTTTAGTAATAAAATAGCAGAAATAGAAATTAGAAATAATAATAATAACAATAAATATTCGATAAAAATTTCTTGAGTCGTAAGAAGTTACCAAATGCGTATTTATACGTTCAATTCGAAATATCTGTCTATTGTACAGTTGTAACTTTCACTTTCCGATTTATGCGATATTATATAAACGGATTCATGTTCGTGATTTAATACGCCGAGACGTACAAATAATTAAGGATGACAAGGTTAATTTTATGTTCCGCTATAAACGAGCTCTGTTAAGATGCAAACAGCATAACAAGTAATTACACCTACGTCTAAGTTCGTGCAACCAACAAGGACTTCTTTTATAATGACTGCATTATATGCTATCGTTAGCAGCTTTACGAAAGACCGTAAATATTTATAGAACGACGGCATGGTTTTATTGGCCAGGATGGGTCTGCCTCTCTGATACCACTCTCCAATATGTCGGTATAGTTCACATTGTACATGTTACATCGCGAAAACGAAGTCGCACCTTCCGCCAGCAATTCCTCACTCGACGCTGGAGGGATCGATAGTGCAATCCTACATAAAACAAGAATACGTTACATTAACGGTGATGAAATTTGCAAGAAGTATTTTTAAGAATACTAATTTTCGTTTGATTTTCTTATCTTTTTTTAAATAACCAAGGAAAAATGACAGCAAATGGTAGAGAGAGGGAGAGAAATGGGAAAAATAAGATGAAAATTCTACTCAAAAGTGCATAGTTTTTAATCCTAATCTTAAATTAGTCCAATTCCTTGAAACTTAATTCGAATCCTGTTTAAATAAAAAAAGTGACAAAAGTAATATACATAACAATATAAAAATCTATAATAATTTCTCTAATAAAGAATAACGACGATATCAGTAACAGTAATAACACATTATCTTTAATAGTGTTTACATTTCTGCATTTTAAAATTTTCTGTAAAAGTAAAATTCGCATAAAAATCCGCGGCCTACTTATTATTTATAAATCTGCTGTTTCAAAAAAAAAAAAAAAAATCAAAAATGGGAAAAGTGAAAGAATAAAGTAACAGGAAAACAAAAGCACAAAATACAAAAGAGGAAAAGAGACAATGACCGTAAAAATAGGAACAAAGGCAAGAGCTGGAAGGACGATCGTCCCGTATCTATTGCACTCCGAGGCATTCGAATTGTGTTGGGATTTAATTACCGATCGCTGCACGTATCGGTGAGTCTATTTCCAGACAAATAAACGGTACGCGGGGAGATTCGAGAAATTGTGCGAAACGAACGATTTTCCTCGTTGACGGATCGTAGAAAACCAGATCTCGCATGCGTCGTCAAGAATGGTAACACGATTCGTTGGAATCGTGCCATCCAGACATCCTATCCTTTCGCCGGTAATTCCTTACGTTCTTGAAATAGAACACGTGAAAAAGACGTTGATAATAGTATAACTATGGAATCGCGATTTCCAACTATTTTTATCTCGTCGCAAACTAGTTACAGGTATTGTTACGTCGCGTAACATTCTACCTAGCCGAGGCCACACACCGCAGGCAATATGGCAACCAGATGTCTTCGGATACTCGCAGCGTATCCTCCATAGTTTCAAGGACCTTCCATAAATTTCATAGATTTCCTAGAAAAGGTCCTTCAAACGAAACAAACATCTGTTTCCGAGGAATTTCTAGAGACTATTGTCTACCACGGCTTAACAAGGGAAAGTTAGTTTTTCTCACGTACGCTGCAACTTTCCTCCCACTAACCACTTTCTCTCGAGGGCGGTTAAGACCCTTCGTCTAACCAATTAACGACGAAGCCTACTCCCTCACTCTCCTAACTCAAATCGTCACGAACAAATCCGATGGTCCCGTGCGCTAGACACACCCATCCTTAGCGTTCCTCCGACACATTATCGTCTCCCAAGACAGTACTGATTTTACATCCTTCGAACGGTCAACACCCGCAGATCAGTCACTCACTCATCTCGTACACACTCACCAGCGTAACTGCCTTTGTTATAAGTTGTTGGAATAAACGGTGAAATATAACTTACTACTGTGTCATATTCATTCAAACACCTCTGTTATCCTAACCGAAACAGGGGAACGACTACTTCGCGGCGTCGATTCACCGAATCGTAGCGAGAATTTACGCCTCTCGCTGACGCGTTTTCCTCGCGACCGCGTCTCTCCGCGAACGGTCGTAACAGGTATCTCCCCCACTCCCGTACGACACGATATTTACATATGCATTTACATATACAACGCAATACCTGGGTTTTCCTGATTCAATAAACACAGTTGTTTCGTGCAAGTTATCAGATATTATATTGTGGTTTTAAAGAAATAAATTGTCGCAATGCGATACGTTATCACAGCTGAGAAAATGGAAATCTCCGTGCAAGTGGAAGATTCTGTCGTCGAGAATATTTATTGCGACCTGCATGGAAAATAAACAGGCTTTCGAGAAGCCTGGTTTAAACTACGTGCACGTGACTTGAACAGATATGTACATGTTGGAATACAACGATATCAGTCGCATGCGGATAGAGTGTTTGATCGTACAGATTCTTCCATTCGTTGCCAACGCCATCCCCAACAGCGTGCGTTCGTGAGATGCACCACGGCAGTTGGCACGTGCATGCTTTTTCAAAAAGACGCCGGAAGAAGCGTGAGGATATGAATGGAACATTCTAGACGGGCACGTCGAGAAGCTACTAGAAGGTTCTGTGCCACATGTGACGCCACACAGACACCCACACAGGTCACACTCATTATTGCATAGAGAGTGGGGCTCTAAACCTTTTCAAGGGCCATGGGTCACTAAGCCAGTCTGTGAATAACTAGCCAACTGTCTACATTCCAGAACGCACATTTATAACTCTCGAAATAATTGTTTAATAAATATCACATTGTATTATTTCAACATAAACATTGTGTCTTCCACAGAATATTAATCCTAATTCCAAGATTCAATTCTAACAGTACATATGCATATAAATTGTCTCCTATAGAAGGTGGTTAATTCTAGACATCGAAAGGAACGTCTTTAATGAAAACATGTATTGATTTGTTATACGATCAACATGATTATTGACCATTTCGATCTGCCGGAGCTGAAAATGTCTATCGCGTAACAGGGTAAATTCGAACATAAAGAAACTATGTAGGATCGTTCGTTACGTATAACTCAATAATTCAAATAAGACAAATTGCACATAAAGTGTCACTTACTTTTGTTTGTCTGTGAAGTTCCATCGTTCGAGTTCCGGAACGGTACACCAGTGTTCAGCTGGCAATAGCGTGATGAAGAACTGCGTGAAGTAGAGGAACGCGTAGACGAAGGTGAAGGAGCATGATGAAAAGGAACCATTGGTAGCGGCTGGCCTCGCCAACGTACGGTAGTATGTCGTCGAAGGTTTCGATCTTCGGACGTTCGCCCTCCTCGGCTTTTACGGACTCCGTCATGACTGTCATTATCTCGATATCTGCGAATCAATGATCCTCGATCACCTACTTAACTCGAATTACACGTTACGAGGAAACTAAGTTCAAGGTGAATGGGGTATTATTAGGTCGTCGAATAAATTCGTGTTGCAATGCGTTCATACCTTTTTATGTGTTTTACGAATACAGATCGATAAACGATCAAGGTGATCGATCTTATGATATACAGTGGCTCACGGAAGTACTCGAACACTTTCATATCACGAAACGTTCTATAATTTCGTTAGCACTCTAACGAGATACGATTATCGAGATTATAATAGTAAAATTTGGAATCAATCTGAGATTGTATATTGAAGATATATATACATGAGACAATGTATATATATTTCGCAAATATATATGTTAAATGAAAAATTAATATGTATATAACACATGATGATGATTTTACTACGTACATCGTGGCTTATTATTCTTATTAATTTAGCGAATAATTGACTGCTCAAATACTCTGGTAATTTTTATATATAAAATAACAATAATATATGTTTCCAATAAATATATGAAATTTCTATATACACGTTTAGATCTGTTTCAAATTTTCTCAATGTAATTACGACGATCGTGTCTCACTTCAGTGTCAATGAAATCTCAAAGTGTCTCGTATAAAAATCACCAAAGGTTTGTTTAAGTGCCCGAGTACTTTCACGTGAGCGACTGTTGTTTTAGTAGCAAGTTCTCTTATGTCTATCTCTTCGTTACATTTAGCCGGATAATTTCTCATGTTTATCAACGTGTTATGATCTTTCTCTTATTAAGCGGAGGAATCTCTTCTTCGCTAAATTTTCTTAAACGGGTTCAAGGTGAGGTGAACCACATTGTTGAAATCAAGATGAAGAAGATGAAATCTAAAGTCGAGATGAAAGGAAGTAGATGTTTGTATTGTCTAGATATATTGCCATGCTACTTTTTGACACGATATAATCTTAGGTAAAGGCTAATTCAAGGTGATACAGAGTGTACTGGAAAAAGTGATTTGAATTTGCTAGAGAGGAAGAGAAAAGGAAAGATCCTTGAACATTTTTGCAAGGTTATTGCAAAATGGAGGATACTATCGAAGGCTTATTGCTGTCACTTGTACGTTCTAACTGGAGTGTCCTTTAAATAATTTGCTTCTTATTAGATCCTTTTTGCAAATAGGAAGATAATATTTTTGGGACGTGAGGATTGTTAAATAAAAATGTAATGTAATCAGATGTAAATTGTCATTGGAATAGAAGAGTTTGTTTAGAAGAAATGATCATGAAATACACAAAATGTATCGTGCGTAATGTGTAAATAATAATTAATTCTAAAGACAATTAATAAAAATTTTAAATAATAGAGCACCATACCTCCGGTTCCTGCTTATTTTGACACTGTGCAGAATGTCACACGATTGTTGCCTTTTTTTTTTAAAGATTATTCAGTTAAGAAACAAGCACCAATAAAAAAGCAATTATAGTTAATTATTAAAAAATCCAAGTAGGTATTACATAAATAAAATTATCAAGGAAGATATTTATCGTAAAGATTGTGTGCTTATGAAAGAAGTAAACGAAATTATTGTAGCGCCATAGTAATTTGTATGAATCTTTGAATCTTGTTTAAATAAAATTTTCGATAAAAATTTGATTCTATCAGTGAACGATTACTACAGTTAATTACTGGATAATTAAAACAAGTAAGTAAAATTATTGTTACAATAATCCCGACAAATTCGTGATATTATTCAACTAGAATCGTTAAGAAAAAATTCGACACCGTTAGCGAACGCCATTTTACTTTTACTTCACGAAGGCCAACGTTATAAACGTTGAATCAAGAGCAATCATTTTCAATATAAAATATACGCGCGAAAGCTTTTGCTCCCTTTGATAATTGAATCCTTAATTTGCCGCCAATTAAACTCTTTCCCAACCACCTTCGTCTTCTAAGAAACCTTTTATACCCCAAAGAGAAATCCCCTTTTGCACAAACTCGCTTTTTTTCAACCATCGTACAACACGATATGATATTTACACCGTGCAATTTACACGATTCAGATCTCAATCTTGCAAATCATTTCGAAAATAGATCGATGATTAAATCGATTATAAAATCGTCCCTGCAAGTTTTAATTGATTAATTATTTCTTTATTTGATGAAATATTATTTATTATTTAAATATCGTTAATTTACTGGCGTTCAATGAAATTTCTCGTAGAATTAAGTTCGTTTAAAATATTATTAATTTAATGACATTTTTTGTAAGATAATTGCGGTTAGATTTGATCTTTTACGAAATCTACGAGATGATCGCGTTCGATTAATCACCGATGTAGCGCATATGTAAAACAATTACAACAGTCCATACATAGATGTTTCATAAGTGTAGATGATTATTTATTACGGTTCTGTGTAATTAATGTTCGTTGCGATTACCACGAACTTAGATAAAAAAAAGAGTATTAATGACGAGAGAACCGGAAGTGACCAGTCCGTGACATAACTGTTATTTTCTAGGGGCTTGGTAACATTTGCATAAATTATTTCGCGTATACTGTAACGCACTTTACGTTACAACGGTATGCCGATGGACACGAGAAAAGAATTTTTCTGCCACAAATTGAATGGCATTTTTGGCGATAATGATTGTGTGGAATGATGATTACTTTAATTGAGATTCTAATCGAGATTCAAGTGATATATGAAGTTTGTACTTTCCAATAGGATACATTGAGAAAAATGTCTTCGAAAGAGAATATGCTATTTTTGAATACACCATTTTTTAATAAGTCTAACAAATTCTGGATCTTTTAATTCACAAGGTTGCAAATCTCCAAATTGTTCAGTCTGAATTTTCGAATCTTCTAATCTCACGATCTTCGAATTTTCTAATCTTCGAATCATTAAAAATCCTAATTTTCATAGAATTTTCAAGGAAGCTATAAAATAAAAATATAAAATATAAAATAAGAAAATTTGAAAAAGATACATAATGCGTTCGATCCAACACCATTTGCTCATAGTAAAAAAAAAAAAAAAAGATAAAAGAAATTGTATGCAAAATAGGTAAACGTATTATAGTATTAGTCAATTATAGCAGATTGCTATCATTAATCAGTAATTATCCGAGTCGTAGCTGCATCTGTATATACATGAAGTATACAACACTAAAAATACATTTTCCTTAACAAAAATACTGAATAAACACATTCCTACGTAGCAACTAGTCAGCTGTGATAAATTGTTCGCTTTGAACAACGATCGACTAAGTTAGCATTGATTTCCGGATTGTGCGTAAAGCGTGCAATAAAACGAACACGTGTTTATCCCTAACGTTAAGCCAGGACCACCTAAATTAATACGAATTTTCCCATCAGGTACCGTCCTTATTCTGACAAAAAAATGCAAGCGATATTTGTGCATGTAAATAATTTGTCTGTGTGTATATATAATAACTTATATGAAACAAGTATTGCGATATTTCTCGTACATTGCTAGATATAATGATTTTAAATAATTCTGGCTCAAAAATTCGATTAAGAATTACATTGCAATTTCTAGAAAATTGTTACAACATTAAAAAAGCGAGATCCCTTAGAATATGGTATATCAAAAAAATCTTACAACCAATAATTTTACGATTAAAAAATGTAAGAAACCTCCCCAAAGTAATCGATCCGTGAAATTAATAAGAAACGTATGCTCCAGCAAAAGCTACGCGCGAATATTGAACACAGCTTCAAAACCGACCTTTTCCGATTGAAAACGCATAGCAGAGTAGCAATAACTCGTCCACCGACGCACCAATGAAAATGGAGGCTCGTAACGATCGTCATAACTCGAGTGACTTAACGATCTCAGGACGATCGTTATCGACCGATCGCTTCCGTTCCGGCCTGGACGTTTAACAACGAGGACAAGCGTGTGTCAAACGTTCTCGGTAACCGGTTACACAAAAGTGCGCACCTTGAACAACTATTACATCCCAGAACTAATTAATAAGAGCGATCATGGCTAGCATGGATACATATAGTTTGCATACGTGATTTTTCCCTGCGGGGCCAGTTTTCTCGCCTTCGAATCGATCAGGGAAGGCGATCGTGATCGCGATCGAGCCATTGAAATTCATTCGATGCACACGAGATACAGCATAGCGTTTTGATCTCGCGGAACTCGCACAAACTACAAAGTCAAACTTACAGACTCGTAACAATACAAAGTGGAACGATCGTTTGGTTTCACTTCCAACCGTAAGTCTTCCTATTGATTGGTGTTCTTCTTGGTCGTAAGGGAAAACGAAGAAAAGAAAGGAAAGAAATCTGTTATTAATATTGGAATACCATCGTTTTCGAGGAATTATCGTTCTATTTATTTATTTATAATGGCGTTATCGAGTTAATTGTTTCTTAATATGATACATTAAAACACTTATTGTAGTCGATAGAAACAGAAATTTTATTTAAGATTGCAATCCCAATTATCTGATTTTCCTGACGGACAATTTATATGGATCGATTGGAATTCATATAACAAGAGTTCACCAATTTTCTTCGCTACTCATCATTTTTCGTTCGCGTGATACGAGCTCATGTTCAAGTGAGTGCTTCAAATCGGTAAAAGTTCGATTAATTAATCGAGTTCTACCATATTTAACGCGAATAAGCTTTTGCATAATAAGCAACGAATGAAATAAAAATTTGTTGTAATACACAATGAGTAAGTTAGATTAATTATCGCTTTATATGATAAAAGTCCATGGTCCAGCGACAACATTGGAATTATTTTTTTCTTATTCATCTTGGAATTTATGATTGTTTACGGCGTTCTTTTTTGCGACAAATTGAGCTTATGGAAGTAATTTCTCTTCTAGAAAAATTGAACGCTAACGCCGTGTGCCAAGATAATGTGCAAGAACTAGTGTACAAAGAGTTAATCATTTTGGCTTCTGAAAGACTATATGAGTCACGGTTGTCCTATTTTTGTTGCTTAATTGCAGTGTTTGACCACCTGTTCTAGAATAGTGAGTTTACCTCTCACTGATCGGCATCGATTGGTATTTTGTAGTACAGTGCTTTGTTAGTCGATCGTGGCATTTAAACATACCAAGTTCATGGAGAAGAAGGCAGTTTTCTAAGTTTACGTTCTTTAGAAAAACATAATTTTATCATTAAAACGTCCGACCTTTTGATACCCATCTAAATATGTTATACATAGTCTCGATAAATATCACGATAATGGATAAGTATATATAGTCGCGTTTCTGTTCCAATAAAAGTGAACACTGATGCTATCGAAAACACTTGTATATTTTTAGAAATTCCAAAAACAACAAATCCGATGTCAGTGATTTCGTCTGATTTGCTAGTTTCTAGCGTTAAGATTGAATACACAGCTGGCAAATTTTCTATTTCAAAGATCTATTTAACTTTGTGATTAAACAGCTTTCTACAAAGTTTTGCGGATTTGTTAGTTATCTTCGAAAGAATAAGCAAGCTTTAAAGGACTTTGATCTAGTAAGTTTATTCCTCTTCAACCTTATACTTAATCATAAAGTAACGCTATAATTAGAAAATCAACATAAATGGATTTCTTCTGTCTAACCTTCTTTAAAATAATTAGCTGTTAAATGAGCCAGAGTTCTAGGAAATCTCTGATGCTGTTGATCTTCAACGAGATACAGATATCTGACAGATACTATCAAAATTCTATAGACGTCTATCCTTCAACTCTCAGCATACCAATGTTTATGCCATCATCGACGTTTCTTCACAAAGGGTCCTTAAAGAACTTTATGATTCTGTTACTCCTAAGTTACTTTGTACTGTTATTTTTTTGTCATAATAGTGCCTACTAGAAATGTTTACCTAGTATATAAGTTTCACTATTATTACCATTCTATCGTATGTTGTACTCGGAGTTAGTCACAGTTTCTCACAAACGTCTAACTTACTCTTAGTTATTCTGGCACAGACGCTGTGTTTCACTTACTGAAAAAATAAACAAAAAAAGCAAAATGATGTACGTAATATACTAAAACATTCTAAGATACCGTGGTAATTTTTCTATTTCTTGTGTAAATCATTTCAACTTGTTTTTTTAATGTTTTTATTCCTAATTGGTACACCGAAATGGATGTAGCAAATGTATATCACGGTATTATCCAAATAGCCTAATATCCGAACGTTCTATTATCCAAACACAATATTTCTTCGTAACGAATGCCCTTTTCCGTTTCAAATATGTACATACGTATGTCGTCAGTGTTCATACACAATGTACTCTTTCCTTGATTTGATTCATTGAATTGTGATTATACGAATTTGGTATGAAACTAGGAAGCGGTCTAACTATCGCAGGAAAATACGATGTAAACGAGAAAACTGGAAAGTGATGTAAGCGCAACAAAATTAGCAAAAATACACGATATTGGAGAAGCCAGAGTCACAGACATTAAAGGAAGAAAAACATAATTGAAAATTCTTCAAAGCACGTAGATTCCTCGAATGTTGGCAACGGTAGAAAGCCGCAAGTATTCTGATGTAATGAAATGTTTCACGTAGACGATAATAATGGCGATTTTATATAAATGAAAACAGCAGACGAAAACTCTAATAAAAAGATATCTTCTCATGCCGAAGCACTCGTGGCACTCGTAGAAGAACTCCGATAATTCGAAGTACGATAAAGAACGTAACTCTGTGTAGTTATTTACGTTGAAAAAATTATCTGATTATGGATTCATAAATATTTAAAGAATCTGTCGATTACTCTTAAACTGTATTTGGATAAATGAAATTTCGTCTTCCTATTATTTCAGAAAAGAGAGGCTCTACTACATTGTCTGCAGTATGTTTCTAATAATTAGTAAAATATCTGAACTAAATAAATGTAGACGTGAAAGTCACTGCACATCAGTATATTAAAGGTCAACACAAATACACTGACTGTCACATCACGAAGACATTTTAAAGAACTAATAAGGACAAAATTGTTTATTTAACAAGTCAAAATCTCGATCAATTAACGGACCACCATTATATCGTGATATTTAACGAAACTTCCAATCTTAAGAGCCATATATTATTATATTATAGCAGTGTTATAACAGTCATTGGCTCGGATTTTAATTAAATTGGTCGTGAAAGTGAGAAGAAGTAAAGAGACCGAGTAATCACGAAGAAAAGGTATGTATGTAACTTGATCGAAGCAAATACCAAACTTTTAGTTGTTATCTTCAACGATGGAAATTTGGTCATCTAAGTAGGTTATCGACGCAAGTGTTAATGAGAGATAAAACACGATTGGAGCAATGAAAGAACTTCATTTTCTTCCTTCTTCGCAAAATAGCAAATATACAGTAGCTCACATGAAAATATCTGAATATTTGTGCAAACATTTTGTAAATATATCATGTGTATTATGTTCGCGATCAATGAATATCGCAGTAGCTCCTATATGAGTTTTCAGATTGACTAAAAATTTGACTGACCTACAATAGTCATGTCTCATTCCGATACTAAAAAAATTTTTAAATATTTTATGTAACGCATACAATAAAGATACGTAAGTTATCTATGCTAAATGCTGAAATACTTATAGAAGTCCTTTATGGATATAGTAGATATTATAATATGTGTGTTAGGCGAAACATTTTGAAGTTTAATTATCACCGTAATGAGACACGGCTAAGATAACACAGGTACGGTTATATCGAACAAGTTTTTCCCGATATACTTCATAATGTTCCGTGTAACAGATAACATACATTATACACCAAAGCCTTTTACGACCAGCGTTCAAATACTTTCACGACGAACCACTGTACCAAAATTCAAGTCTCACGCGACACATCGATACGAATGATCGGTGCAAACAAACGTTTACCTCTTCCACGATCGTCCGAGAGCAACGCGAAACTTCACTAGGCGTATCACAAATCTCGTCGTGGTTTTGTTTCTAAAACGAGAAACTCTCTGCAGAAGTCACAGAAATAAAATGAAATCTAGCTTCTTCACTTTTGTCCGACTCGATAAGTCGATTTCGAACAAACTTTACTCTTTTCTTCTTCTTCTTCTTCTTCTTCCGGATGTCTTTTCACTGTTTCAACAGGATAAAACGGAAATGGGAAAAATAACAAAAGAAATCGCGGATCGCAACGACTCTCGTGATCCTGTGATCCAAGTCCAGGACACGTGCTCGATCTCGATCGTCACAATGATCTTGGGTGCACGGATCCTCGATTTTTCGGACGCCGCGCTACATCGTCGTTTAAAAGGGGGCACGCACCGACTGTTCGCCGCGTGGACAATTAGCGGGGCTTTATAGCGCGTGCAAACGAAAGCGGAGCCCCACCAGCGTCGTGTGTGCGGCTATTGGACGATGACTTTGGTCCCCGTGGATCGTCCTGTCGACAGCAACGCCGAAGTCGAAGACGTCACTGGAGAACTGCGGGGATTTTACGATTCCAAAGAGCCGCTTCTCCTGTTGCACCGCGACCGTTGGGTTTTCTCGTGACTCGTTTGCACGCTTTTTTCCCTTCTCGCTCTTCTCACTACCACCGCAATCTTCTTTCTCTCTCGTCGCTTTGTCGCGACACGTATACGCGACCGGAAAGCGAGAAACATAAACTGGTGACGCGCAGGTGAGTGTACCTTCCGAGAACGTTGCGACGTTGTTGCATGGTTTGATATGTTTCCTCAAACTGTGTTTGGTTAACTAACTTAATTCGCCTGTTGGTGACTCATGGAAATTTGAGTGATATTACGAGGTGAAGTTGCGGAGTATTTGGAGTGAGAATTTGTGAATTTCCTGTGTTTCACCATGTTACGTATGGTAATTTACAGTGTTGTTTGTATAGTATAGTACAGATTGGAAGAGATACAATAATAAGCAGACAGCTAGGCTGGTTAATTGATCAGGAATATTAATTGAGTATGAATTGTTTAGCAAGAAAGAGAAAAAGGTATAATTCTAAGTTGCTTTGCTGCGTACATTGGGATTTATGATATACGAAAGATCGATTTCTTTCAGGTAGGAAAGAATGATTATAAAATAGAAATTATTACGTAATTTTTAGTATCGCAGGTTTACCGTGGTATTGAATTCGGCTAATGATATGTGAACTGGAAAAACAATGATCATGTGAATCAAACGTTGATTATCCATCCGTCGAAGCGTTAGTCAGATATCGTGTAACTGATAGTTCCTTGAGTGGTTTCAAAGTCGAACGATGAAACAATTTGAAATAATCGTTCCATTATCGACGAAATGAACGAATTTATCTAATGGGGCTCGTTAATTTATTCGACTTTTAATATTAATTACTAATTGTTATAGAAATTGATTTAACAAATTTGATATAAATTGATTTACCATTAATTAATCGATGGTAGAAAAGAAACGTTGGAAAATGAGTAATATGTAGCTTTAGTTTTACAGATTTTACAAAATCAATGTTACTATTTAAGAAAAAATGAATTTGATGGGGTAAAAGCTATATGGAAATATACTAACGACTTAACGAATTTAAATTTAAAGGACTTTAGAAACAAAGAAACAGAGACAAACTTTAGTTCTCGATGATACTTGACACGTGAATTGATTAACAGCTTGTCTTGCGTGATTAAATTTAATAGGATTAATTGAAAAGTATATCGTATACCGTGTGTGAATCATGATAAAGTTGGTTTCATCGTAATTCACACGGTACTCGCAATGATCATTCAATCGGCAATTTTATTGTTCCAACATCACATCATTTACTTATCTTCGACTTGTACAATTCTCTGTGTTTTACGCAATTCTCTTTTTTATCCATCATTTTCTCGCATAGCACTCGAGTAAAAGCGAATCAACCGTTCAGTGAACCATACTTTGTTTCACTATGTTTCTTCACATGGTAAATGTTTTTTGATATCTTTTTCAAATTAAAATTCTACGGTTCTTCGGTTTGTTACATTGTGAACGAAAAAATCAACAGATATATAGAAAAATATCGAGGTTAATCGCATCGACATTTTCAAATTTTTTAACACTCAATTTTAACTTTCTAATAATAACTTTCAAATTTTCAAATTGTCGAACTTCTAAATTTCCGAATTTCCAAATATTCCAGTTTCGATGCGCTCGAAGTTCTAAATATCCTAATTTTGAAATATTTTCAAATCGTCCAAGTTCCAAATTTCCAAACTTCGATATCGCCGGAGTTCTAATTTTTTGACCTTCTATGTTTACCCGAGAGATAAAAAAATTATGATCGGATAATGTCGATTATGCCAATCGAGGATTACAAATTTTCTATTCGTGCGACCTTCGACACCGAAAATAAATGAGCGCGATATTTTCCGTTTTTATCTTCCTCGAGCCGCAGTTAATTAAATCAATTGTCACGAAAGAACACGGTAGTTTTTCTGATTCCCGAAACAAAATAGCCCCATTGATAGCTTCAGGAAAATTCGCTGAGTAATGAAATCTACTCGCGAAACACGGAGACGCAGGGACTTAACCGTCAAAGATATTTGCTTCAGAAACCCGATACCCTTGAAAAAGAAAAAAAAGAAGAGAATTACATGTTATATACGCGAGATGCAAGATCGCTCTTACGATCTTTCTTACGCAACGGAACAGTTTGAAAACGAAGTTTGAATTTCGCGCGTATTCCAGTAAAGGGTTCCTCCTTGAAAATTCGCCAATAGAAATCGAACGTGAAAGATTTCGTGAACGCGAAAAGCTATTCGAATTATTCGTCGTTTTAATTCTCGAAATTCGTTGATAAATATTAATTATATTTTATCGCAGTGGAGGATAGATTTCGTAATAGACGCGTGAAGAAAGACGTTTTATCGATATTTATAAGAATTATAAGTCATCGTCTTGCGTTGATCTAAGAGGAAATCTAAAACAGAGGTATCTTCCTGCGAGCGGTTTGAACAACGTTCATAAAACGTTCTTTTTCGTTGGTTACAACGATCTTCTGCAAATTCGAAGATTGTCTCGGTTGCTGCAGTATATGTTGTTTCTAAGATTTGTCGATAAAAGCGCTAAATCATCGGGATTACTTATAAGTAATATACCTGTATCATTCCGTTTGATAGGTCTGTTCAACGTGTGTCGCGAGATGTTATTATTACCATAAACAGATAACGATTTTTGCTGATATTTTTTCAAAATTACGTCATCTTGTAGAGCATAGAAGATTGGAACAATCGGTATATCACGCTGATTGATCTTGTCATTTTTGTTCGTCTGTATCATAAATTAACGTTAGAAGGCATATAGTATCTTTTTTCTTTCGCCTTTTTTTTTCTTTTTCTTTTTTTTTTTTAGGAAGGAGGTTTCTCTTTTCTATTGCAGGATAGTGCATAATTAATACTTTTAATAAATCCATTTTTATGCATACAATAGCTTTTGCCTGACTTTATAAAGACGTTATGAAAGTACGCACTGTGATTTTCACAGAAGACAATAACGTTCCTTTAATTACTCGATCGACAAGGTGATTATTAGCATGTTGTTATTCAGGGTCGTCAATTCTACGTTGCGAATATATAGGTATTTCTGATATCAATTACTCGTTATACTCGTTATGATTTGTATCCAATTTTCGTTTCATTATTTCCTCGTTATGTACAGTTTGTTTATAATTACTATGCATATCTACAGATTATCTTCTGTAATTGCTTGATATTGATTTCAAATTTTTATCGAAGTACAGTCATTCTTTATTTAATTTTGTAAATATTTATTATTTTGTAAATAAATAATTATTTTGTAAATATTTTAATCCAACTCGGAAGAAAAATATTCTGTTCTGATGCTGCACGATGAATAAATTATTTCAGCAACTCTAGTGCGTTTTGTTATTTAACAAAATCCAAAAGGTGCATCACGGAAAGATACATCGTCGTTGATCGTTCTTATAAAATTTGCGTGCATGATAGCACCGATAACGTTGCGACACGACAACGCAATATGCCCGGGGATTCGTCTACATGTCGTATGTCCACACATAGGACGACAACATTTGCATTCGTAATCGCAGCTATAAACGGTGTTTCACACATATCGCAAACTTCCTTATCAGCTCCTCTGAATAAAATCGAAAAGAAGATTTGATGATTCACGATAAATATAAAGTTTAAGTCGAAAGCTTGTCGTTGAAGAATTGAAACACGTAAAATACTGCTGTTTAATTTCGATATCATTTCTTTTTAATTATTGCTGCCTCGACTATTTGGACAAGCTACAGATCATTAAGAAATAGACTTATACCGCTTTCAAAATTATTATGATTACGCGATTATGCTATTCCATTTATTAACGATGTTTCGATTGATTCAAACGAACGAAATATAAGAGTGAAATTATAATTCGTTTATAAATAAAAGTTTTACGTTAAAGTACACGTAAGTCTCTCGTTTTATCAATTTTTGTCGAAAAATATACTTACATCACTTTTAAAATAAACGCTTCAGTTAAAAGTGGAAAGAATTCTGTTAAATACGAAGATACGTGTAACTGAGGAAATTTTGTCGAAGTAAAATGTGCATATCTGTTAAAATGAATAATACTTTGATATTTTTGAAGTTACAATAATATACGAAAAGATTCCTAAAATCAAATAAAACAACAACTTTGGTGTGATGTTATTAAATCGAACACCGCGGGTAGAAAGATAAGATTAGTTTTATGGATTTTATATAATATAAGCGTATTAATATTTTCAAAATATCCAAAAGTATGGCAAGAACACATATTCAATTCCAAAATCAAATAATTTCTATCGTGTATAATGAAAAAAAAAAGAAAAAAAACAAAAATTGTGACTTATTACAGTCTTACTGTACAGTATTCAATTTTAAAACTGCTCCGTAAAAAATATAAAACGTAATTTATCCTGCTTTTTCCCTATAATTTTCATAGGTAATATTCGTGGAAATCAGAAACTGGTTAGACATCGCGATGATGCATAAATTAACGATCCATGATATGAAAGATTGATTTTAGATAGAGAAGTTATTAAGAGAACATGTTGCTTGCCAGCTAGGAGGAGCACCTCGAGGAAAAGCGATAATATTTAAAATTAGATTAGATTCAATTAATGTTTAATGATCTTCGAGTAAATAAAATATAGTTCAGGCGAATTTTCCGACGTTAAAATGTATGTTTGATGTTGATTGCGGAAGATAAAGTTTTATTGTCTAATAGCTGTTTGGAAAGCAATTATGCCTGCAAAACACGAAATTACTATTTCGTGTAGACGATTGCACAATTTGCCATTCCTGCAAATTATTTCATCATGTGTATTAATTTCTATTTCGGGATCTCTTTCTTCGAAGATTTTTATAAATGCAAGAGCGAAGCTCGATGATTTTTAAGAAAGAAAAAAAAACAGCTTATATCAACGTTATCAACAGTATAATCTAATATTAATAATTTTCATAATTCAATATTCAATATTTAATATTGTTCTCTCTCTGTCAGCTCTTAGATACATTTCCAGATACGTCACAAACATTAGCGATATAATTTAATGAAATTTCAAAATATCTTCAATAGTACAGATAATATATTCGTAAAAAAAATTCGAATACTTTTTTGTAAGTCTGTTTTTGTGTGTAGGCCTATTCGTTTATGATTTAGATTAAAATTTCAAATTAATTATAATTCTCTATGTGTGATATATTTTATTGTAGTTTCGTCTCTAACGTGTTGGAGATCATTTCTCAAATATCAATATCGATCAAAGCAAAGACGAATACGAAGACGAGATTGAATTGCAAGACACAAATTTGGGATAGCAATATCATTGAGATTAATGAGAGAATAATGTGTGGTAACAGCTTAAGCGCTATACAATAAAGGACTACGATGAAGCTACAGCAGCATGCGTCTGTGGAAAAAGAGCGAAAGATAGCACGTGCACATAAGTTTTGCAATTTTGAATCGATTTCTTCTGAAACGCGGCGGCCTTCGGCCGCGTGAATTAATTTATGAATAAAGGAAGCAAGATATCTGGAAGTGCGTAAAGCGTTACTACATTCCCACGGATGAATGCAACATGCTTGTAACACGTGTTTGTATTCCGTATGTTTAAATACCATTCGGCGTTCGTTTTTAAAGAGTAGAAAATCAAACAATCGTATAATGGAAAAGGCGATTTTATTTGTAATTCTTAAATCAAATTCTTCAAATTTATATTCTTTACTATTTCTAGGCTCTAGTAAACATCGTTTATCCTTGCATAGTCGTATTTTGGAAATTTGTATTTTATTGATATCGTTGCATTTTGAAAATTATTGCTCTATTAGCATCGTTATATTTTATCTATAGATTAGAAGTTGTTAATTGTCCATTTTCACGAGCAATTAGAAAGATAATAACTTTGTAAAATGTTTTATATTTTTACGAATTCCTTGTGTTTGAGAACTCGATTTTACTTTGCGTGTCTCATTTTATGAGTTTAGTTTATTTACGAAAATATCTATTTTTCTCTTGTCCAATAAGTGTCAATTACAATGATCGATGTTACGCGGAACTTCCTAAACCTTGCACCACTATCAAACCAATGTTTCAAAGTCCAACTTTCGTCCCAAGTTGTGGCAGAATTTTTATTTACCAAGGCCCATTAATGTCGAAATGAGTAGAAAGGTTGGATCTATTGTGGAGTTCAATTCGGAGGACCTTGAGATTTTTAAGGCACTTGCGTTTAATAAAAGCGAATCGTTTTATTTGACATCTGAGTTAGCGAATTTAGGTGTTAACGTTTTATGAGAGCAACCATATAGCGTCGAGGGTTCGATAATCAACACGGTAAATACGAAAAATGAAATTTTGACTATTAGTTGAATCAGAATTTTAAAAGGAAATAGCTATCATTTTACATATCAATTATAAAATTATTTAAATATTTAGAACTCTCAGATTAATTTTTTACAATTACCACGAATTACCGATAGCTATGAAGCTATGCTTTCTCATTGCGTGATATGAGACATAATTCTATTGGAAAAGCAGAATCGACTTGACTTTAGGTTTAAAAAGCAACATTAAATTAACATTCGTTCGTGTATAAATTAAAGGTGTTCTCAATAATTCGATGTTTCAACTTGAACACACAGAACTTACTCATTGTCAGTTTTAGGTATGTTCAGTTTTCAGCGATTTTTCTGGCAACACCATTATCTATCCATTTTCTTTATGTCTTCAGGCAACACTGTTATTTATCTATCTTTTATGTCTACAAAAATTGCAGTCTCTTTACATTTTCGAAATACTTCATCTCTTTTTTTATCGCATTTCCGTTATTTCTGAACATAAATCCTTCTTTTCGTCGTCGTGTTACGCGACACGCTGTAATATCGCACGATAATATCGCCGACCAATTTTTGTTGCAGATTATTAGAAAGTCCTAATATAAACGATATCCTGACAAATTCCTTGATTTGTTTTTTTTTGTAGATAATAATACATTCTAGATAAAGCTTACTAAAAAAAATTATTTAAAATTATTTAATTTCATAAAACATTACTCACGTGTAAAAATCTGCGACAAATTTTCGAAACATGGACATCATTCGGTAATCTTCCGTGGATAGATGTTTCCATAGATCAGAATCTTAATGCAGACATCATGCAAAGAAATAAACACACATGTGTAAACTACATACATAAACATGTGTAAACTACAAGAGAGTTCTGGCTAATGACAAGGAAAATTGAACTTTCTAGGAAAAATAAGATATTTGCTTTACGTATGTAAGCGTAAAGTATGTTATTAATAAATTATAGCCTAAATAGCGACCATTCTTTCCCAGTTGACTTTAGAGGAAAATAATGTTATTACCTGCCATTTACACTCTTCTATAAACGGATAAATGGTATGGATAATGTTTTCTACTTAAAATTCCAATTTTTTGTTACGCCTTGGAATAACCCAACGAAAATACGTAAGACCTTTTCCGTTACATTTCTCGGCAATTAAGGAATTTTAGATAAGTCAGCTATAAGAACTGAAATGTTATTTCTGGAGTAATTTGAAACAGCGCGTAAATAGAATTGACTGTAATTTGAAAAAAACAAAATTTCAACCGGTTAACGCCTAAAAATAGAAAAATTAGTGGCTATGAACATGGCTGAAAGAACAATGTTGAGAAAGTTAAACGCGAATAACTAACTATATAGTTATACGAATAATATGACCAACTAACGAAGAATTAATAGATGCAGCATCAACGAAGAGGATGAGACTATACAGACATCTATTAAAAAAAGGGTAATTTCATGCTTGAAGATTAACGAGAGAACAATGTTGGAGAAATTAAAAACGAACGACGTGTAAAATCAGAAGAATTAAAAGATCAATGAGAAGTAGAATGCATCGGAGAAGATCAAACGATACAGCGTTAATATTATCCCGAAGCACGAATAAAAGAACGGTATTAAAATTGTCTGGAGTTCCAATTTCAAACAAGATCTCGGATTATCTGCAGGAAATCAAGCACAATGCAATTACTTTGCTTATCGGTTGAGAAATTTCTGTATCGCGTCATTCGCCCTTCTCTTGTGACGCAAATCGTGGTATTACGCATGATTGCTAATAAAATAAAAATCAGAAAGAAAGACAGCAAGCAAAAATGTAACGATGACGGTGATTATCAGCGCGATAGATCATTCGTTCTACTTCCTGATGTCCTTCTCTACACGATGATAGGCTCGATTTCTATATTTAAAGAAACGCATAGACGTAAGCAGAAGAATACCATATTAGTAAACTGGAAGCTGTAGCAGCCTTTAGAATGACCAGAAAAGAAGGAAATATACGAGGGACACCGTTCAGTTCCTATGTTGCGGTTTCGTAATCTGTCGTTAATGTTAGAGATAATGTTTATGCTGGTCGTTATCGAATTGTTCGCTTTTGAAACAGACATGACCGTCACTACGAAACAGATATTCCGATTGGCTTGCATAATATGTGTCAGCTCTTACAGCTGCGCGTAATATTTGCCTCTCAGCGTGTCCTTCTTCCTTCGAGTTTCGTATCCATCTGATTTCTCCTGCCGCTTCTATATTTTCTCCTGTTTTTTGGTCATTCGTTCTTCATTTACACGTAGTATTATTCGATCGGTTCTACGACATCTTTCCATTCTTTTCAATCTTCCTTGTTCGTAGTATTTTACGATATCGAGTTTGCTTATTTGGGAAATATAAAATATCTTGACTTTCGTAAATCGATAATTTACAATTTCTCTTTGGTTCGCGAGCTCACGCTAAAAACTGTGACTTGAGAGAAATTGTAAATTAATAGAAAAATGGTAACTTTCCCTCTTTCGAAGTAACTTTATAATTTTCTTCTCTTTGTTCGTCTTTCTGAATTGTTAAATTTCAAGATATTAGCGATTTCCTTGACTCGAAAAATATTGACAAATTTTCATAGAATTATTTCAACGTCGTGTTCTCCAGGATGGAGCGAAGAAACGTGCAATTTCGAAGGTTTAGATGCGAGACGGTTAACTGTATATCAAGGTAAGAGCCGAAAAGCAATTTGTACGATCGTTTCTTTATATAAAGACGAGAGAAGTGACTCCCATGAATGGATGAAACTACCGCAAGCAAGGCCATCCTGGCTGCCTGGTTCCATTCGCTTTTTACGAATACACATTTAAGTTCAAGTTCACCGGCGTAAACGATCTTGAACGAGTTCGACGAAAAGACACGGTTAAATGTTATCTAATCGTCCTTCAATTTCGCTTCGGTCCTACTTGACAGGTATATCATTTTCTTAAGTAACTTCCTTACTTAACTCTTACTTAACTAGCTGATTAAACAATTTTTTCAACAGACTTTTTCCATTTCGAGATGTGTAATAAACCTTAGGTTGTTTTACTTATCTCGCGCTCTGTATCTTTTGCTTTTTAACGGCCACTTTCATTTAACGCCATTTTGCTAGCTATGCTTCCTTTAATTACACTTTAGTTATACTGTTTAGTAACTATACAGTATTGCGTGTATAGCTTATGGTTAAATAGTTCAATCATCTAAATAGGGAACAATCGGAATGTTTTTTTTTCTATTATTTATTTATTTATATCTTACAATTTGTCCAGTAGGACATTTGGTAAAATATTATAGTTTAGTGATATAGCAATATAGCATGTGGATGGTTACCACCAGTGGGATACCATCTTCGAATTTGATTGATTTATTTCTTTAGTGTGGTGAGTGTTTGTATGTTAGGTTACGTCCTTTGTGAAATCTGTTTGGTGTTTAATCTTTTTAATCTTCTTTTTATGTTTGATGCGCCGACCGTGGAATGTTTTTAGAAAAAAGAAAAAAATCATGTAAGGCAAAAGGTCGAAGCAAGTTAATTATATTGGAAGTTTTAATTTTTTAAATATAAATTACGTGTAAGTTGGTAATTATAATGGCTTTAAAGTACTTTGTTTCAATTTCTAACAATTTTAACAATTTTAATAATTATTTGACTGGAGGATACACTTGCCACTTATGTATATTTATATATTCATTATGACCTTTTCATTAATAGAATTTTTCAAAAAACTTTTTAGTTTATCCGTATCGGCTTTGTTTTCAAGGGGATTTATCGTTTCTTTGAAGCACGCTTTCATCCATTTTCTTTCCTCTCATATGCACGCGTGTCCTTTCGTTTATCGTTACATTTATTGCGATAAAAATATTCTCTCCCTTTGTTTCTAGATTCTCATTTCAATCGAATATTAATACACCGTTAAGAGCAAACAGAGCTCAGAACTCCCCTTTCAAGTCATTGCAGCGTGCACGTTAAAAATGATAAATATTGTCCATTTACGAAGCAATGCGCAGAATCGTTCGACTTGGAATATTTTAATTAAGGACATCTCTCTACGTCAGAGAAATAATAGGAAGAGACAGAGTTCTTGAATCGATATATCCTTGATACTTCCGTTTTATCGTTTATAAATTATGCACCAAATTGACACAGTTTCCCTATCGATCGTTTCAATCCTGTAAAAAAGTACCAACAGTTTATAAAGGAAAATATTTGAAAATTGCAATTTTCTTTTAAACATGTCTCTTGTATTTTCTAGCAAGTACATTCCTTTTTTTTCGATCGAGTTACAGTATATTTTTCTTCGATTTCCGACAAGGAACCGAGACCTTTTTTTCTATAATTCGACCTTCCATTTAGCTCCATGGCCACAGGGAGTCTAATGGGTTCGACGAAAGGGCTAGTGCGTGACGAAAAAATGATCTTGCGAGATTGTGCTTTACCGGAAACTGCCATCATGTTTTTGCCAACTTTTCCTTTGATGTTCACCACCTTTTCGTTGAGGGAACTTTGGTTAGTGGCTTCTTAATCAAATCGCTCGGAGGTATGTTGCTTCCCTTTGGGGAAAATATATCCTACTTTGATAAAATTTTAATACACTCTTGCATTAATTTTGATACTTCTCTACCCTAATTTTATTTGTAGTACTTTTCCTGGATCCGACTCTCTATTCTTTTTATTCCTTTCTATTTTATAATTCTGTTCTCGTTTATTTGGAGAATATAAAATGCCACACAGCTTTTATTCAATTATTCTAAATCTATATTATCTAATTTACCATTATTCTTTCATTCGTCGAGTAAAATCATACTTTGAAGAATGGCATTTTAACAAAGTGAAACTTTCCTCCCTTAAAGACAAGTTTCATAATCTCCTGTTGCTTTTCATGGCCTATGTTATACAAACTACAATTCTCTTATATTGTTCTTAAATCAATCGCAATATTTCCCATAATCTTGATTAGTCAGTATTACTAATTTATAAATAAAATCGACGGAAGGAACTACGTCTCTTAGAAAGATAATTCCGTTTCAGTTTCTAGGATATTATCATATAAACGATCAGTGTTCATAGCGTTATAAACATGAATTAAAGATATGAACGATAGAACACCAGAACATCGTTAGCAACACGTTAGAAATGTAGATACGATATATATTATAATACCATCAGTTGATTTGACCGATTCCTTCACCATGGCGTAAGAAATACTATTTTCGACCTCCATTTGCTGGATTTTTTATTCGAACGCGAACACCTGTCCGAGAAAATCAATCTTCTGGAAACTATAAAATGAAATACTCCACTCGAACAATAATTGTATTGTGTTCTTTCTTAACATATTATTCCCGGATTATTCTCGCGTTATCTGCCATTGATAAACATTTATCTTCGCGCTTTGCTAAATATTCCATATTCATAAAAATGTCCATAATTCTAGAATATACATTTGGTCTACCAGGTGACAATTTTATCACGAACGTTCTGTTTTTCCCACGCGATCATTGACATTTGTAAATAATTTGTGATATTGTTTTTCAATTATATTTATGAAGATATAAAAACAAATAAACTTCAGCAGTAAATATATATGTACTGACAAATTAACACGTTTCAGTGCGAAATCGATGCACGTATCAACATCATTTATTTACTTTTTTTTCAATACTTCTCAACAATAACGAATTAATATTTGTGAAATAAAAATCAAGCGAGAAAATTGTTTCCACCTTTTTCTTTTTTTCTCCTGAGCGGAAAGCAGGAATCGTAGAAATCCTCCCGACTTGAACATGTTAAACGAGAAAAAAATTCGCCATGTCATCGCAGTACGGCATTTGGGCGAGCACTCGCGACGAAGATAAAAGACGCATATAACGTGCAGTCTCTCTGCAGCTTGATATCAGGAGATCTGACGAGTAAAAGCCTGTTTATAAAATTTTTGTTGGTATCTCCCTGACTCGAAATATTTTGAATATTTGCTTTTTTGTTTATCACCACACATCAGTGTGAGAAGTGTTGCTTAAGTAAATAAATCCTACCACTTTATCGTGAGCGTCATGCAGAAATCATTTATCTTCCCTTCCGTGTCTTCAGATATTGCGCTGACATTCGGCGAAGAACAGACTTTTCGTGTAACTTTAATTTTAACTAAAGATCCAACTAAAAAAATAATGAACATCGAATGTAGCAGTTTGTAACGAAAGTTACATAGCATGTCACTTTGTGATACGATACCTTCTTGACACAGAACGATCAAAATTAATGTAAGGTGGTTTGAACGATATTTTTCAAATTGCTCTTTGAAGGGGGGAAGAAATTTTCTAATTAGAAATTAAAATTGCACGTATCTTTGCTCAAATTCTTCATATTTAAGTCGTAACAAACGCTATTTAACAAGAGCTAACAAACAAGAACGTACAGTGAACGAGCTAATTTTCAAGTGATTAGACTTTGATGTGCTAACGATTTTACTAATCCTCCCTTTTTACCAATCCTCTATTGCTTCCGCGGACGATTATTGTTTACAATTATAATATTACTTACTTACGCGCTGACGATATCATATCGGCGTAATGAGATCAAAACGACTATTTCTATTTTTGTCCATCGCACACCGTACTGCGATGGTAACTTGATAATTGCGAAACAAATTCAGGAAACGTTTGCTACGAAGTAAGAAGTAATAACAAGCAAGAGTAGTAATAATAAGCGAAGGTATCTTCGGTCCGTAATTGAGTTGCATCGATCATCTTCAATGCCAGTCAGACGAATCTCGTCGATAAACGCAAAGAAGCTCGTGTTCATGGTGATACATTTTTCTGTCGCATGGCTGAACGTTGCGTTACTGCGACGCTACGTTGATACTACACCGGCGTTCTCGATAAAAAATCCCCTCGAGCCAGCTTGGATTTTTCAAATGATTCGATCAGTTTTATGTAGTATGCGTATGAATCGTTTTCCTTTACTTCTTGTTCCTTTCTTTCTTCTTCTTTTTTTCTCGAAAATCTCGAGAAATCGTGCAATTAACGAACAAGGTAGAATCAGTAATTAGTTACCAGGATGACGGAAACGACGTTCTTACGCGTGTCCTTCTTATCCGTAGAATCTGGAATTTCTGATGGAATAATTTTTGTCCTGGCAAAGTCACGTGTCGAAGACAATTGCCAAGTCTCCGTGACGAGTAATTAAAGGATCGTTGATTGGTCCAATTTTAGAACGTTAGAACGTGAGTCGTCGGTAAAAAAGGGAAGACGTAGAAATGTACAGCTATGGCGTGCGCGTATGACCCTCTTTTCCGTATACGAAGGAATTCTTGATTGTATCGTTTCTTGTCCCGGCAAAGAGGGGTGTCGAAAACAATCGCGACGTTTTCACGGCGAGTAATTAAAATTTCATCGACGCTAAATACGATTTTAAAATGGATGGTTTGTTTGTAAAAGGAAATAATTTATTGTGGATGAAAGAGATTCGGAGAAGCCGTGCGCGCGAGGAGGACAGTGCAATTCCTCGCGTATGAAGCAATTCCTTGTACAGCAGCGTGCATGTGTCAAAGTCGAAATGTCAACATTCTATAACTGCTTCAAATTGTTCTGAACAAGTTGCATTGTAATTAATCTGTCTTGAAGGCGAATAACAACTCATACGGTGTTAATTACTTGTATCTGCGGCATAAAAACAGGTGACTGTACCGTTGAACGGTACACGTGCATACATGTACGGTACTTACACGTACATACATGCATGCACATAAGCATATGTCTCTTTGTATGTATGTTTATATTCATGTTTCTTCGTACGCATATCGAATCGTCAAAATAAGGTGATTTAGAATGCAATAAAATTCGATGATCTTAATCTGTGACTAACTTTTAGTAGGACTAACTTTACCTTAAGCACATTTTTAGCTAGTAAAATTAAGTTTGCTTTTATTCGATCGAAATGTACGTTGATATCATGTTAAACGTGTATTAATCGCAATTTATTTACTTAATTATAGAACATTTGAATTTTTTATGAAATCTATATAAACGATGATTAAATGGTTAAAGCTTTTCTGTCAATTACGAAAAATATTTCCCCATATTGCCATCACATTTTTAACAGTTAGACGTTAATCATGACGTATGTAATTTTAATACATTGTATATGGACTGGATATATTGTACATTAATTATTTCCCCTTCGTCCATGATCAATTTTCAGGACATGCCCTGTCCCTTATTGTTGATCAAGCAAGCTTCGACTGACCACATTTCCGAAGTTTGTCGACCGTTCCTCGGTGGGTTCCACCGATGGACGTCAGATAGCTCTTCGGGCTTGTTTTCTACGATTTTCGATAACTGTAATTCCATTTATTCCCTACTGCTATGCGTTTTCAGCCAGGTATCCTTGGAAATATCGAGTTGGATACGCTCAGCTGGCTCATGGATTGATATTACACGAAAGAGGAAAAAAATCAGTTATTTGTAGTATCGACGATTTTTTCCAGGTACGTCGTGAAGAAAACGATCGCGCACGTGGAACAGGAGGAGAGACAGAGACGCGATTTTTCCTTTTCATGATCATGGGGAATTATTGCAATCGATATTGTAAACAAGTCCTGGCGGAAATATTTTAATTAACTTGCGAATGGTTAAATAGAGTCTATCAGGTTGAAGCAATTTTTTATCTCGTCGTAACTTAAAAGATATAATTACCACGAGCGACCGCGTGTATTAGTAATAACTATCGTGTATAATTTAATTAGCTTTTAAGTGAAATAATAATTGCAGGGCGGTTTGAGGAAAATCACGATTTTTAATATCTTTGGAATTATACAGCCCTCCTTAGCTCAAGTAATTTATATAACATTTGTTCATTTCTCGAATCATCGCACATGACACGACTTGAGACATCGATATATCTTCTTTCTGAGTTAACATTATTTTTTTCTTTTTTCATTCTTCTAAATAATGAAAGTCTAATAACAGGATGTATTGGTATCTCTCATACAAGAATTCTATTGACATTACTTAACTTCCTTCTTATATTCATTAAGACAGGAAAAGATTCAATAACGAAGTTTAGAAAGAATAAAGAAAAAGTTACACACGAGTCAACATATAGCGAGGAATCGATCTCACGAAAGTTCCAATGATGTAATCCGCGAGAGAAAGAAGAAGAAGGAAATAGCGTGCAAGTTCAGGAATCGCCAGCGATCGTATAAAATATTCTATATAACGTTCAACGATCTTAAAATAGAAAAATGTCTTTTGCGAAACTATTGAAATTATTCCAACCCTTGAAAAAATCATTAAAATAATCTTATCTGAAGAATTATTAAAATAATACCGAACTGAAGGATTATTCAAATAATTCCATACTTAAATTATTTCTTACGCCCACTAAAAGCGAAACAGATTCGCTAACAAGTTCAGCGAAGACCAAAGTCAAAGAAAAAGCAAACTCTTCCCCAAAATTAGCAGAGAATCGATCACGCGGCAGTTTTAGTGGCATTAACTGGCATAAAGAAGCAGAGAAAAATGAGATGCAGGTTCACGAATCGCACGAGGATGACGATAGGTCAGGCGATGATATCCTCTCGTCGATACTCGGAGATTTCTTCGCGATTTCGTGCCGTGCCATTCAAATGAATTCAAATGTCTCATCAATAATTCATGAGGCCGGTTATCAAGGCTACAAATCTTAGGCTCGGGTCCTGTGCATCGTCTGTAATGTTTCATGGCACTCGAAAAGATTCTCCATGAAACGTTACAAAATTATATCAATACTAGTAACAACGGCAACAATGGCAACAACGGCAACAACGGCAACAACGGCAACAACGACAACAACGACAACAACAACGACAACAATAATAATAATAACAACAATAATAATAATAACAACAATAATAATAATAATATTAATCGATTAAAAATTTTTCTGGAGACATCAACAAAGATGAACGATGAAGTGTTGTAATCAGGTGAGAGGCAAACGTTGCGTGCCGGAAATGTGAACGTGTCATCGTTAACGCTGCCGGAGGCCCGTCGTCACAATTTACCTTCCCACTAGGGAGAAACACTTTATCTTGAGTTTCCCTTCGCAGGCTAACCTTGCTGAATTGCTTCAAACAAATGATTTTTTTTTTTTTTGCTTTTGTTTTCCAAGGGAATCTAAGGAGGATTTTGAAAGTTGACGAGTTTCGAATCGATTGGATTTTGTAAGGGAAGTAGTGATGCTGTTTCTATTAGTTCCTGGAGAAAATCGTGGAAACTACTTTTTGAGATTTGTACATGTATTTTAGACGTTGATTTTAAAAGACCGATACTTGTTTGGTACATTTATTTTTGAATTTTTATCGGTGGGAATTTACAGTGTTTTCACGATTCTGCTTTAATTTAATTTTTCACGCCGTTAACACGTTAGTTGCCACGGTGGTTATCGGTGACCAACTAGGTAAAATAAATTGAATCTTTTAAAATGGTTAAAACAGGAATTTCACGGATTAAAAAATTGTCAACAACATGAACCATTTAAATAACATCGTTGGAGAAAAATTGTACCTGTTGGGGTTATCTGTATTCTGTTAATGTGTAACAGAAATATATTCGAGTATAACGGTATAAGTTCAGTGTATGCTAATCCAGATCTGCACGCTGACAGCGTGACATTACAATAGAGCCCCGAAGCCATGGGCCTATGGTATTTATAATTCCAAAAATCCAGTTTGTTTACATCTCGCTGCACCATCTACACAAGGCATATTCCAGAAAAGGCTATTGGTCTGGAAGGCCCTTCAAATTAATTTAGTAATAGATAATGCTTAATAGGTTCGAAAATCAGGAAAACTAAACAGTAGAGCAGACGTAGAATTTTCCTGGAAGAGTGGAGTGTTTTCCTCCAACAGTGCCAATACAAAATAACACATTACAAAGAATAAACATTACCTCGTACATCTCAATCTATCTTTTAAAGCAAAATATATAAACATTGAACGCGTTCAAGAAAATAAACATAACGATAGCTATACAGCATATGGCATATGTTAAATCAAATATAATATATTTTTTAACGTACCAGAATTTCAATAGAATTTTAGCAGAATTTTGCTGGATAATTAGTTTAGACGCGCGGTAGGTTGAACAAAAATTGAAAATCGCTGCATTATATCAATCCGTGTCTAAACAAGAATCACGTATTAGACGTGTAACATCACGAACAACGATTACAAGTGACCTCAAATTCCCTAGAATTTCTGAAAATATCACGGAGCATTCAGGAGGCATTCTACGACCGGGTTAGCCAAGGACAGGAAGTGTTTCCTTAACGAGTACCGGCGATAAATGGAACAGTTCCAGGGAAATAGTTGCACGATACGGTAAACGTGGTTCGATGGAAGTAATTAGTCGCGTTTTACGTCAAAGTATATCCATCGAAACTGGGTCCATGGAAGTATCAACTAGACGACAGTGTTATACGATCTTTCAGTGAAACTCCATCTGCATCTATTACTTTATTTCATCGATCAATACTCGCTGATCCACTTCTAATAGGAGGAAAGAACAAAAAGAATTCTCGCAACGTGTTAACAAGTTTCTATTGGTCGCAGTTCCGTGACTTTTTCCATTATCCAGAATCAATATACCGATAGATGAATGTAAGATGAGGAAGAAAAAACTTCGCTTAAATCTAAGATCGAAATGGTTTGACGTAGCGCGTCATTATCGTAACACGATCGGCAAACGCGTTAGCTTTGGTTGGTGATTCGTTCTCAGCGATTATTAGCGACGTTTGTAGGTTCTTTTCGTGGAAACCTTGATATAACTTGCCTCTCGATCCGCTTTTTAAACGTTCAGACTATTTATTCGAATGGTTTTTCGTTTCAATCGAACGAGCAACCTTGGTTGATTTAGTGAACGTTTATTAGAGAACTCGAGTAATTATGCGAAAGGGAATTATGCTCGATCATCGTTAGTGTCCGGTTTTACGTTACAATAAATCATGTACCTACTCGAATTGATAATTCTATGAACATAATATCGTGTTTACAATGTTTCCATTCTGAATTACGATTTTGCTGCTTTCAAAAACGATGGAAGGAGAAGATTGAAATTTTCCAGTTTTCGCGTTTCACAGTTCGTTCCATTGTTTCATGGGATACATAATTTACGATAAAATTAATTATACAGTACTTTGTCTTAATTTCATTGGAAATAGCATGTAATGCTTAGTTAACGTCATCGAATCGCGAATGACTCATAAACGTTTCGTTTGGACTTATGTTATTATATTTTAGATAATTTTATTCTATTTCAATTTTTCACAGCATCTAACACCTAAACTGTAAAACTTGAGATATTTTATATCTGAAATTACTTTTCTGTCATGATGTTATTGTAAACGAGAATCACGCAGTTTTTCAAGGACTGATCGGAACCGCGTTCATTTTAGCATGTCACATGCCACGGGGGTCATCGGTCACCGACACTCAACTTGTCGGTGCCGCCATGAAGGTCACCGGTAACCGGAGTACCAAGATTGGTAAAAATAAAATCAAAAAATTTGAACAAATGTCGATTGTTCATTATCACCATCGTTACTACAACGGCGTGACGAAATTAATACAGTATAAAACATATAAAAATAAATTTATTTATACATGAAATATAGACCTATAATATTTCACCGTTACATTTATCGCATAATAAAAAAATTCATTATGGCGCCACGGGTAATCCCTGTAAAGCTAGCATTCAACGTGTTGAAAGCTTCTTTCAGTTCGATCAATAGTATTGGCATAAGAATGACGCAAAGGCTCATCGTTGTTGCGTTTATCGAATCAACGAGTTTATATTTATACGTTTTCCGTGATAAACATTTTTTGTTTTTTTCCTCGTCAACCACAGAATTAAAGATTTGTCCAGCTGTTATTACACGTAAGTTATGCAAGGCAGTTTATTTTACATTAGGCCTTCGTGTCTGGCCAAAACAAATTTAAATATATTTATAAATTCATAATAATTTACATAAGTATAAATAGTTTTTATTTGAAAGAATTTTTAATTGATTTGCAAAGAAGAAGATTTAAACCGAAAGATGGTATCAGTAGAGACCGTCTATAACCAGATTTTATATACAAAACGACAAACTTTAAAATTCTCTACGGTCTTTAACGAGGTTATCTCATCCGTTTGAAATTCTTAACAATTAGTTAAAAATATGAAACATTTAGTAGGGGACCTGTTGCTCTCATCGCTTTAGAATCCGTAAAACTTTCGACCACAAAGTACTTCGTTTGAATAAAAAATCCTGCTCGGTACAGCACTTTACAATTCTACAAACCTCATTTTTTCTACTTCAAACCTATTTTACGCGTTTTTACGTTCTGTATTCGACTTATTTTCCAGGTACACAGAGTCCATGCTTAAAATTTCACACCGGCGCGATGGTAAAAAAATTATTTTATACTGAATCTCGTGTTTTGTTGTTAAAAACTATGGATATTGATAAAAATAAATTTCACGCGAAACTTTAATTTTTGGAATCAAAAATCATTTTAATCGATCAATGAAATTATGAAAATTGTCCAGAGATTCCAAAATTATTAAGATTAATCTTCTCTTAAAGATCCTAAAATTATTAAAAATCAGAGATTTTTAAATCATTAAAAATTGAAGATTCTAAAGTTACTTTATTTATTTATTTACATTTCATAATTCTGCCTTCCGCAATAAAGCGGACTTCCAGTTACACTTCTCCTTGGGATTCTAACGTTATCAAAAATGATTAAAAGCCTAAAGGCCTAAAAAGTTCTCTGTTTGCTATTTCACTGTTGTATGCTTTCTCACCCTTCGTCCCTAATCGATGAACATCGCTCTAATTCTTTTCTCTCCCTTTACTTTCAATCGCACGAGAGAAGCGTCGAAAAACCCACGACCACGAGGGATGAAAGGATGGTTTCAGGGATGGAGATTCGTGAAAGCAGGCCGCGAGGGAAGAAGTGAACCGAGATTGGTCCGATGTTTGTTCAGCACACAACCGTTTCGTATGTAGAAAGCGTTCATAGAGAGGTGGTTGCGCTCCTTTATGCGCATGCCCAATAAAACAATCTCCAAATAATATTCTGTTCTTCGAATTTACTTTTTCAACGTTCCATGCTTACGGGCTATAATTTTCTTAAGACGCTTAAAACGATCTCTTGAGCTTTCGCCTTTTCGGTGAAAACAAGCATTTTTTTATCTCCACTTTAGACTCGAACGCCAACTTCTTGACGTATTAAAGAATTTTAGAAGTTTCTTACCATTTTACAGTACGTTCTTGTTGAATTTTTGCTGGATGAAAAAACGCTTATCCGATACTTTTAGTATTTGCCTCGAAGCTGTTTAACGGTATTATCCTTTTAATAAAATTTAATTATAACGCGCTTTTACGAAATGATAGCGTACACAGTGACTGTTAATAATTTCTGGTCAGAGCGTAATTTTATTTTGACGTACTTTTTACTTTAATAAAATCCTTCGAGTGAAATGTTTCGCGATATTGTATAATATTTTTCTAAAAAAGAATATATTAATGCTAATCGATGGAACTATTAAAAAGATCGTACAGTTTTTCGAGAATGTTAATAGCCTTCTTGATAAGAAGACATCTCTTGTCCTATCTTGGTATGCGTTAAGGGTTGATGGTATAATTTACTATATTTTGAAGATCAAAGTTACGATATTCATAACAAGTTTATAAAAGTTTTACCTAACGCCGCTTGATTTTATGTGATTATACTTGCAAAGTTCTGTATCGCTTATTATACAGTTTTATTTTTATCAAAAGAAAAGAAAAATACCTCTCATAGGGGTAGTTTGCATATTTTGGTGGAGACTGGTGAGTATAAGTGTCGTTGTCGTTGAGGGCGATGCACTTGGTTTAAGTAGGCTAATGGGAACTTTCGAGTAGCCATCTTCATAACTTTTCGTATCTCTTGCGAACAGCTTCACAATCTGTATAACATTGCGGCTCTCGATTTTCTACAAAAAACACTAAATACCTTCGAACCGTTTAAACACAGAGTGCAACTGGCAAACTTTCATTACAAGATCAAATTTAATTCCACTTGCCTCGATGGACGCAGGCTATCGTTAATTAAAATCCTCCCACCAATTTTTATAAATATATGAATATAATACGAAACCTTTCTAATGAGCTAAAAATAACACGAGATTTTTAGCAAATTTAAAAAAATAAAAGAATTAAGATTAAATTTAGACGTAGTCGAACCTTATTTCGTTAAGTAATTTCCGTGAGAAGTACAGAACATAATGACATAATGACATAAACATAACTGAACATAATGTGGCAGATCCATCATGATAGATTTCGTGATTTTAATGTTACGTGTTCAAAAACGTTATATTAAAAGAGCAATAGTACTAGGATAATTAATATTTCTGAAATGTGTAAGTGCAGTTATACTTTCATGCTATTAAAACTGGAATTGTATGAGCGTTTTTATCATCTTCTTGAATAACTGCACTTACACGTCTATTTTACTAAGGTCTTCAGTTGTGATTTATTAAATTGTTTATCATGTTCATTAATTAAACTGTTAAACTGTTCATTAATTTGTATAGTTACAATATCGTACATATTCAATATGAAATTTCATTACTGTAATTTATGGATTGGTTTTACCTTACATTATTGTAACAATATACGTTTCATTATAATACGTTCCATATTGTAACAATATAGCTGCATAATTTGTGCAAATCAATGCAAACATTTGAGCAAAATATAATCCTTCGAAATATATCTCACAATGTCTTGACGCTTCGTAAAAATGTAAGTTAAATTTTTCAATTAAACATTCTGCTCGTTTCAAACCTCGTTATATATTATTCAAACCCAATACGAAAGAGTTTTCGTGTTAATAATTCGTATTTCATCGAAACGCGTAAATGTGGATCGCGATTCTAATCGATACATATTCGATCTTGAATTAATTAAAAAAATTAGCAAAAGCTCGTTACGAGGAGTGCGCGCTTTCAAGGGAACTTTTTGCACGGCCGGGAATAACGTCGCACCGCGGAGGCAGCCGATTCTTTCATCCCGGAAGCGCACTGGAACTTGGAGATTTTATTACGAGCGTACAGTGATCCTGTTTAATTGCATCCGCTACAAGGCGACCCTCGAAAAGCAATTTCGAGTGTACCGGAGGCTGGATTTATCGCGACCGGTATTCACTGTAAACAGCCAACGACGTTCCTCTTAATTCTGCCGCCGGCTTCCGATTCTTTACCTTCGCTCTGTTGGCCGCGGTTTTTCTTTCGTTTTCGCGGCACCGCGAAACGAAGAAAAGGCGCTTCTATCGTCGAGTAGGTTTTACTAATAGTCGATGCTCTGTTCTTCCTTATTTATTTATTTCTTTATCGTTTTCATGATTTTTATGGTCCGGGATTAGGCAGCTACCGCGATTAATAAAATACGTAACAAAGAGCAAAGCGTAGAATGCAATGAGGCAAGTTAGAAACTCAAACAACGGTATCTATACTACGATACAGCGTATGTTAGAATTAAGCAGGTAGCTTACGATATCATAATTGCTGATACAGATTAATATCTTTGAGAAGATAAAGAAGATCTTCAATGCTTCTGATTTAGACATGCTGCATCTCGTTTGGCAGAGCGAATTTATTTCTTAATTTAATTTACTTTTCATGCATTAACGTTGCTACGATTAAGAAGATTATCATCTACAAATAGGATAAAGTTATGAGAGTGTGTCAGTTTAGTATGTCGAATTTTAAGTCTCATGAGAATGGCTTGCTTTCTCCGATCGGAAAGAAATACTGGACTTTTATCGATGTACGTACGGATGTTATGTATGTTGAATGGGGGTGATTCCTGTGGAATCCTATGGAAGGGACGTTTGTACTCTCTGGAGTTTTGTTTCTCATTCTACGTTTTTAATCGAATGGAAACCGAGAGTAAAGATCTGAAACACATTTAGCGCATGTCGAGATAAAGGGGTTTTTAAGCTACGCTGTGCCACAAGTTTCGAGCACCTAATGTGCTTCTTGTGTTTAATATTAAATCGCCTTTTGATTGCAATATCTGCAATAATTTACAAACATTGTAGAACCATATTTTACTTTTATCTCAAGTTTGACCAAAATGTGTGACCATTCAATTTTTGACTAGTATGCAATTTTTTATGCACTTATGGGAGACTTAAACGCGAAACATAAGCAAAAATATATGAATAAATTCGAACTATAGTACTCGTTATAATATCTATCGAAAAAATGATTATCCATCGAGGTCCCATTCCTTCAGTTATATTCGTAAAGATATGAATTTGCATAAAAATCCGTAATCTATCTTTCATGGAAACTAAATTGAAAAGATAAGCCGAATATTTTACGTTTTGGGTCTGCGTTGACAACATTTTTGTTTCGTGTGATTTTGTGACATTTATATTTCCGAGATATAAAATGTGAAATTAATATAAAACTTATCACGTGATATTTAGACTTCTATTAATGATACGAGAATTTATGACTCCCCATTTTCTCCCTTTCTCTTTCTACAGTTGAAAGTCAATCTGCTGAAATAGGAAACGTCACATAATGCTGTATATCATTCAGAAAGTAAAAACCACATCGATTAATAACGTCACCATCAAGGTGTTAGCTAATCCGTGGCCAGGGTCAACGTAATAAGGCACACCTGAGATTGATGACAGCTGTTGATGTATCACTACTCTGTTATTATGTATTTCTGTAAGAATTCTATTGTGTATTCCATTGTGTCTCGATTAAACCATTCAACAGATTTATCTTAATTTAGTCTATTAATAATTTCGACGTCTCTTTTTCTATCTTGATGAAAGATACATTGCCACATTTACGCATCTTGAAGTGACGTTTCCGGTTTATGCTGAATTTTATATATAAATCTTTCCTCTGTATTTTCGAGCTGACATTTTTCGGCATCTACATTCCCATACAAAAGTTTTCGTAATAAAAAGGCTATTTATACTCGAGTAAAGTCTTATAAAATTTCAGCGTAGAGTTAACGTATTTCGTAACAAAACGATTAACATAACTGTTTTATTCTTGCGTAATAAAACAAAAAGTAACTACGATATAGAAATAAAACTGACCAATTCTATCGAGGTTAATTAATCGTTCCGTTTCTGCGAAATGAACCCTATCTACGTATTTTGATACGTAAAATTAAAAACTTTTGAAACATCGAAATCGATCAGTTCAGCTTGTCAGATTGACTCCTACATGCTTTATTTAAACAAAGAATGTCAATGTTTTCAAGACATGCGGATTACTTGGAAATGATTGTACATTTGTCATTTTCCCAGTGTCTGCTGGTATTTCTATTCTTTCTTCCAAGAGTAGAAGCTATCGTAACGATTTGTTATATTCGTTACATTAGCATGATCGATCGTGCGGAGCAAATGATCCACGTTTCGTGTACACACACCCTCGTTACGCCGTGTTTTTCCCTAGTGATCGAGTGGATTTCATCATCGGTAAAATGCACTATATCAGACGTCGCTGACATTAATATTCAAGGTATTTAACGTTTAAAGACGCGGGCGTGTCGAGTAGTGCCTCTCGGTAACAGGCAATTCGATTGGCAAGCAACGAGGGAAAAAGCTGTTACACAATAAAATAATAGCCATTATGACTAATCGCGCGAGTGGAACTCGCGAGTATCGCGACCCTGACTAATTGTAAGCGAGTACGCGAATTGCGGTTGAATGGAACGTGCTGTCGCGTCCCGGAAACTCGAAAAAGTCAAAGGGAAACGCAATTTCGCGATAATGAATGTGGAATGTATTAATGTACATGGTGTCTCATTTTGATCGTTCCACGCAAACATATATCCTAAACTATACGTAATTCGAGAAAGAGCGTACAATAAAATTGTACGGTTTCAATTGGCCCATCTTACGACGTTCAATTGGATTTGTCTAAGTGGAAGCGTTTACGAGATTCTAAGATAACCGTTGTTTCTTCCAATTGAATTATACGTTTTATCTTTCATACACCATCCGATGCACTTTTTAGTTCTCTACGGAAAAGTATCAAGGTAGTTGTATCTGAAAATTCTTAGCTTAAAAGATATCTCATTGTTAATTTCATTAAAATTGAGCGTGTGGAGGACAAGAAACATATAAACGTAAGTGCGCTGTGTTATCTTTCCTTGTCTTTCATGCGATAAGTTTTACAAGGTTGAAGCTGGAATACCTTTTGAACTAATCATTTTTCCATTGAAGTACCCTAATACTGGTTTGTAGGGAATTAAAAAATCCATCGAATAGCGTATGAAAAAAATGTATGTAGAAATCCATTTGAATAAACGAAGGTCACCTTGAGATCTCGAAGCTATGTATTTTTCGAAGAAACACTTTTTTCGAATAATATACGGTTTAAGAGATATTTGCCTGGCTCGATCAAGACGAGACACCTTGTATATACAGGCTGTTGCAAAAACATGATAGGTGCAAGGATTTTGTTAAAGGGAATAAGAAATAATTTCGAAATACACTTAGCATTGTAATTATTAATATATTTATTTAGTATAACATTGTATTTATTATATCATACTAGTTAATTAGGTCCAAGTGTATTAATTTCGGTATTTGGTAAAATTTTATATTAGGAAAATGAAATATAGAAACTCATTTAATTCTAAGAAATGGTTCTTTATTATTCATATTGCTCGATCATTTTTCAGCATGGGAAAACCATGATTATTCAGAAGCAAATCTGAATTTACTTGAAGTAGTTCTTATATTAATAATTTAAACTGTATTTTTCCTTATTCCCATGAGTATGCCATTCCGTTCTCTGATATAGTGTTGCCAGAATTTCGTACAGGTGTAGAATTATAAGATCGACCAGTACAGATTCCAAAATCAATGCTTCCAACGTAAAATCTAATTTTGTATTTCTATGTAGGGTGACTTAATTTACTAGTCTATAAACGATAATTCAGTTAACACATTAACAGTCGTCGATGTAATGTAATGATTCGTAATTAAAGTACTTACTACTAGGTAAGACAATTATCAATGGCTCTGAGGGATTTCCTGGATTTATTTGAATTAATTCTAGGAAACGATTAAGGTTTAATATTCGTAGGATATCGTTCTGCAAAATTATTAAACGCGAGTATATTACATTGCAACGCGCTGTAGTTAAAGATCTATAATGTTTAAGAGGGAAAAAAAAGAAATAAAAAATATCGAGAGATTTTTGAAATCGATGTTCTTAATTTAAAATGTAATTTTGTCTCTTCTTATACTGACATTTAATGAGCTTAATTTACTCAACCCTAATGTAATTAAATTGCAACAACGAATATCTTCGTAATGTTATAATATTAATAATATATAAATATCGTAATATATATTTTATCACAGTTTTCAATGTCTACTACAAGATCTTCATGTTTGTGACACACGGCATACTATTTGCCGCGATACGAACCGCATCGTTTTTGATTTTCGATCGATTTGAAAAGTTGCTATGACATACAGTAACTTAGTTGTATATCAATCTAGTGATAATACGATTTTGATTTGCGCAGAGTACAAGCTATTTCAACAAGTTGATAAAATTTATTACCATGTAATATGATTTAATACCGTAACGTAATTTAAAAGTCGAAGGATCGAATCCTGAGATTCTAAGATGATTAATAATTAGTCTTGAAGATACGGTCTTATAATTTAAAGGTATAACGGCATAATGATACAATCTGTAATATAAATGAAGATTCAGTATATCTTAAACGTAAAACGCGGCTATAAAATGTTTCAAAATAGAAATATCCAATGTTTTAGAATCCTAAACCAGTTTGAATCTTCAACAAAACTCCGATTTTTTGAGAAACCTTGACAATACGCTAGCTTTTATAGAAGCTTTTTAAAGCTATGTTAAAGGAAAGAATCAACAAGTTTAACAATCATAATATTTAATACCATTCGCGTCACAACGTTTAAATTTATCAATACACATTATAAAAGTCCAAATAGTTGCATAAAGCCGCGTAAAAATCCTAAAGTATACGAGTTGAAAAAAACCGGCGAACTTCTGAAAAAACTTCGGACCTCGACGATACGCTATCTTTCACGGAAGCTTTCAAAGTTATCGCGAAGGCAAAAACCAACAATTTTAGCAATTACGCCATTTAGTATAGTTCGCGTCACGCCATTTAGATTTATCAATATACATTATGAACGTGCAAATAGTTGCACAATACAGTGTTTAACAATACTAAATCGCACAACTTGAACCTCTTAACGAACCATCGAACTCCTGAGAAATTCCTCTTGACAATAGGCTATCTTTTACAATTCTTTGCCAGTTATCTCAAAGACAAGAATCAACAATTTTAACAATTACAGAAGTGTCATCCGCGTCACGCCATTTAAAACAATCTAACACTTGCGCGTGACAAGCGCGAAACTGGTGTCGCCAGCTCGATTTCCGGCAGACGACACGACGGCCAACTCACTTGACGCCGTTCATCTAACGGCGTTTAAGCTTACTTTAAAATCGATCGATCGCCTGTCGAACAATTGATTTATGGTGTTCGCGCCGTCCTATGTCAAATTCTTCGAAACATGACGTAAACGTCATGCAATATAGGGCGGAATGATGTCAATTGAAGAGAATTGCGCGAATTGAACGTTGTATACTCAGTTTCATCCAGCACTTTCGCGATGGAACACCGGTTTACGAAACCGTGGCATACAGTTTCGAATTTTCGTGGAAATTCCACGCCCGCGAATAAAATCACACGGATAATCAAGGAGTATTGTGTCCAAGTGGTCGACGTTGTTACAACGAACCTATCCACGGAATTTGTCGTTTTATATCCGTCGCGGATACAATCCGCGAATATGGCCGTAATCCTATCGTTTAATGAGTTTCCAGATCAATGACAACATGCGTTATAATATATTATTCGTTTTTTTGCACCACTATTCTTCATCGTCTGTTATTCTACGCGTTGCTGAAGTATTGTCAACTGCGACGAACTATTGTAAACTGCGTCGCGTTGTCGCAAACCTCGGCTCATAATTATAAAACAACCCTAAAACTTTTAATACGACGAAAGCTGCCTGGTTGAATTTAGTAAAGTTATTTTCCCCTCCTTTTTTTTTTACTGCACGAATCAACCTACGCTAATGAGAGCTTAAGACAAGACGCGTACAATATTTATCTATTCGACATTTTACAACTGTACGAATAATCTTCTAGGTGGATTAAAAGACCTCACGTTTCTTTTTTCCAATTAAAAGAAATTGCCTGGCGATTCGTCAAATTCGGTTAATGAACAATTTTTGTACGATTTATGTTTGAAAACGAGCTCTTTAATTCGTTAACGACTCGTAATATATCGTGAATTGGTAGAATATATCGATGGTCATAACTTTTCGCGAGGATATAATTTTTACTGATTAAAAGGAAAGCTTGTTCGATTAACGTTAAAATATTCTCATTTTATCATTGTATATAAATTGTATATAAAACCACTAATTTTTTCAAATACATTAGAACAGGAGGCTGTAACTGGTCAGAATTTGTGGTGAAAATAAAGAAAATGTGCAAACTAATTAAACTATCAATAAATACGACAATTAATTGAATAACTCGCGCACCATATTTCCTTTGATCGAACGTGGATTTTCCATTCGCTCAGATGAAGTTGAAACGAATGGCAATGCTGCTAAAACAAAATACTTGTTGCGTGTCGCTTAGATTAACGAGTTGCAAATTCGTTGAACGCTGTAGCATACGGATAAGATGACTACTACATACATTCGCTGTCTCTGCTGCAAATTAATGCTACAGAGTGGAGTTTACATTTTAAATGAGATAGAAATACAGAATAATTCCAACCTTCAGATGACATTAAAATTGACGTATATTACGAACTGAAAGTTTTGATGTAGCGCGATCCTTAGCATAAATCGTGAAAATAACGAATTAAATATTTGTCCCCTTAATATTAAATGGAAATTTGTAAAATAATCAAATGGAGTGACAGATGGATTTCGTTTGACTACTGCCCGCGTATATTAATTATTTGAACAAATTTATAAGAGAGAGTGAGCTACAAAATTATCGTGGAGAAATATTTGTAGAATGAGGTGGGTAGCAAATGAAGAAGAAATATTTGTATAAGAGAATGCAGTTGCAGAATAAAGTTTTCTCAATATTAATAAATTTTTGCAATAAAAAATCCCATTGAAAATATTCCAGGTGGTGTAGTATACTAAGCGAAGTACAAGCGTATCAATTAAAATTACTTTCCAAAAATCTATCCCGACCGAAAAGTTTCAGAAGTTGAAACAAGCTCCTCAGTGATTTTAAAAACCCAACGTCTTTTCAATTAAAAGGTTCTCCATTTAATATTCTTCGATCGAGAAACTTGTCAATTAAAAATCAGATGTTTCAAAATGCTGAACCATGTCAACTATCGTAACTTTTTATCAAAGGGGAGAGAAAGTAAACGAAACGCTGGGAAAATACAAGAGAAAAGAAATTACATGTTGTTTAAGAGTTTATCTCCTCTCGAGCGAATAAACTTTTCTCTCGAGAAATTCGTTGACTCGCACGATCTCTACGTCTCGAATTCTCGCGACTCTGCTTCTCGAGTGCTCTTGGTCACGGCATCGATTAACTTATTAAGAACCAAGTAGCAAAATAATACATAAAAATTGTGTAAACGCAACGTTACGGTGAAAACTCTCTATGATCGTAAACTTGAATCTCGTGTTTTTCATTTTTCATTTTTTTTTTTTTTTTTTTTAGACACAATCATTTTTTCTTCTGAATTTCTTTCTAGAAGAAGAAATGTTACGTCGTGTTAATAGATGGACAGAAATGCTGTGCAATTCTAAGTTTCCGTGATAATTTTCATAGTTGAAAATGGTAATTATCATCGTCTAGGCTTTCTTTGACGAGCATGTATGAAATTTTAGCCCAATGCAGGGTTAAGCTCGTGCCTCGACCGCATTATGCAACCCAGTTTCGAAGTTCAGGAGGGACGTCGGTCAAACAATGGTGTAACCCGACCTATGTGGTAATTGCAACTAATCTTCTCAATTTATTTTTGTTGTCCCGTCCCACGGGCTTCCTTGCTTTTTAGAATGTATCGATTTACCTGGAAATAGTGTCCGTGACGAACAATCCAAATTCGATTTCAAGTTCCATTCGCTGGGACAATAGACTTGATCCGTCGCGGATTTTTCTTTCGTTTCTGTTTTGTACTTAAATTCAGGTAATTCTTTCACGCGAGACCATCTTCAGCGAAATATGTATTCTTGGAATTGTAGACAATTTTACTAATATTATATTTGTTAGAAATATTTTTGAATATACGTAAATATTATTAGAAAATTATTGAAAGATTAATCCTATGTGTGCTATATCTCTATTCACGCGAAGGACTTTGTTTTGAATTTTCCAAGCGTCCATAACAATGTATTTTGTAGTGTTTTATTTGAATTACATAGGACTGAAGATATCTGTTCACTGTTCCTTTAGGTTTTCAAATTAAGAAACGTTGAAAAACTCTCTATGAAAAATTAATAATTGAAATATTGTATCATAAGATTGCATGTTAAATTTGATTTATTTCAGTACCAAGTAACGATTTGTTAGATTAAATTCGTGTGAACCGATCGAAGTTAAGAACATAATGAGAGTACAGATTTTTTTTATTGAGAGATCAAATTAATGATTTTGCCACTATTGTTTCGAAAATTCTTCATCATTTGTGAAACACGTTCTCTCAGAATTTAAAGTCGATCGGTTTTCTAATCAGAAACAAACAAATTGTTTGGTAAATTTATTATCACTTACGAAAATCACAATTTTTCAGTCGACAAGGTTTCCTGGCATGAAATATACGACAAAATTATGTGTTATTTATCGATAAGATTATTTCTCCACTGCCTCGGATTAACTCGAATTCACGCAACTAAATACAGCAGATTTTTCTCCGGTACACATCTTAATTGCACTTTCGTCGCGATTAATCACAGTTTGATACAATGGAATGAAAGATGCATTAATTATTTCTGCGAAACGCGCTTCCACTAAGCTAACGACTTACAGTTCTCTTATATTTACCCCGCTAAAACAAAGAAATGAAAAACCACCCTCTCAACACTAAGATTGCTAAATCTGTTAAAATGACACAGACCGATTTTTCGTTTGTACATTACAATTGGCAAAATTGTTACGGTTTTCGTTATATCGCTTCAATCATAATTATTTACGCTATTGATCAAACATTTGTAATAAAATTCAAGAATTTAAGAGAAAGTCAGTTCAGGACTTTGTATTCTGTTAGAAAACTTTTACATCAGAATTCTATCGAACTGAAGAAAATTACCACTGACAAATTTATCGTTTCAAAACAAAAATTACTAGGAGTAATTCGATGTAGCTATAGCTTAACAGGTTTTTAAAATGTGTACATATATTTTTACACATATTAAACCTTCATAATTCGAATACTAAAATCCTACAAGTAAATGTGATAACATTTCTCTTGACAATCTTTGCATAAAATATCTAAGACAAACTTTTAACGACTCGATCGAGGATAAAGAAAACCGATAGTCTTGAGAGAAAGACACCATATCATATTCACTTTTTTAGAGATTCTTAATGAGAAATAGTTTGGACAAACTGTAAATCCAGAAGACTCGCTAGGTGCGTAAATGATGTAGAGACATCAGAGAGAAAGGAACCGAAATCGACGCGTAGGAACGTCGGTTTTTAGAAATATTCCATCCAATGTACCGATGAAGCAATGTACTCACGACAGGAATTCGAACGAAATCCTTTCTGGTCCTAGCCGCTACCGAAGAATAATGGCCGCGCAGAGGATTGCCACTTCACTCATCGCCGACTATCCTTGCACTAAAGCTCTGTCACCTCGCTCTGGCAACGATAACAAAACTTGCGGACGTAGTTCAGCATTCTAGAGGCCCTGCATTCGATCAGGGTACGTGGAGAGCGTGCCAGCGTGTAATTCTTCGCCACTTAGAGTGGGTCATTAACGATGCCCTCCACGATCTTTCGAAGCTCGCGTAATTCTCGTGCACGCGCTTCTTATCCTCTTTATTCTTTTTCGTTACGTTCACCTTCTTTGCTTCTTTTCTTTTTTCGATCGAAAAATGCAAGATAAAGTTACGATCTTCGTTATTCGCTGACTCGAGTCGATTATTAGACTATGTGGATTTTTAAACGTTCGCGGGCAGTTGAAAAGGCTTTCGATGAGAACATTCAACGAATGTCGAAAGCATTGTGATTTTTAAAACGCACGATCCTCTACGAGGAGATCTAATTTTCTATAGTAAACTTGTTCCATATTGTCGTTGCTACTATCTACCATATACTTATTACGCGTGGTTGATAGATGGTTATGCAACGTACATTCTATGCATTTTTGAGAAACTAGAGAAGCTTTGAATAAAAATCACTACTGCATCATAAAAATATTCTATTTTTCGATAGATTTGGTGCTACATAAAAAGATGTCGTTCTTCATAGCGATCTTTTGCATAATTTATTCTTGTTAATCTCAACATTTCTTTAATTAATACTCTCCTAATACCTACCCAATGTAAAAATATTAATTTTCATTGAGACATTAATGTGCATAGATAGAACATTAGTGTGGAGTTTTATCCATCTATAGGAAATTTAGAAACGAGAAAATCCGTAAGACGCTCCTAATATACAAAAATGTATTCTTTATAATGTTCCAGAATATTTGGTAAATAAACAAATTTCTGCTTACAATCTATTTCGTTGATCATTCATTAAAGTATAAACTTTGCCTTTTGACATATTTTTTCTTTTTTTCTCTCATCTAAATAATGTCTTTGATACACGAAGGTGTAAATTTACATAAATATCCTTGATCAAATTTGATTCTCACGCGAATAGTATAACGATGTGTTGTCACGATAAGCATTTTTGTATTCGAGTAAAGTCTGATCGAAAAAGAGGACTGAAGAGGGTTATACGATGGAAGAGAGGCTTGCAGAGAAGCTGGGAAACAGTTTACAAGTCGGGCTAGGAAATGGAAGATTGAGTAGTTTAGTTGTATGTTGGAAAAGAGGTTATATGAGAGGGACTGGGAAATAGAATCGAAAAATTATGCGTTCAAGCTTATTGAAAAGAACTTTTTTTAAGAGTGTTCGTAATATATTCATCGTACATGTTTTAAGGAATTTATTTGATACATCTGAGATTTATGTAGCTTTTGCTTGTGTAATTCTGCTCATTTCTTATAGATGCCTTTTCTTTGTCGCAATATAATGTTATTCATAACATGCAATGACATTTCCAATGGTGTTCCCTATCCTCGCATAATACGTATCGGTAATTCTGTCATAATACTTCATCTATGCACATATGCAGTCGACTACGTCAGCGATATGTGTAATACGTTTGTATCAGCTTTAAGATTAAACAATACTGCTATTGAGTTGGAAATTCATCCGATTGTTCGCATCGTACAGTGTGTAGTGTAATAGTGGATATTAAACAATAAATATTTGTTACGATATGTGTAACTAATTGCTTCAGATCGCAGTCAGAATTAGCTCAAACTCGCGCTATATCTAAAAAAATGTTCTTAAGTTACACAGACGGTTGTCTGTCATCTCGGAAGATGCAGTCATTGAAATCAGCGTTTGAATGTCATATTTTCTGGATGATATAATTTTCATCGGTAAAATTAGAACATATGAATTATCACAAACCAGGAATTAAGCCAAGTTTACGCAACGTGTTTATGCACCAGTTATAGTTTACATAAGAAATTCCAAATTATTTACATAATACGTCATACTAATACGTCAAAAAATTCATTTACTAAAATCCATGTCTCATCGAAATATGAAAAATACGAAAAAGAAAGCAGGAAACTATGGAGAACGATAGAATTCGATCGAAGAATCGGTCTCGTTCGGATAAAGAGGCTCTAGAACGCACGCAGGCCTAGTGGCCCCGATACTGGAAGAGGCCTCCATTGTGCGAAACCCACGAAGATGGAGATAACGTAATGAAACTAACTGGCTTGCTCTGACCAATTAACCAACCCAACTACGGCATAATATTTAACGTACACTCGCCGCCTTCCCCTGTTCACGTGGCCACGTTTACGCGATGGATATAGCGTTACATGAAAACGCGTTGCGAGGGAATCTCGCGTGATGATGAATTCGCTCACGCGCATCATCCCAGCGTGAGTTACAAGTACCTTCACGCGATTGACGGATCAAATATTCAAGGCAATTCGATTGGAATTATATTCGTGGGCCATAAAAATATTCACCTTCGCGATTTTATCGATCTATTCAAGACAGATTGGAAATCGATGTGTCGGAGATGAAAGAACACCTGTCGGAGATAAAAGAACACCGGAGCCTTTGGAACTTTGGATAACCCCGCAACATTGTAACCTAGAGTCTACTAAAACAGTAATTAAACAATTATAGTTATTCAATCCGATTGTAATTGTTCGAGATAGGTGATAGCGAGCTCTGGCTCGAGGCGACAGTCTGTCGCCCAACGTAGCCGCGGCCAACGGGATGACAAAAGGACGTACTCACAAAGTCTAAGTCTGGTTAAAACGTGAAATAACCACTGATCACGAAGATGTTAGTCTTTAGTCGATGAGATCGCGAGCGAGAATGATACCACGGAGGAAAACTATATTGGGGCGTGTCTAAGGACACGAGATCGGATTCGTCGAGAAAAGCCTCCGTTCAGAAAGTAAGGGAAATTGTCGTTGCCGCTAATTGGTCAATCTCTATACCGGTGGTTAGAAAGAGATGCTGGCTGTTTTCGAGGGGAAGTTGCTAGTGGGAGACGCCGCTCGTTGAAAAATTGGTCTCCCCTATTTTCCCGTAGTGGGGACAAAGATTGTTTGTCTGTTTGATGGACTTTAGTTGACTAAATCTTAAGATTTATAACGAGCCCTCGAGCTAGCTGAACATGTACTGTGGAGACGCATCGACATCAGGCAATTATCTTACTCCAGGAATAGGATCTGCGCGTGGCGAGCCACGGGACAAAAACCGTTGGAATATTTACTGTCACGTGTCGCCACGAATATTTCTTTTAAGCTATAGGATTTTAAGCTTTTGAGCTATAGGATTACTCCATACCTTCGTTAAACAAAGCGTTCATTCCTTGGCCGCGGCAACGTTGGGCGACAGACTGTCGCCTCGAGCCAGAGCTCACTATCACCAATCTCGAACAATTACAATCGGATTAAATAACTACAATTGTTTAATTACTGCTATAGTAGACTCTAGGTTACAATGTTGCGGGGTTATCCAAAGTTCCAAAGGCTCCGGTGTTCTTTCATCTCCGACAGATGAAATATTTTTATTCTCTGATTTATAATTTTGGAAGTGTAAGGATTTCGTCGAGTGAACGAAGAATATTCGTAACGGAGTACCACGTCTTTAAATCAGGAATTTTTGATAAATAAGTAACGTAAGGTTTTCTGAAGCAGATTACTGCAAAAAAAGAAATTCATCATAAATATTTATAATATTAAATAAATATTAAAAATGCCTTTTTATGCAAATGCGAGAGGTATATTACCATGAGACTGTGTTCGCATGATAACGATGATAATGGTCGCAGAAACTGTTTTTTGCCTAACGCTATTTTAACATAGACATCGTGTTTTTTGATGGTTACAAAAAAAAAAATTAAATTTTATAGATTATGTATAATCAATTAATTCAGTGATCAGAATTTTAAAGAAACTTTTTAATAGAATAAATGAGAACTCGAAAGGGCAAATACGTGGAATTGTAACGATGTGTTAAGGTGTAGGAAGATTTAAGATTAAGCTGTTATTGTTAATTTGTGTTTCCGCCTGTTTGCACGCGTCTGACCATAGACAGGCACGCTCTACTGCGGCTGCCAGGCATCCGCTGCACGTGAGCAATCGTATTTGAATATAACATCTGTTTGATTTGTTTTTACCAACTTTGTGTACCACTAATTACCAGTGGCGAAATTCAGAAATTATTCCTATTTCCTCGAAACAAAAAACATAGAATCTCGTCTTTTTAGATATATGATTTTACTTGGATATGTCTTACAGTTCGAACACCTAACCGATTTTCTGTACATTTAGTATTTATAATAATAATAGACTTTAGACTAGCTTCACGTACGAATATACAGGGTGGTTGGTAACTGGTGGTACAAGCGGAAAGGGGGTGATTCTACGCGAAAAAAGAAAATATAGAATAGAAATCTTTCGTTCGAGGCTTTGTTTTCGAGAAAATCAACTTTGAATCTTATCTCGTTATAACGGATCTCACTGTAGATCGTTGTCTCGATGGAAAAATTAAGAAAAAAATTTTTATTCTATATTTTCGACTTCTTTCACCCCCTTTCCGCTTGTACCATCAGTTACCATCCACATCCATTCCATATACATCCTGTCCATAAAATTATGAAATACCTACATTTTTCAATTATGTTCAAAATTCTACAGACCTCCCCCTTCCCCTAAATCTCATTTTGCGCTTTCGTCAATCATAAAAGTTTATTTGCGAAAACAAGCAGCCCAAGAAGAACAATTTGCGTCAGTCTAAAATTACCATCACGCATCAAGGAACGTACCTGACGTCAACAAACCTGAAGTCCCTCCCATATTTAACTCTACTAAGCCAACCACGGGAGTTCCGCGTTCAAAATACCAATCGTTCGTTTATTTGCATGAGAAAAGATTTGTCGGTGGCTGGGGAGGAAACGAGCCGAAGCGCGGATAGGTGAATGTCGGAAGAGAAGGGGAAAACCTTCCGAGTCCTGAAACAATTTTCGTTTCGAACAGCTCGTCCTGCTGGTGGGGAGGGTTGCATAAATATTCGAGGTTGCGCATCGTGCTCGACATAGCTGGAAACTGCTGGCAAGCGAACAAGTGGTGGAGAAGGAGCACCAGGACCTTAGTTTCGCCACAGCTCAGTACCAGTTGCGCTCCATACGAGTGTTCATCCAACCTGCTCGAAAGGGTGGAATTCCAACGTGAAGACATTGAGTTCGGTGACATCGGTGAGTTTAAATCCACTATATCTTCTATGAAATCATCGTGACGCTAAATGTAGTTACAAGAAATCATTCTAATTTATTTCTGTGTGTAATTTCTTTTCTTCATTTCGCGTGGTTTCTTACTTGGTCAAAAAGGTGAGGAACTTTTATGCGAGGATACTGTTGATAAATTTGCACCGTCCATCCTTTATTGAATTTATACGCAAGACCATCGACGTTGAGTTTCGCTCGATCATTGTCTATCGAATAATTATAAAATTTATTCTGATTTTTGTGCGTCTTCGGTCCTTTCCTTAGCTTTGTCCGATTCTTTTTTATTTGATCTGATTGATTGTAGCAATTTAAATACGAGGAGACTGCTGGTCAGTTCGAATCGATTATTTTCTGTGCAGTAATCGTAGCAAAATGAATATATTCTAATTTATACGTGTCCTTTGTCCCACTTTGTGCCCGCTCTTTTTCCCCTACTTTCTACTGTTTCGAGGCATGAATGAATCCTCTGAACTTGTTGCTCTGGCAGTGAATGAAAAGTGAAGTTTAGGATTGGAAAGTGAAATGAAAGTTTCAATTCCTCGCTTGTGTTTCACTTGTGGAAAGAATCTTCATCAGAAGTTTGACATTTTTGATAGACGCAAGTGTTTGTGCTTACATTTAGATTTTAGAAAGAATTTTGAATTGTATATGTCGATTACGTATATTGGTCATTTAAAAAAATCATAAACACTGTTCAAACTTCTAAGGTACAATGAGAAAAATACAATGTTCATCATTTTATCTTTCCCGTGCATTACTGTACTATTACTTAATGCTGGAAGTTATAAATACCTTTTGTCGTAACTTATCAAAATGTTCTGCTCAATGATATAGTCCCATTCATCCCCTGTCATTCCCACCCACCATTTACATCTCATAACATAATAATAAAACAGTACTTGACATGATTAATAACATATTAAAAGCATCACTTAGAAGAGATGAATTATTTCATAATATAAACTTTCATGTTTATTAATCCCTTAATGTTTTTGTATTCTAATACTTTTGTATATCGCTTATGCTGTAGGTTGAATATGCAAATTAATATTTTTATAGATATAATTTAAATAATACTCGATAATAGCACTGGATAATATTATATCGAGTACTATTTCTCGAATATTTTACACGTTTTTCCATATTACATAATGGAACATAATTTTTGTCTAAATTACGATGCTTCTAATTAAATTTAAATATAAACGAAAGATTGCTTTCCTTCAAAGTTATTGAAATTCGTAAGAAAAGCGAAAGACAAAACAGAATCGATGTATCGATTAATTCCTTAAAAATTTTTACTCGATAACTGGCCCTTAACATTTCACGAACTATACGCGTTTTAATATTCATGGTTACAAGAAAGTAAGAAGAAAGAAGCCGAAATAGGTCGACGCGTGTTAGCGGCATATTTTTTTATTCATGTACCCACTTCAAAGTCGTCTATACGTACCTCACCGACCTAATACGAACAGCTCTCTTTTCGGTCTCCTCCCTTTTATTTCTCTCGCATTTTTCTTCTTCCATTTCCTCCTGCCCCCCCCCCCCCCCCTCTCTCTCGTTCGTTCCTTTGGCCTGGATATTTTTCGCGTGGTTCGAGCAACGATGAATTTCCGTGCCGCGAAATTGATGACACGAGGGATAATGAAAATTTATCGAGTATAATAGCCGACGTTCTGATCAAAGACCAAGCCAATCCGTGCCTAAAAAAAAAAAAAATTTTTGGATACCGTCAATGAAGCTGTATTATATTTACATATAAACTATATTATATATGGGACGCAGGTGTTCTATATTAAACATAGCTAAATATAGGTAAATGCAATTAAATAGAGTTAAATATACCGTAATGAAATATATTTAGTTTATGAAACTTTTCCTAAATTAAATGGGAAAATTATTCGCATAGCTGGAAATTCGTATAGTATCTATAATAAAAATTTATAAAATAACAAGACAGCTCAGAGGACTTTTCAATATTTTTTATTTCGATATATATACTGCATTTCCATTAATCTTCGTTTCAGATATTTTTAAAAGGTATTTATTAATATCACTTCTAGTCATTTTTTAACATTATTCGATAAAGTTACATTAACAAAATCGTGTTTTTCAATTATACCATTTACTACTCTTTATCTTCACGATTATAATTGATTATACAAGTATCCCATATATCGTAATGAAGCAATTGTGTATAGTTGTAGCATTGTAAAGTTATGACTCTGAGACAACAAAATCGTAAAAATTCTTAAAAAAAATTGGCTGACAGAATATCCTACCAAGTATTATTTTCAGCGAAGCAACAGGTTTTGTCAAACGTATAACCTTTATAAATTTCTGACGTAAAGTATTTCAAATCTATCTTCTCCAAAAAGAAGAACGTCGTAGGATAAAATTGTACATTTTAAAATGTACATTGTAAAATTATACATTTTCGATTTATTTCTTCACGTAGAAAATTTTACCTTATCCTTTATAGTACGATTAATGAGACACACTAAATATTTGAATGCTACGAAACTCGTAAGAACCAGTTGTACTATACTTTAACCAGTTACACATACTAAACGGTATCAAGTAACTTATCGATCAGTATCGCTTTCCTTTAATATGAAAGAACGAAATAAACGTAGAACAGAATTTTTACGAACAGAGAAAGTATTAGGTTGTCCGGAAAGTGTCTTTCTTTCGCAAGCGTGTCTTTTACAACGATGCACCTTCGTACAAACGTAAAACCAAGTCTGTGAAATTTATCTCAACAGAACAAATTGGATCGTACGTAATTCGACAAAATAATATAAAACAAAAAAACGTTGTGGGTCTATTATTTCCTCATAAAACGAAAGAAACTTCTTGGACAAGCTAATAGTTTTCGAAAGATTTACGACTTGTCTATGGAAGACGAGGGATTGAAAGAACGCCGAAGAATGAGGTTCAATGGATGAACCAGCAGGAAGTTCTCGAAGCAGCCGCGAATCGCGAGTATCCCCTCGAAAAGAGATGAAAGTGAATCGAAACTGTAAGACTGTTACGACTTTTCCTCTCCGATATTCGTGAATTGAATCACGGTCAACTCAGCTTGAAAGAGAAGTTCGATTAAAAACTTCTATTGTAAAATTCCTTAGTGACTCAGGCAGATCCATGCGATTAACTCTTAATTAGTATTCTTGATACAGCAATAGTTACTCAATTTTAGAGTTTCAATAATATACGTTGATTTGTATTTCGTACTTTACGTAATAAGTATCATTGATATTATTTACGGCATAACACTAAATAATAATTTAAATTTCAATATTGAAATTCTGTAATCATATATTAAAATATTGAAATTGTATACTGAAAGTATTTCATTCTGTTAGCTTAATTTGCTCAGGAGTCACGCTGATCACCTTCATAAATTCAAGCACAGAGAAAAATAACAGAAAACAATTACAAACGCTTTTGAAAATTTACCTTGGAGCCTGTGACTTTTTACAATTCTTTGCGATAGATAATTGCAAATTTGGAAAAATAGATCGTTCGTTTTTTAGTATGCTGAATATTAATTATATACTTAAATAATTAAATCGAGGAATTTTATATTAATTTTATATTTTTCACAAGGCTGATCAGTTTCTCGTGTGAAAATCTCAATGAAAAGAATTCATATGCTATTGTTAAATTAATCCTCGTCTTAAATCCTCGTTACTGATCTAATTTATACAAAATAAGGTTACACACTTGCAACAATAAAGAAGCTATAGAACGGCGAAGATATCCTCAAAGAAGGAGAGAAGAATCAATTATACGAGCCATTATTCGCCACTTACCTAATCTTAAATCTAACTGCAATTGTCCTTTGTTAATTTTATGATTTCCATTACGCGAATCGAGTTGAGTGTAAAAATTCTGTTTTACGACTAAACCATATTTACGACTAAACGAATCCTTACTCAACATATATATAAACATAAACATATATATAAACATTATAATGCAGAGATTGGAACACAATTCAATTTCGTGGACAGCATGTGTTCGTGATCAATCGACGCGTCAGATAATTTATTATTGAATAAACTGGCCGGTGGCGTCTGCGTTTCATGATTGGCAAGTCGATAACGATACAACCGATAGGTAACCGAAATAAATGTTCTACATCTGCGAAGTAAACGTTGTTCTACTAAGCTTTCGACGAGTGAATATTTCTCTTCTTTCTTTCCATCGATAAATCGCGTATCTCTTAGTAACATTCAACTAAATTTTACAAATTTCACCATAGGCAGAGTAATTCTATAGCCGAAAGATAGAAAAAAAGAAAAAAATGGAACAGCGAAAGAACCAAGTCAATTTCCCTCTTTCATCCAGTTTCAGAGCGAAATACGACATATATGATATTTTCATGCTTCAATTTACGATCAAAGGATATTCAGAGTCGCAACTTTTTATCGAATCGAAACTCCCAAGCTGCATGTTTCACGCAGAGGAAATGGGAGAAAGAGTTACATAAACACTGATAAGTGAGCCAGTGAGAAGTTAAATTGATCGATTCCATTTTTAAACAAGTTTTTTCGTTCTAAGATCCGATCGACTAAATCGCTACACTCACTGCTGATATTTATTTAAATTTATGTTTTTATAGAGCGCGACGAAGGAGAAGAACCTAGACAGAAATTTATTTTACTTACTGAACTATTAATAGCTGCTAGACTTTGCATATTTGTACACTTTCGCGCGTATTTTTACATCTTTCAATTTACCGTAAAACCTTATTCACATTGAACTCTTCAGAAACCAAACGATTAATCTCAATAGAGTCAACCTTCTTTACAAACAAGGTATTTCTATATTGCAACTATTTTGAAACATATACATGTATGAAATATAAACATATTTTTCATCCTAATTCCGGACACTCTTTTCACATGGATTTCGTCAAAATTATGCGGCCTTGCGATTAAAAGAAATTTTCTCGAGAAGTGTCGCGATTAGGCAACTTATTGGTATTAACAGATTATTAACAGAAAGACAAAATAAACTCCGTTACACAAATCGGATGATCAAGTTTTCGGAGGAGAAAGAGAAAGAGACAGAGAGGGGGGGAGAGAGAGAGAGAGAGAGAGAAACAAGATTTATTGAAGGGAGGATGAGGGAACGGAAACACTTTGAGGAAACACTTTGAGCTCTATGCTTCGACCTGTCCAGCCGCCAATCGAATTAGCGTGCCATCCAGCATTGATTTTGCGTCCATATCGTGGAACCATGCCGTATTTATTGTTTACCAGGTTTCCTGTGTCCTATGAATTTCAGTTTTTCCGCAAGATGCCGCAAGATGCAGCTCGTTTTCCTTAGACTCCGATGTGAAATCGCGCGAAAAAGTAAGAATGAAGGCGTTTCCATTGGATCGCGATTGCACTTTATCGTATTAATTAACTCGACATTACAGCGTAGTCCTAGAAAATCGTATTAATCGAGGTAATCCGATGCAATTGATTCACGGCCAGCGTACTGCTGCGCATCACGCGAGTCGTTGTCTCAATTATTGAATTGCTCGTTGCGAAGTATTGTAGCGGAACCTCGGAAACGAAATTAACGATGTAATTGGGGACAGGATGCATTGTAACGATGGAAAATATTTTAGTTATAACAGCTAATTCGAAGGTTGAAAAATATCGATCGAACTGTTTGCTGGTGTTCGCCCAAGGATTCGAACATGTAGGGGTATAGTGGTTGAACAATTAGATCTGGTCATATCTGTTAATTTTTCTGTCGTTATTGTATAATTCATTGTATTCTTTGGTTTACTATATACACGTATCCTGTTTGATAAATTATATTTCTAATTTTCGTTAATAATATTAATACTTTGCATTCGAAGGTTTCATTTATTCATATTACCAGATACTCCAAGTAATTTCAGTAGAAAGAACGTGTTTTCGTATAATTGGTTAAATATATGCGTAGAATGAAGAGTCATAGCCGCATCACTCATCACCTACTCACTCACTCACTATCATCGCGCAGTGCGATACGATTTTGCTTGGTAGTGTAATATATCTTCGGCCAATACGTCGGTTTATTTTTCTGATTGTATCTTACCTGTTCGTTGCAAGAATACGTGAGATAATTATGATTTGACAGGTTAAGGACAAATTTTTAATTTATTGATTTATTAAATTTTTAATTTATTAATTATTTAATTTATTTGATATTATTAGCGGAGCCCTCGATTGCGAAGGGTTATAGTAGCGTCGAATAAAATTGAAATTGTTAATAGATCATTTTCTGATATTATATTTCAATGGATCTTCGTGGAAATTGGAATAATGTCTGATTCTATTATTTATCTTAGAAAACTTGAAAAACTAATTAATTATTCGTATCGAATTAGTAATATTCGTTTGTTTGTAAAATGTACTTGTCAAGATAGTATTATATAAAAATGCTGAATCTCGACAGGTTAATTTCTCATGTGAGTTTTCACGAAGCTTGAAAAAATAGAATTTGTAATTAGTGTTATTTGCAACAGACATTTATTTTCCCTGAAACCTATGTAGGTCACAAATATTCCTAGTAGCAATGCGTGTGAACTACATTCGCTTCTCTATGTACGTACATATGTACTCTCAAAATTTCATTAAAATCGTTCTTACGTTATTTTAAAATCCATTCTAAAATCGATTCTATGGTGACAACCAACGGTGTAACTTTATAATTCGACGAAATTTTCCAATGCATTTCAAACAGACAAATTTTTACAATCCCAATATAGAGAAGGTATAAAAATAAAATAGTTATTTTTCTTGCTCGGTTCTAGATGAGAACAATAAAAGTTGCGTGGACAGTGATTAAATTGCTTTAAGGAAAAACCTCCTATTTTTTGTTTTATATATTGACTTTTTGTTGCAATATTTTCCAAGAGCTTCGACTGGCATCGAGTCGTATAAAATCGCAGAAAAAGGCGCTAGTATTCTTTATAGTTGCATAGCTTCCATCATCGCCTGGGTAATAGGCCTCGCTTCGTCTTTGACGCGACAATCTCGTTACCAAGACTTCGATCTTCGAGTTGCTTAATGCGATATCGACATCAGAACGATGCCTCGACGAGCAATTCATCAAAAAAGTTTTTTAAATTTTATTCGTGTAATCTCGAAAGTGACTCGATATTGACCGAGAATAATACGATGTTTCATTTATTTGTCGAAGCTTGGGTGAAAATTTTCCGCCGACAGATTTTTGATTGCAACCAACGACATTTGAAATTACTGACACGAGAAATAGAAATTTATTGTCATAACTAACAACGTTGTAAATTGTTCGTATTTGCTTTGATACGAAGATGAATTGGAAATTATTAAAATTTAACAATTTAATAGCATTTACAATTATTCGTATTATCTCATTTAATTATATCATAATTGACAATACAGAAGTGTCACTGTTTCTGTATACCTAAATATATTATGTAGTATCGTTTGTTTTTTTACAATAACTGTGCAATTCCATCGTATTGATGCCTTTTCTACTGTAATTCTACTCCTAACTAATTACATTGAATCAACGTCAGTCATTCGCATAATAACAATTCTATTCCCTGATATTCCCAACCCGAAAGCAAATATCCTCTTCCAAATTGTTGCGTATGTATAACCATCCGATTTCTATAGTGATATATTAGCCGTACTGTATTATGTGGATTCTTCGTTGTACGAACGTAAGTAGTCAAGTGAAATTTGTGATGTTCCTTGATCTATGTACGTTACGATCAGTTTGCAACAGGCAGTTTTCCCGAGTCGTTGCACGTTCAGCAAGAAATTAATCAGCAGTGAAGAAAAATATAAAGTTCCCCTGTATTTCTAACTTTGTACTCTGTAATGTCACGGTTTCTAATCTTTCATCCATAGTTCACACTTTAAGAAAAATTAATCAATTACATTAATTACGTTGCTTAAAATCATCGAATTTATCTAGTCGGTTAAGCGTGTAAAATCGACGAACGGAAGATTATTCAATGAGAAAACTCGACATTACAAAAATGAACGTTTGCCCATGTTGAAGTAGCATTTAAAGGATGAACGCGATACTCAGCGTCGAGTCGAAAACGTTTCGAGTTCGAGTTTCTATTCGCCTCCATATGAACCCATTGAATAATCGATACGAGTTGCTCGTTACACGGTAATTCCTTGCTTTCAAATTTGAAAGCCACCCCCATAGGCCCTGTTAATCGGTCAGACTAGCGCAGAGACGCGTTTCATTTGCTATAATTCGATCATCGGACGGTTTAGTTATCGTCGAATTTTGACGCTGCTTACCAGCAGATTAATCTCTAGCAAACAATTGATAGGCGTCACAAACAGACCAGTTGCTTCGTAGTTAGCGAGTCTCTGGACGTTCAGAATATGAGGATCCAGCTGATCCACCATTACAATTAATCGGATTAATTCTCACTCCCTCTCGCCAAGGGATATATGTAATTGATTTTCTGAATCAGGGATGGCTATTCCGATAATATACAGTAAATATAAAATATAGCGAAAATACATAGTAAATCGAATTTTTCCTTTTCATTTCTTAACTTTATCTGTTCTCAAGATACATAGCTTTTGCAGTTTTCCGTAATGGGACAGAAAGCGGAACGTCTTTAGGCTACCATCTTTTTCTTTTTACAATTTAAATTCGTTTCTTCAATGTCCGTTAGAACATTTTCCAGCCAATATTTTCTAAAATTTCACACGTATCCTTCCTTCGCTATAAGACGCGAGATACACGTGTACTTCAGCATCGACGTGTCTTCAACTCATCGACGCCTCTTTCTCGGCGTTTCCCATAGTCCGTTTTCCATTCTGTCCGCGTTTCAACCCCCGACCACATTTTCTGTGCAACGTGTACACACATCCAAATATGGGTTGACTGCGACACGGGAAAACTCAGCGTTAGAAACGAACGAAGAAACGCCTAACCATCGTGAAAGCGATGTGAACGCGGAAATCGGACGAGGCGAAGTTAATTTCGACTATCAGCCAGCTTTGGGCAATGAATCTCGACGATTTCCGCGAGCATATTGGACTTATCTGCTCCAGCACGCCTTACAATCACGATAACACCTTCTGTTGCACGCACGTGAACACGCAACCCCCTCGTTACCCTCGAAACGAGCGGTCAGAGATCCGTGAACAAGATTGAAATTCGTTGCGGTTACGGAAGCCGTTTACGAGCCTATGGATTACGAGGGTCGTTTCGAAGAATGCAGTGAGCGATCCCATGGAGCGTAATTCTTAGCCCATTAACGGGCAACGTTGCGTTAGCGAATTTCATCTGTCACCTTTTCCCCAATGAATTTGCGTTATCGAATTCTATTTGTTAACATTATCACCACGACAAGCAATTCCAAGGATGAGCTTCGCGTTTACCTCGTCTCTACTTTTTCTATCTGGATTCTACAATTTCATGAGTTTCAAAGGATGTGGATAAAACGGCATTATGAGAAACTGTTGGTTGATTCTTCATGGGTTAACGTAGTTTTGAAGAAATTCTTCCAGGAACCGGGAAGAATATTAAACATTGAAATCGGATACAGTACCAATTCTGAGAACTTTGAAAATGACACGGTACCACAATGTCGCTATAGAGACCAATATAATGTTACTCTAGAGGCTTTCACTGCTCGAATTGTCACAATTATTTTTTATACTTCCGATCCTTGATCATGCCAAAGCGTTATTTTTAAAAAATAAAATATATAATAGAAGTGTGTATAGAACTGTTGAAAGGGTCCGTGTAACAGACTTTCGTCGATGATCTATACAACTAAAATTCTTAATATTAAATTCAATTCGTAGAATATTCAAATCTATCTATAGTTTGATCGAATCTTCGATTATAAATCGACGTAAAATTTTTGGATACTACAAGCGTAGCCATCGTTCTCGTAAACGTCTGATGAAGAAGTACATGTTACAAGGCTTATACGTCAAATCTATAGAACACCTGAATATAACTGACTTCCCAATATTTCAATATTCCAGGTCCCATAGCTATATCGGATGTCGATTAATACGAAACATGAGAAGTCAATCAATCGATATGTTCAATGGCACGTAATCTTGATAAAAGCTGTACAAACTTGCAGTCCTTTCCTTGTTTATAACGGGAAATTGAATACTTTGTAATTAAATTGTAGAAACAGAAGCAATAAAATGTTGCGTGGCCTGTCGCAATAACGTAACGAATCGATATAATGGTTGCCACAGATTAATTAATTAATATCAATCCCGCGATCCTCCATCGCAGCTGTCTTTATTTCCGCGTAGTTTGTATCGAATTCGTCGCGTTTCATCGTGAGAAATCTTCAGCCGTTCCAAAAGTCTCGTAAAGATTAATCCTTCATAATTGAAGAGCGGAAGTAGATAAAGTTGCCAGTATCGAAACTAAAGTTTTCTGGGAAACGACTGTTTATGAGAAATTGTTTGTTTATGGAAATGTTATTTATTAGAAAAATATAACGATACTTATTTATTACGCATATTATAATACTTTATATAATTTTACGATATCTCTATTCTATCGTTTCAAAGATCTGTTAATTAACGATAAAAAAAATATCTTCTTTATATCTTAAGAGAAGATATGTAAGTCCATTATGTAGTTTGCTTAAGAAGGTCAGTAGAGATTTTTTTATCTGATGGGATAATTGAGGCAGATTTATCTACGCACATGTTCAAGCACGATGGAGGGAGTTTGCTGGCACATGGTGCACACAGTCTAATTTAGGGAACTAATCGTATAACATACATCATACACAACCTATATCACGTATGAAACGTTAAAAACTGTACGAATTATTATGATTACACTTCCCTTCATATTTAGTGATATTAACCTTCATACAAACAACCTCTTCAAGGAAAAACAAAATTCTTTTTCGAAAATGGCACTTCCAATTCTTCTTATTCTCACTATTTAATTGCTAGCCGTATCAAGTAACAACGAAAAAAATAATAATATCTAATCGTTAAGCAGGTCCATATTTTTGGGGATACAATTAAAAAAGTAAATCGTCGGTGGAATATTGTTTCACCTATCAAGAATTTTGGAAGATATAATTAGAAAGGTACAACCTGGGTAGAAAATTGTACTCCTTATCGAGCATTTTTGAAAATATAATTGAGAAAGTGGAATCTGGATAGAGAATTGTTTTACCTACGAAGCATTATAAAAAATAAGTTTAATAAAACTATACCTTGGATAGTTCATATATTTTTTCATATTATACGCATTCGTTAAAATTTTACACTCCCAAACATCCTGCTATACTTGCACAAAAAAGCGCAGTCTAGTAATATCCCCCTTACTGCTCCTCGCATTTTCTTTCTAATCATCTCTCGTTCGCTTTTCCTGATATTATTCTCATCGTAAGTTCAGAGTGGCGGTTTTTAAACTCAGGAACGCGCGGCTGTTCGTTAAATGAAATATCAAACGTAAGAATTGCCGCAGTCTTAACGCGAGATAATTCATTTCGTGGCAAAGAGCGCACGTCGTTGAATATTAATTCATATCTCATATAAGTTGCGAATAAAAAAAGCAGATAAAAGAGGACAAAAATCCGATAATTACCGCGAATCTTTACGCAATTTCAAGAAATACAAAAGAAATTTGTTTGTAAGCATGCTACTAAGTATTATTAGAAGTACTGTACTTTCGATATTTTACATATTCTTGCATATTTTCTACATTTTTCTGTATTTTTGTATCCTTAAACTTTCTGTAAACGCGTAAACGTCTGCGCTCTGACAATGACAAGGAAGATTCTACTGATAAAAATAAAGCATCGAATTTCACCGAGCTCTTAGAAATGTAATTCTCAGATCACATAAATTAAAAAGATATATATATATATATATATATGTGTGTGTTGTCATGTATATATGTATGTGTGTATATATATATGTATATATATGTATATGTATATATATATATATATATATATATATATATATATATATATATATATATATATATATATATATATATATACATACGTAGCCACAAATCAATTTGGATCACGACAGATAAAATAGGTAGCAATAATGTCTCCACGAACATTATCATAATTTATTGGAATTTACATAAAAGCCAAAGAATGCTATTGTTTCAATGACACGGCGTTTTGTCGAGTTAGATAAATATGAATTGTGTGTTTGAACAAGTGTTCGGTCGTGTTTCACGCGACGAAAAAGGAAATCACAAGACAAGGTGTCGCCTCGTTGGAAGCAACAAATCGCAATACGAGGGTGGAAATTGGGTGATACCGGGAGGATTACGAGGGATGAGAAATCTGTCGAGAGCGTGAAAGGCTCGCAGTCACCGGGTTTCTCCAGTTCTGTCGCTTTTAACGCCGAGTTCTTCCGCTTCGAGGATAGAAGCTGCGAAATATCGAGGCCATTGTCCAAAGATTTTCAAGAATATCCGATGCAACGTCTTGAAATTTACGAGAGCAAGTCTGATAAATTCTTATCTCTGGTCCATTCGTGGCCAATTTTTTAATATCCTCGTAACTTGTAACGACAAATAAAAATATTGGTACAGGCCAATTTTTTTTTTGGATAAAATCTTGTGTGAATTTACAAAAAATACGATTCTTCGTTTAAATTTTTTCCCTTATTGTCTTTACATATTTGGAGTTTAAACGCGTTATAAGTACGTTTTTTTTTTTTAACATGATTACGTAGAATTCTTATTCTGAATAAATTATTTGTTTCCGCTTCATAACTGTTTCTAAATTACAGTGCATTTAATCTTGAAATGCACAGTAACATTTTATACTTTTTACGTTCTAAGGAATTTTCAGGATCGGTTAAAAATTAAATTACAGTAATGGTAATACTCAATATTAATGTCAGACGTGGATACTTCACTGTTTTGTATAATAATTTGTTATCTTGGCATCAATCAAGGTATTTAATATACAAAGCGTACAGATTAATAAGAATTTTAATTAATCCTTCTTCTATAGTATTCACCGTTCTTTTCGAGCTCGTACCATTTCAAATAGACTTTCGAATAGATTTCAAAGATTTGTCTGTTCAAATAAAACGCGATCTTTTTTATTTCCCTATCAGTCGTCCCGTTACTGTTCCGTAGTTTCCAACAGATTGCAGATTCGTTTAAAAAACATTTGTAACGAAAAACAAACCCACTCGCAGAAATGTTATTCAATATCGCATATATAACTTTCATAGACATCCTCCTCTCATTGCTATCATTGTAAACAGATTGAAACTTCGTTTGCAAACACTCGCGATTAAAAAAAAAAAAAGAAGAATTAATCTTAAACAATTTTATCTTGTGTTCCATTTATAATTTTCATAATTGTCTTCCCGACGTTGTATCATTTTAAATGGCTTTTTTCTATCCATCTATGTTGCAGCGAGATCAACGGTCCTAATTACTAAATTGCACGATGTGTTCATACAAATTCACTTTTTATGAACGCGATGAAACGAAATGAAACCTAAGTAGAGATTTGTTTTCTCATCAAGTATAACGAGTTTTATACTTTGGATAGATAGCCTCGTTGTGAGAAGGTCTTAATCGTTTATAATTGCGATTAAGTAATTGCAATAAGTCATATTTTTAAGAAACGTTCTCACATGCTGTCACACACTGTAATTAGAAAAGGATCATGAAACATTCGGTTTATGATATTATTTGTTTGTAAATCTTCCTGCTTCCGGAAACTTTTTTAAATATAAAAATATTTATATACAAAATGAAATATTTTTTTCAATATCAACACTTCTTGCGTTTATGTTGTCCTAATCAGAATTATATTATTTCGTGTATCCTGTTGCTTTTTATATGATAGTCCTCTCGTTGGCCGCGGATTCGTTATCAAGCCTGAGGCCCTCGTCACTAGTGTCACTATCGACAATAAAGGTGCCCCACCCGCGACCGGACGAAGGAGAACTCCAACACGGAATCGTAATCTCCCACGAGCCCTGCCCGGGAGGGCGCCTCGAGCTCGGACTCGGAATGTGACTCGAGCTCGGATTCGGATTCAGACTCGACATCAGAAGTGGCATCCGAACACACGTTGTCGGCACGGGATCGTAAGAGTATCGTGCGCGCACTAAAGCGGTCGCTAGGGAAGAAGAAGAGGAAGAAGAAGAAGAAGAAGAAGAAGAAGAAGAAAGGACACCGGGCAACCTGGGTATCGCTACCGCGCTTCAACCCCGAAGCCGCGGACGCAGATCCAGCCGCCTGGTGCACAGCCGTCGGCCTGCTAATGAGGGACCACCCCCTGAAAAACAGCGCACTGTATTCTGCCCTAAACCGTGCCCTAGAGGGTTCGGCAGCGTATTGGCTTACGCAGATAATGAACGGCGACGAGCTCACCTGGCCAGATTTTAAGGAACAATTCGCCGCGCACTTCGGTGGCCAAGAAGTAGCAGCCGCGTCGCTAATCAAGGTAGCCGAGGAACTACCGCGGGACGGCGAAACACCAGGAGCGTACGGAAATCGTATCATCACCCTCCTGGGGTCGAAGTGGCGAAATTCAACCAGGGAAGAGGTACTCGCCGCCACCGCCCTCCATCTGCTGGGCTCGCGCGATGAACGTTTTAAACGACTAGCGCTCACGAGTGACATCACGTCGGTGAAACAATTCCAAAGAGAAATGAAGCCCTTCCTATACAAGGAGTGGCCAACGCCCTCGCCGTGGAGTTCATTAGCGAGCTCCGGAAACAAACGAGGCAGGTCACCCACCCCCTGGACCAGGTGTGGCCACTGCGGTATTTACGGACATCCGACATTCGAATGCCGCAAGAGGGCGAAGTGGGAACCGAAGAAGGACCCCCGACGCCCGGAGGAAAGCCGACCGGTTGCACCACCAAAAGCGTTGTGCTTTCACTGCCACATGCCGGGACACATCGCGTCTCGCTGTCCATCGCGGCGAGAAGAAAAACATTGCAATCGTACGTCGATCGGAGGATCGTGTGTACTGAGACACTCGACCGGAGTCTTGTTTCGGTGGCGTCGTTGGGATGACGAGCAGTCTTGCTAGAGAGCTGATCGGTGAAGGAAGTCGAGTGCCTTACGAGCAGGGAGTGGTGCACGTGTGAGTTAGAGCAAGGGAACCTGTCCTCCCGTTGGTCACGGATTCGTTATCAAGCCTGAGGCCCTCGTCACTAGTGTAACTATCGACAATAAAGGTACCCCACGCGCGACCGGACGATGGAGAACTTCAACGCAGAACCGCTACCTCCCGCGAGCCCTCCCCGGGAGGGCGCCTCGAGCTCGGACTCGGAGATTCAGACTCGACATATATATTATTATATATATTATATATACTATTATATCTATATAATATATGTATTTATATCTATAAATATATGTATAAATATATCTATTTAAAAAAATAAAGTTGACCTTCATATATCGCCAATAATATCGCGTGCGTAAAAAGAAACTAATTACATTTAATTCTTTTTTTACATTTATTTATTTTTTATTATTATTTTTTTCACAACTAATTACATTTAATTATTACATTTACATACATTTAACTATTATTACATACATTTACATACATTTAATTATTATTTTTTTCATAATTATATCTCGTTTGAAATATTTTTCGACATAATTAATTGTTTCAAAAACATATATTCCAGCCTTCTAAATGATTTATTTTGCGTATTATACGAATTATTCCATTTATAAATAAATTGTTCTCTCTACACACAAACACGCACACAGTCTGTTAATTACACGAGTTAATTGTAACATTTTTCTCGATAAGTTGACAGAGCAAGGAAAATGAGCGACGAACATACCTACAAACTAATCTACTTCAATGCCCGTGGTCGTGCCGAACATATACGGTACATATTTGCATATACTGGCATCGAGTATACCGACGAGAGGATCCCCGAAGAACTCTGGCCTGAATACAAGGATTGTAAGCGTGAAGAATCGATTTTTACTTTCATCGTTCAACTCTCAGATATCTGCCATTTACTCAAACTTTTCTGTATATAAAACTTTCGTTTCACGTGCAGGCTAAACTTACTTAAAATAAAATTTCATACGGAATAAAGTCGAACTTTTCATTAAGTTTTGCTTCCGTAATATCGTGTTTATCGAATACCAACTTAATTCACTTACGATTCTCGAATTTTTGTGTTGCAATCTTTATTGTTTTCAATGAATCGAAGCATTTCGAATATTTTGAGAAAACCGTAAATAGGTGACTTAAAATAGGAATACAAAAATACTTCTACGTTTCTCGTTAATTTAAAAACTTTTTAGGACTTGTCGGAAAAAAAGGATAAAAAATTGAAATCAGTTCGAAAATGAACAAGAACATAGCTAAAAAGTAGAAAGAACAAAGCAGACATAAAATTCGATCTTCCGTTGCGACATTTCTATCGTAAATAGTATGATAAAAGTTTTACGCAGCATAGTCTTCGATATAATCTTATATGTCGCTTGCAGATAGAGAAACAAAAAATCAACGTAAGTCTGTAAATCAATCCTGTCGGTGTAAAACACAAAATTACGTTCGCAAGAGACATTCGATTTATATTCCTTGCATTTCAATTTTCATTACAAGAACCGTGTACATTTTCTAATATTTTTTTCCGTGTCTGGTATTATCTTTTATCCTTGATTTTAAAAACTTTAGATTCTTCCCAACAGTCAAAAACACGCGATACCCTGTCCATCGTAATCGTAAGAAAAGAAAAAAAGGAGAAAGAAGACATTTCTGTATTTCTTTACTAGGTCATGTTGATTAAAACCGAAATGATTTCGATTCATCTATTCACAAGAACGCAACGGCCTCGGAAGCTGTGTTGTGATTTCCTAGCGATCGTTTCCCTCTACACAGTGTTCATATGAGCCATGTTTGTTCTTAGCAATGCCTTATAAAAAGCTGCCTGTGCTGGAGATAGACGGGAAACCGGTAGCCCAGAGTAACGCTGTGGCGCGATACTTGGCGAGGAAGTACGATCTAATGGGAAAGGACGAATGGGATGCGATGATATGCGACGAGCTCGTCGATACTCTTGGAGATTTGAAGCAAGGTGAGTAACTGATGAGATGACTTTGCGTTTGTCTCACCACAGAGACAGACGTTCAAGAATTCATTGTGAAAAGACGAGTACAAACAAGATACGTATGTCTTTCCGTTAAGCGAATGTTACAGTTTGTTTGCAAAAGTCAGTTTTTAGATTATAGAATCGTAGATAGAATTTAGAGGATAGAAACTTTTAGTAGTCACTTTCAGTTTAGTAAAGTCTTATCGACAATAAGCAGACTACGTTATGATACAACGATTCCAACTGAAGATTTCTATCGACATCACGAATTCGATGGCTTCCAAATTTTCTTCTCTGTAATCTCAGACGCTCAACTCGAAAGAATCTTTTAGATCCCCCGACAAACACTCGACTCAGGTTATCTATTATCGTAATCTTCCTACGGGATTTTTTTTAACTGCGTTGCGTTAACGAATAACGGGATAACATCACGTTTCTCTCAACGCCTTTCAACGTTCTACAACTTTTATTCTTTGCAAATCCCTGTCTCTATATGATAAACGCTGGTTATCCGCGGAAGGAGCGAGGACAACGAAGTGTTACTCGATGATCAAAGACAGGAAGATCCTGGTACGCGATAACGTTACTAATTTCCAATTACGATATGTGTGATTACGTAACATCTGCTGTCTGCATAATGCGTTAACGATCCGCGCGTTGATCGCATAAATATAAATCGAAGGGAATGGAATCGCTCGAAACTCATGCAACTATCCGCAGGTGTTTAAAATCGTGTTTCTACACCGCCAACGTAACGTCACGCCAGTCGAATCGAAAAATTATTACTAGACAGAGAAGGTGAACAAAAAACGAGGTAAATAGGCTACCGATTGAATAATATCATAACGATCGTATCTCTGGTTTTTGCTCGTCTTTTATATTTGTTTCAAATGTATAAAATATAATCGTATCGATATCGTCCACGATTAAAGCCATCCATCCGCCATCGACGAGGAACGAACGATTATATTTTATCATTTATGCGAATCCTTCTCTTCTCTTCTTTCTCTATTTACGCCCCTCGCCTTGCTTCGTACCGCCGATGATTCACAATTCGATGCACCTGAACAGCTGGAACGTCGCAGATTTTTCCGTACGATAACAAACGTGTTTTTGATGGCCTGCTTTAAACCGTGACGATCGCCATGACGTGCATCAATTGTCGAATGATGTAGTGCGACGATACTCCTACGCAACTTTTTTTTACGCTGTTTTTTCCTCTATTTTTTCTTCCTGTGTGTTATCACATGATCATGAGATACCTGTATAGAAGATGCAAAGAGTCTGTGAAGAATTTACAGATATTTAAGATTATCATAATGATTAAGCAAAAGCTAAGACGCAAAATATTGCTCAAGATGTAATTATGTAATATTTACTCAATTTCTAGAAGACTGTTTATATCTTGTTGTTATTCTTGATATGGAGATAAATATAGTATACTTTATTAAGACCTAGATAAAAGACTTTTTTCTCGTTTCTCTTCTCTTACTTAATCACTAAGAGTTATATAACGTTTATTCGATAATTCTGCTTCTCCTGACCTTTCCACAAATGGTTGTTTATATCTCGACATTCTTGGTACTTTTAATCAAATTTTAATAACAGTACTTTACTCGTCAGAAGTAAATAAAAAAGCTCTACGTAGAAGCAAGGATTTACTTACATTTCCTTTCTCGAATCTCAGTTAGCAATGTTGTTCCTCTTGAAAGATTTTCCAAGTTTCCAAGACAATTTCCACGCTGGTAACATTGTATATATTTCAAGTATCGTGAACCACTGGAACTTGTTGAGGCAATATTGAAGAAAGCAAAGAGAATGAAGAAATTGTAGGAACTATGAGAGGCTACTCCTTCTTTCACACCTTATTTTCTCTTCGTTTGGGGGGAAAAACACAAATGAACGTAACGGTTGGTTTCATATACGTTTCAGATATCTGCTACTATCGCATGGAGGAGAATCCTGAAAAGAAGGAAGCGAGGAAGAATCAACTTTTGAACGAAACAATACCATTTTACTTGACTAAATTCGACCAGATTATTGGCAAAAATAAAGGATATATCATTCCTTCTACCGTAAGATTTTTTATCCAAATTTAATGTTAAAATTTTTAGTCTTTGTGCAAACTGGGCCATGTTGTCCATAAAAAATTATTGAAACTTTGTTGCGACAAGACAGCTTTAATTGTTGAGAGCAGAGTGTATCTTTAAAATTCACTCCTGTTAGTTTATGTACAAATGAATTTGCCAAGATTTTCAGCTTTTAGATAATTATTCATGTATCTTCCTCATCAAGTTTGATAGAAATTATTACTATCGTAATCAAAGCAAAGATTAAGATATGTAAGATCATTTCTCTGGATATGACACTCTTGTTTAATGAGTGATAAATGATACCATTCGAAATATCATATTTATATAATATATAATGATACTTATAAGTGTAATCACTTAAGTACAGATATCTGAATTTTTCTCACTGTCACTGACATAGATACGTATTATCGTTCCTTAGATTACTTGACCAGTTTATTTCTTTCATCACTGTGTTATTATATAATAATAATAAATAGTCACATTAAATTAATTTAGTATGACTATGATGTTTAATAATACGTGTTTCATTGCAAAATATTTAGCGATTGAAGGGCTCATAGGAAACATGAAAGTGAAAGAATACTAGAATCTAGAGTTTACGATTTCAATTTCTTTAACGAGATATTTATCATATTACACAATTCCTGTAAATGTATTTGTAATTATATCGCCGAAGAATTGTATTTAATTAAGCTATGAAGTTGTGGAATCGTGAGAAGGATTATTTTTATAGAACTGTCTAATTTCCATTCGACATTGATTGATTACTCTTTTTTACATAATACCAGTTTTGTCATTTTTAATTAACAAATACCTCCAAAGGTTGAAGTTTCTAAAATTATCCATTAAATTCTGACAATAAAATAAAAATCCAAATTCTTCCTAAAAAGCTAGTGATCTGTAGTTAAGAGTTCGATTTTTCACATTTTTCGAGGTAAATTAAAAAAATTGTTTAATAGAGGAGGTACAAAATAAATGTATACAAACCTTTTTTCAGACGACATGGGCGGACTTCGTATTTGCAGCGGCCCTTGAAAATTACGAGTATATGTTTGGGGCACCAGCTTTGGATAAATATCCAGCTCTTCGAGCATTGAAGAAAAGGATTCATAGAATACCGGCCATTTCTGATTGGCTGATTAGGCGCCCATTCACAAACAGCTAAAAAGCTAAAAACGTGTGGAAAAAAGATGACCAGTACACCAGTATATATATATGTACGCTGGCATCGCTATGTTGGTAAATGTTCGATGTTATACGTGTCGTAAAATGTAACAGTTCTATTTAAAAAAAAAAATTTCGTTTCTATGAGTACGTTAAAAGTTTAACTATAAAAAGTCTCATCTGGGCTGTGCTCCATTATGGAAGGTATTATTGTGTTTGAAAGAACACAATATATAATAAATGTATGTATGTTGTATAATAAATGTATGTTCTTTCGAAAAAAGTTCGAAATTTTTCTTTCTTTTATTCGTACTTAACTTTTTAATAAAATGCACGATTAATTCTTGTGTCTCGTTTAAACAGCTTTTGGTCTATCGTTATTTCGAATTATTTGAACATCGTGTGAATTTACTATTTAATTTTACAATATCATTTACTATATAATTTTACAATATCATTTACTATATAATTTTACAATTATAATTTTACAATATCAATAATTTACAATAAGTGAGGGAAAAATCATTGAATGTTATATCTAGATGTCTATATACTATTTTAAACAATACTTAACTCGAGATACTCGTTTCGTCTCTTCATGATACTTACTGGCAATACCGAGTACAAATATGATGTTCTTTGAAAATAAAAAATGGATTTGAAAACGTTAATGCACGTAAATTAAATTTGGTTTGGACATATATGACACAATTTGTATGGACAATGAAGAGTACGAATCTACGAATTTCGAGGTAAAAGTATTGATATATGTATCGATATTTCTGGTCGTTACAATATCTCTAATCAATACAAAGTTCTAACTGAATGTTAGAATGTTAAACGTTAAAACGTTTAAAACGTTAAAATGTGTATCGAATCGTTGTAATTCCAAAGATGTCAATTGATGTAATGTAATAATAAAGTATAAAGTATAATAAAGTATAAAGTATAATAAAGTATAAAGTATAATAAAGTGTAAAGTATAATTTCGTCTGTGATATAATCTTTCTATTCCATTTTGTTACGTCGCACCGCGAGCAATATGGCAACCAGATGTCACCGTATACTCGCAGCGTATCCTCCATAGTTTCAAGTACCTTCCATAAATCTCACAGATTTCCTAGAAAAGGTCCTTCAAACCAAACAAACGTCTGTTTCCGAAGAATTTCTAAAGACTATTGTCTACCCCGACTGGACAAGGGAAAGTTAGTTTTTCTCACGTACGCTGCAACTTTCCTCCCACTAACCACTTTCTCTCGAGGGCGGTTAAGACCCTTCGTCTAACCAATTAACGACGAAGCCTACTCCCTCACTCTCCTAACTAAAATCGTCACCAACAAATCCGATGGTCCCGTGCGCTAGACACACCTATCATTAGCTTTCCTCCGAGACAGCATCGTCTCCCAAGACAGTTCTGATTTCACATCCTTCGAACGGTCAATATCCTTCCACCGGGTAGGACACACCCACAGATCAGCCACTCATTCATCTCGTACATATTCTCAACGCGAGAATTAATTGTAATTTCAACAAATAAATAAAAAAAAAAATCTCGTACATACGCACCAGCGTAACTGCCTTCGTTATAAGTTGTTGGAATAAACGGAGAAATATAACTTACTATACAGTGTCATATTCATTTAACCACCTCTTATCTTAACCGAAACAGGGGAACGACTACTTCGCGGCGTCGATTCACCGAATCGTAGCGAGAATTTACGCCTCTCGCTACTGCGACTGCGTCTCTCCGCGAACGGTCGTAACACATTGATCGACAGAAGTACTAAACTCTAATAACATAAATTTATATATTTTCTATTTCCCAGCCACCAGTTTTATAGATTTTTCTATCTTCTGTACTACTTTTATCCCTTTTATTTTTTCTTACATGAGATTATTGTAAATTTTTTTTTTATTTATTTATTTGTTGAAATTACAATCAATTCTCGCATTGAGAATTTTCAGTAATTTTTCTGGCGTGGCGCAGTGACATGGCTGTTTATTTACAATAAGTTAATACTTATTATAGATAGATATAATTTATAATCTATAAGTATTATAAGTAAGTGCATATGCTTAATTTGGATAATTAAATGAATCTAACATTTAGGTCTAGCGGGTAGTGCCTCTTCAGCCTGCGAATCTGGTCCGTCGTATCGAGTAGTCCAGTGATTAGGGGGTTTCGGTGTTTGTTGATTCTTTTGCTGTATCTGTTGCTATATTTTGCTATTTCCTCTTTGACGGTGGGTATCTTGAGGTCGCGGTGTATTGTTTCATTGGTTACATACCAAGGTGCGTCAATTAGGGATCTTAGCGTTTTCGATTGAAAGCGTTGGAGTATTTCGATGTTGGAGTTACTTGCTGTTCCTCATAGTTGGATTCCGTAGGTCCAGACAGGTTTTATTACGGTCTTGTAGAGGATAATTTTATTCTGTAAATTTAGTTTGGAGCGTCGGCCCGTGAGCCAATAGAGTTTTTTTAGTTTGTCCTTTAGTTGCTTCGTTTTATCTGAGATGTGTGTCTTCCACGTTAGTCTCCTGTCCAGGGTCATGCCCAGGTATCGGACTGTGTCCCTGCTAGGAACTGTTGCATTGTTGATGGTGACCTGGGGGCAGGTTTGTTTTCGGAGCGTGAAGGTTACATGTGAGGATTTCTTTTCGTTGACTTTGAAGCCCCATTTGTGAAACCACTTTTCCATGGAGTCGAGACTTCGCTGGAGAGTGGATGAGGCTATTACCGGGTCTGCGTGGGAAGCTAATAGCGCTGTGTCGTCTGCAAATGTCGCTATTGTTATATCGTTTGATATAGGTAGGTCGGCAATGTAGATGGAGTACAGTAGGGGTCCGAGGACACTACCTTGGGGTATGCCGGCTTCTATTGGGAATGTTGCGGAAGTGGCGCCTAGGTATTTAACCATGAATTGTCTATTGGTTAGGTATGATTTTAGGATGGAGAAGTAGGGGTGGGGTAGGATCTTTTTAAGTTTGTATAGTAGCCCTTCATGCCATACTTTATCGAATGCCTGTTGGATGTCTAGGAAAACCGCTGAGCAATATTTTTTCTTTTCGAGTGTTTGGCTGATCGTATGAGTTAAGCGGTGGATTTGCTCTACTGTAGAATGATGTTTTCGGAAGCCGAATTGGTGATCTGGGAGTGTTTTCAAGTTCTCTAGGATTGGAAGGAGTCGGTTCGTGAGCATCTTCTCGAATAGTTTGGACAGGGTAGGTAAAAGACTGATTGGGCGATAGGAGCAGGTTTCGTGTATCGGTTTACCGGGTTTAGGGATGAGGGTAATCAATGAGATTTTCCAAGCCTTAGGATAGTGTTCCAGGCGAAGGATAGCATTAAAAATCGATGTGATGAGTGCTATCCCTTTTGTGGGAAGTTCCTTGATTGCTCTATTGCCTATTAGGTCGTGTCCTGCTGCTTTCTTGGGGTTTAGGCGACTGATTGTTTCTATAGTCTCAGCAGAGGAGAAGGGTTCGATAGGAGGGGACATTTGGAAGGGGGTGTGTAGGTATTCAGTAACGTCCGCGGCGGCTTGGGGGGAATGGGGTTTGAATACTTTTGACAAGTGTTTTGCAAACAGGTCGGCTTTTTCTATAGGGCTTCGCGCCCATCCACCTTGCGGACGGCGGATAGGTGGGATTATTTGTGGGGGGCGTGTGAGTTTCCTGGAGGCCTTCCATAGTGAGTAGTTGGCGTCGGCTGTGGGGGATAAGCTGGCGAGGTATTTATGGAAGCAGTCGTTTTTATAGTTTGTTAAGGTTCTAGATAGCTTTCTAGTTGCGTTGTTAAGTTTGCGTTTGTCCTCCGGTATTCTGTGGGTCTGCCATACTCTTCTTAGTCTACGTTTTTCTGCTATTTTTTTTAGTATGTATTGTGGATATTCTTGTTTGCTGTTAGTTGGCTTTGTCGGTGTGGAGAGGCGGATTGCGTTTATTATGCTCGTGTTTAAGTATTCCGTGGCTGCTTCGATATCTTCCTTTGTTTTTAGTGGGGTGAAGGCTGAGGTTGAGTGTGTAAAGACTTCTCTGAAGAGCTGCCAGTTGGTGTGTTGCTTGTGAATGGAGCCATTAGGTGTACTCTCGATGATTGTTGAACTGACTGTTGCTATCACGGGAGAATGATCAGAGGAGAGATCAGCCGAGGAGTTGATCTGGACGTGTCTTGATGGGATATTTTTAGTTATGAAGAAGTCGAGAAGGTCGGGTATTTTGTTGGTGTCAGTGGGCCAGTATGTGGGTTCGTATGTGGTGAGGTAGTTGAGGTTGTTGTTTATTATGCTGTTTAAGAGGTTTTTGCCTCTTGCTGTAACCAGTCTGCTGCCCCATTGGATGTGCTTGGCGTTATAGTCTCCTCCAACTATGAATCTGTTGCCCAGGGTGTCCAGGAAGTTATCAAAGTCTTCTTTGGCGATGGAGTGTCTGGGAGGGCAGTATACTGCTGAGGTGGTGATTGAGCCATGACAGTCTTCTATTGCTACGTTTGTTGCTTGGAGGTAGTCTTTCTGGAATGGTGGGAGTTCGTAGTGCTTAATACTTGCTTTGATTATTATTCCGGTGCCACCGTGGGCCTTTCCGCTGGGGTGTTATTTAGTACAAATGATAAGAAATTAGTAATGATTCACAAAAAAGGGATATTGTAGTAGAAATATTATAAAAAAACATTTTCTGTTTTAGTGTAGAGTTACTCCTTCTTACAGACAGTGTCGTACAAATCTGTACGTCTCTGAGAAAATGTAGGTATCTGAGCCCTTACTTCCTCAACAACTTTTAGATCTGATAGAAAAAAGAAACATACGAAGTAATAAGTAATGCTTACTAATAAATTCAACAAATACAGAGGAAGATGGCTAAATCGATAAATTAACGAGACTAAAAATTAATTACATCATGGATCTCTCGCTTTTAATTTTAAGCTGTAAATTACCGATATCGGTGACTGCCATATTCTCTTGAGTTTCCAAATCGTAAAAAATCTTTCCCCAGGGATTGGTCAACTGTGTATGCCCCCATGCGACGTAACTTGCTTAAGGAACACGAGCCGGTGATATGCAGGCAACGTATAATTGATTATCATTCGCTCTGAAACGCTGAAGTAATGACCAGTGCAGTGGTCCAGTGGTCATATTGAATGCCGCTGGATATATCAGCATTTGGCAACCTAACCCAGAGAAGCAGGAAATATGAAGCCACCGAATACCAATTAACTTCGTAGTTGCACGGTTCACATTCCATCATTTCTGAATATGCGAGGACAGTCCTCTTATTGTGCTTTTAATTCTTTTATTTGTTTCATTTTCAGCAAATATACTGGTTTTTTAAATTAAGCTTCTTTTTATACAGAGTTACCGATTATATTAATTTTATATAGAATATATTTAAGAAAGATATTTAATTTTTTGCTAGTTAAGTATTGATCGATTAAGTTACTGTACCTTTGTTCCGATAAATGCGTGCCATTTCCTCGAATCTAATATCATAGCAAATGCCAATACCTATTTTGCAGCCCTTCACATCGAACGTCGTTAGGGAGTTACCAGGACTGAGTGAATCACTCTCTCGAAAAGTAATCTTATTAGGAATGTCGATGTCGAATAGATGTACCTAATAACATAAAAATGTAGTCGCTAATTCTATTGCTGCAACTTTTGTAATTTAATATCAAAGTTACCAACTCCTAAACTTTAATTATTTTTTATTTAATAACTGACAGCGTTTTTATCACTTTCTTTTATTAAAAAATCCTATCATTTAATAATGTTTAAAAAGGAGAAAAAATAAGTATAATAATATTTTAAGTATGTGAAAAATTTATATTACACATTACAACAAAAATGGGCGTTTCCCGTATCATAACGTATTTTATAAACCGTAAATTATTGAATTGGTTATAGTATACGTATGTACATATGTATATTCCTAAATTATTCCTAGATAGAGTCACTTTCTTCACCCCAATATTTTCAAATCCAAAGCCATAAAGGAATATATTACTTACCTTTCGGTGTTTTGCTATCAAAGTTCCATCGGGACCCCAAATAGTACAGGTATTGTACAATTTATCGCCCTCTATTTCAGGCATCGTACCACCAACTACATAGATGTTGTTTTCTTTAGCTGCGTTCGATGAAGCAACGCTCGTTTCACCATCAGGAATACTCTCGGCGTATTTTCGAAAGTACTCTGCATTGCAATATTTCAATTAATGAAAAATAACTGTCTTTTGTTCCAACCATAAATTAAATTGAAATGTTTGTCAGTTTTTTATTTTTTAAATTATTAAAATAACTAAGTTTTATATTTCGACTTAATTAAATATGCAATTACTTAGCTAATAGTATATATAATAAATTGTTTCTACAGGTTCAAAATGAAAAATGAATATTTAGAAATATTTAATTACGACAATGCTATTTGTGTTAGCATCAGTGGCTTGTTACTCAACGACTTTGCTAGTACTTTTTCAAACATAAAGTTAGTTTTCAATTAACACTTATACTAGAGGCGGAATTATAAATGCAAAATAATTGATAATACTAATTTATAAGTACCTAATTATTAGTATCTTAAAAAATATATTTATACAAAAATCACGATAATCATGAAAATGGGGAAATCCTATATTCTCGAATCAATTCACAATTTATTTTGTATATTAATTAGATTCCGCGCTCATCAGTACGTACTCACTGGCGACATCGAGAAAATGTATCGGCAATTCCTCGTACGACCAGAGGATCGGAAATATCAAAGGATATTATGGCGCAGCGCGAGTGGAGAAACAGAAACATATGAGCTTAACACCGTAATACTCTTATCATAGAAATAGAAGCAGTCCTCAATTCCCGCCCGCTAACTCCTATCTCCACCGATCCAAATGATCTCCTAGCCCTCACTCCCGGACATTTCCTCATTGGCGATTCATTAATGTGCTTACGTGATCGAGATTTCAGAGACATTCCATCGAACCGACTCTCCAAATGGCAGCATATCCAACAGCTTAAACAACATTTTTGGAACCGCTGGCATAAGGAGTATTTGAACGAGCTAACCAACCGCAATAAATGGAGCAAGGGTGGACACAGCATCCAAAAGGGCACAATCGTCATCCTCAGAGAGGACAACGTTCCCTCCATGCATTGGCCTCTGGGCCGAGTTATCAAGGTTCATCCAGGCGCCGATGGTGTCATCCGGACAGCTACAGTTCAGACGGCAAAGAGCATTTTTGGATCGGGGCGTCAAAAGGCTTGTCCCACTGCCAATTCAACCCGATCTCGAGAAACCCGAACAACTAGCCACCGAGACGAAATAAGATAGGAACTTCAACCACACCTCCCTAGTTTGATCGGTACTCTCTCAACGGGGGGAGAATGTTACGCCATGCGGCTTACCATAGGTCATATTCTTAACTATCGATCGCGGCACTATAATGTCGCAGACGGATCGTCGCGTCTGCCCGGCAAACAAACATTGTAGTGGCAAGCGCATGGTTCATTAAGCAGGGCGACTTCCAGAAACGTCGACTCGTGGCCCGTATTTTACCTCGCAGTAAAAGAATGTGGCGTGATCCGAACGTAGTGGGGGTCACCTTCCAGAAAAAACGAAAAAAATCGAAAGGCGTTCAGAACTTTTCCAGAAGTCGAACCGTCAACACATGTGGTATGTCGCGCATTACTTATCAACCAAAACGCAGTTACATTTTTTTTGTTCCATTTATATCTTTCTAGTTAATAAGTTGTTGAAATAAACATTAATTTATTTGTGTTAATTCTGTGGAATTTCATTGAACTACCCTTATTATCATAATCGAAATAAGGGGATCGATCAGTTCGTGGCGTCGATTATTTAATCGTAACGGGAACTTACAACTCTCGTTGACGTGCTATCTCGCGATCGCGTCTCTCCGCGAACGGTCGAAACGCCTATTTTTTAATGAACGACGTCTCCCACTAGAGACTTTCTCTCGAGAGCGGCTAGCATCCTTTTCTAACCACCGATATACAAATTGACCAATTAGCAGCAATGCCAATTTCCCTTACTTTCTGAACGAAGGTTGTCCTCGACGAATCCGATTTTTCCTCTGCAATATTTTTAAAGCTACACATTTCGAATTTTCCAATTATGCCGAAACAATTGCGTGAACCACTCTATATATTCCATACAATAAACTATTTTTTGCGTTTTAAAGTAGTTGAATATTTTATTAAAATACTCTGAGAAATTCTCAGGTTTCTGTGAAAACAAGATAACCCAAATGTAGTTGTGTTTCCTTCAGAATTATGCAGATTTTATTTGAAATATGTGAAGTGTAAGTGACCCCGACGTGATCGAGCTAATGAGATTTCAATTATCGTGATTCCGGGCGCGCCTACGATATGTCAAACAAGAATAAAACAGTTACGACCAGTGAAGAGTCCGCGTGCCTTTGACGATGCCCTAGAAGATAGTGCTATGGTTCTCCTTACTAGAGAGATAGCTCGCGGCGGCGAGCATCGCGGGCGATGAAGAAAAATCTACGGCCCTCCAAGGGTGTCTAGAACCTGAGTACTTAGAGCGAATCGAGGACATAGCGTTGAATCCCCCGGCCACCACAATATGATAAACTCAAGGACGAAACACTTCTCTCTCCTTTTCCTTTATTTGTCGGCTCTACATCCATCCCCCTTGCTTACTCAAGTTGTTGTTTGTCTATATACGATTCAGCAGCTATGGAACCACATATGGGCAAGATGGATTGACAGAAAGGAAGCGGAGGATGTAATTGAAGGATGAGCGTTGTAATGAATTGGTTTTGGTTTGTAAATATATTTGTTATGTTCTTGCAGCACTTCTTCTTTGCATTCTCAAGTCCTTAGGACGGCCTTTAGGAGAGAACAAAGACACAAATGATAATTGTAGCTGCTGGCTGTAGATGTCGCTGCTAGGGTACTGCTGTATTTTCTTTTCATTTAAGAATCGTGGAAGAAAAATCGGACTACAGTCGCCGGGATTTAAGAACCCAGATCCCGAACGTTCGTAACTTGAGACGCTAACCACTGCGCTGCCGTTGTCTGGTATTAGTTAGTGTCGAGTTGTCGTATTTGTGCTGTCGAGTGCCGCCACATATGTATGCATTTATGAATTGAGTGGTTTACAAGTAATTACAATCGATATACATTACAAGTAATTACAATTTATTACAAATGACTCGCTGTGCATATTACTATAACAGTCAGTACTAATTCTATAGATCAGCAGCATTATAACTTTCCAATAAACAACCGAAAATCACGTCGTTGAATAATAAATGCATTCACTGTAGAACGAAATTATTATTACGAATATAAGAGAAACGATTTAAAAACCATGTATTTTTTCATTTAAATTATTTGCATTTGCAAAGGGAGATACAAAATTTTAACAACGTTGCAAATTATAAAGACACAAATTACAGTTTCGTGTTTAAGTTATTGTTCAGAGTTTGTTGGAATACAACGATATTAATCGCATACAGATGAGGTGATTGATCGAACGGATTCTTTCCTTCGTTGTTCAGCGATATCCTCATTAGCGTGCGTTCGTGAGATGTACCACGGCGGCTAGCACGTGCATGCTCTTTCGAGAATTTGGCGGAAGAAGCGTAGGAATATGGATGGAACATTCCCGATGGGCACGTCGAGAAGCTACTAGAAGGTTCTGCGGCACATGTGACGCCACACAGACACCCACACAGGTCACACTCATTACTGCATAGAGAGTGGGGTTCAAAACCTTTTCAAGGGCCATGGGTCACTAAGCCAGTCAGTCTGTGTCTGTGTCTGTGCCAGTCAGTCAACTGTCTACATTCCAGAACACACACACTTATAATTCCTGTAATAATTGTTTAATAAATATCACATTATATTGTTTCAACACAAACATTGTGTCTTCCACAGATTATTAATCTTAATTCCAAGATTAAATTCTAACAGAGCTTCCTAATAATTATGGTACAATTGGTAAAATGATGATTTTACATGAAAAAAGTAAAAAATATATTAGATAATTGAAATAACGCGATATAAATATAATTGAAATAACATCAGTAAGAACGGATGTTTTAAGCTTTCGATTTTGAGAAAACAGGGTATGAATATGTTTAGTTAAAAAGCAATCCGTGTTTATTCGAGCATTCGCGGAGAGACGCGATCGCGAGAAAGCACGTCAACGGGAGTAGTAAATTCCCGTTGCAATTAGATAACCGACGCCACGAACTGATCGATCCCCTGATTTATTTATCCCGATAATAGGGGTGGTTCAATGAATTTAACACTGTATTAACAGGTTAATATAGCTTGTATATTTAAAAATAATGAATGTAATAATAAAAACGTCACAAATTATTTAGCGATAAATACAGTTGATATGTTATAGGAATTCGACCCGACTTTGCGATATCTCTCAATGAATTCGTTAGACTAAGCAGTTTATAACGTTTGACTCTTCAGAAGGGACCGATTACTCTTCGATCCTTTTCGTTGTCTTCTCTGGAAGACGACCCCCACTACGCTCGGATCACGCCACCGTTCGCGCCTATGATCACGTATACCAGCTTCTTTATGCGGATAAAATAACGCACCGAAGGCGAATAGATGTTTCTGGAACTCGCTGCTTGACGACAACTATGCGTTTATCGCTACTTTGTGTATATCTCGACGGTCATGTAAGACGATCTGTTTGCGACGGTTAGGAACACGGCCTATAGTAAGCCTTGGGGCGTAATAAACGGAGAGAATAGAATAATCTACAGAATTATCAACGGTGAAGTATATAAATATACTAACGACTCAGAAAACATAATTGAAGTGAGTTGCTTAGATATGAAATTATTGTTAATAACTAAAAGAATAATAGTACAAGTTAGATTAGCAGAGAGACAAACGTGATTGTGCAGTGAGTCTAGGAAACAGGATAAAATATAAAACAAATAAAAATGGAATATGCAATACGTCCTATCCAAGAAGATTGGATACCAACTAATGCATAATAAAAGAATGTCCGCAATATTTGGAATTAAGAACAAAATTCTTAAAATAAACAACCACCATCTTTATGAACAGAGAAAATTGATTATTGAGACTAAAGAATTTTATTAAGAAACAACATGACGCTCAGAGCATAATAACTGAAGTTATAATAAGCTGAGCACAACTCAAAAACTTAGCTATGACCCTTTTGTAATAACTAACAAACAAACATTTCAAACTTAATTAATTATAAACAAGCTACAGATAATTTGAAGTTAGATATGAACAAGCTTAATAACAAAATTACATAAATAGAATTTTTCTTATTTAAATGCGACAGTTCGTAGTACAAAACAAATTTTGTTCAGGAATAAGGTTTTCTGAAAATTTCCAGCGAAAATTTTTGCAAAAATTTCCTAAAGGAATTATAATCTATGAGATAAATGAAATAAAAATACAAAAACCAACTGATATTAAAAGAAGAATGATTATTTTACAAGATCATATGAAACTGTGTAAGGGATTACATATGTAACATATTGTCCCGATGTACACATATTTGCGAAGCGACTTACTACCCTGTATATTCCAGAAACTTCTTAGTTTGCCCCAGCCTTAGCAATTTGAAACTATTTTATTAAAATTAAGAATTTTCCACATTAGATCGAACGCACTTCTAATAGGTACCAAACAGTATATATATATAGCAAGATTTCACATATCTCTAAATTATTCACAGAAAATTAATACGGCACATAAATTAGACTTCGGATTGTAAATATTAAGAATAAATAACCGATACAGTCTCACAAAAATAGAAGGATAAAGATAGAGATAAGGGATCAAAAACAACAGTTATTTTTCAAATTTGTATGAAAAGCCCTTAAGAAAATAAGTTCCTTCTTAAATTGAAAACAGTTATATGTATAGAAATCAAACTTGCGATAAAAGTAAAAAAGATAGAAAATAAGAAAATTGTATTTGTTTTTATGACTCACTTTTACATGTAGTATAATTTCCACCGCTATTTTAGCATAGAACGCTATTTTCAAACACGAACTGTTCCAACTCGATAGTCCCTTGCTTTATTGTAAACGGAAAATTCTTTCGTGTTCTCAACCAAATTTATCAAATTCCAGCAATGACACATGCTATGTGATTGTCAGTAGAACATGGAGAAATGTTTCCAGTAAAGTTTCGAGCGACTTATCGCCGATTTTCAGGAGACACTGCGACGATATCGCGTGTACAGTGCTTCTATCGGTGTTGATGCGCTTTAATACATGGTGCAAGAGAACACTAATAAGATTTCCCAGTGGGCCTGTAAATCCTTATAGATCACTCAAAAATATATCATATTGTTTGTTTCAACTACTAGCAATTTAAAACGTCGTCTACATATATTTAGAAAGTTAGCAAAGACATATATTTGTTCCTGAGCATGATTTCTATCAGTTGAGCGTTGTAGCAAAATGTCCGATACAATTTAATGTTGAATTTGTCTTTTTTTTAGGCTAGCTTGATTGGATTACAGGTAGATTTAAACGATCCGTGTGTTGCATCTCCAAGGCATTTTCGACTCATCGATACGCAGTGATACCCGGCAAACTTCTAGTGGACAAGCGACGTTGCTTGCAGGCAGTTTATATACATGTTTTGGCATGTGTTGTCGGCAGGCAATGTCTACAGACGCCTGTAGTCTGCCCGTACGCGCCTTAAGTTTCACTGACAGACATTGTCCGCCGATTACTACGACATCTGTCTGTGGACAATAGGCCGTCAGTGTGGAGTTATCTTTACCCGAATAATTTAAGAAATATAAAATAAACTTCAACGAAAAGTTGCTAGCTTCGATATCTTACTAATACAATGTTATCGAAATTGAATAAACCTCGTTACTGTATTTAAAAGGAAATTGCATTTATATTTCAAGTTTATAGAGACAACAACAACAACCAAACAAAGAATCGCAACGAAGAAATAAACGGATACAACAAACAGAACACTGGATCGAAGATAGAACAATAAACAAGATAGAACCAAGAAAACAACAGTAACGAAGAACCGGGGCGCAGAAAAAAGCACGAAGCGTGCGAGCTGGAGAGGAAACCTGTGACCGTCGGTGCAAGCGGTAAGCATACAAAATGGTTGTCGAGCAGGAATAATCGGCTGGAGAGCCAACCTGCTGGGACCGAGCTATATGGTGGCAGGTATCGCGTGGCGCCAGCTAAGCGAGCTGCCGCCCGAAAGGGTAGGTTTAACTTGTCCAATGATCCGCAAGGAGAGGGCAAGTCGCGCGCCGACCATCTATGCGCGCCATTCCCAAGTCGAACGCGAACATCTAAATGCGAAGCCAGTATGCGTTTTTACTGCAGGTATGGCGCGGTCGACCAAAAGGTCGGGCCCTCAAACGCACACATTACTTGTACAATTCGAGTGCTGCAGATACGGAAAAGCAATTTATAATTTATCGTAATTTATCGTAATGCGAATTTTGGCGCGTCGTCATAAATAGATTTTTATTTAAAACGAAATTGTTAAATATCCTTTTGTATCAATTCACATAACGTTAATAAATCAATATTAGACATATTACTCATAAATTGTACATATCTTTGTGCATATACGCATAGTTTTCGTGCATATATCAATATTTGTATATTTTATGTGTATAACTTTCATATGCTTTTCGCAAATTTTACATTCATAAACATCTGCAATCTACACGTTACGTTTTTCGTTGTATTTACAAGTACGGACATTAGATATTCTATTACATTCTTTTATTATAATCTTTTGATATATTTATAGTTGTTTAATTATTAGGTCATCCCATAAGTTCGTGCCGTTTTTCGAGAGGTTATATATGTTAAGATCGTTTACATACCTTTCAGTTTCATGAAAAAATGTAATCCCCCTCTCGTTGTACAACTTCTTCCCATTTTTCTGGTAGGTTCCGTCTGGATAAAAGTTCTCTTGTTTTTCTTTAAAATAATTTTCTATGCTATTTTTGAGAGTGTCAATATTTTCCAATTTTTTAGCTACTAAAAAGTGTTGTAATGCTCTGAACAGGTGGTAATCAGATGAGGCAAAGTCTGGGGAATATGGGGGATGTGGTAAAATTTTTCAATTAAATTCAGACAATTTTTTTGTAACGCTTTTCGCGACATGCTGTTTAGCATTGTCGTGATGGAAGATAACGTTGTTCCTATTCACTAAACCTGGCCGTTTTTCAGCTAGTGCTTCCCTTAATTTTTCCAACTGAGCGCAATATTTGTCTGAATTAATGGTATCACCACTAGATAAAAGTTCAAAATAGAGTATTCCTTTATAATCCCACCATACACACAAAAGAACTTTACGTGGATGTAACCCTGGTTTTGCACAGCGTTCAGGTGGCTGATTTCGTTGGGATCAGCTACGTTTCCGTTCAGGGTTTTCGAAAAGTATCCACTTTTCATCACCAGTTACCAGGGGCGTTTAAGGAATGGTTCACGTTTATTACGTGCAATTAATGACATGCACGCTGTCATTCGTTCAAGACGGTTCCGTTCCGTAAGTTCATGGGGCACCCAAACGTTCAACTTTGACACCATCCCCATTTTTTTTAAACACCTATGAATCGTTGTCTTAGGTATTTTCAGGACATTTGACATCTCTTGAACTGTCAAACTTGGTGATTTTTCAACAAGATCCCGAATTTTATCTCCGTCTGTCTGAAGAGGACGCCCGGAGCGTACCTCCTCTTCTAAACAGAAATTCCCAGCTCTAAAACGTTGGAACCACTTCCTACAGGTGCGAGATGAAAGCGCATTTTCTCCGTAAACAGCACATATGTTTTTCCTGGCAATTGTTACCGAACTTTCTTTCCGAAATTCATATAACATGAGATGTCGAAAATGGATACGCATTTCACTCGTGATTTTTTACTGTTAGAAGTCACTGTGTTCACTATATTACGATCTTATGCCCACGAAGATCTACTCTAGCCTGTTCTCGATCAGCTAAGCTCAAGTGCATTGGTCCCTTATCGCCGTATGTTTAGAAATCGACACATGAAATATATACACAAAAGTGTATAAATATATACACAAAAACTTATGGGATCACCTAATATGTAAACGATTTTGAACTATTTAATTTAATAAAGACCTTAGATCGACGGATTTTAATTGCTGTCACATAATCGTTAATTCATTACTTTTCCTCCAACTGTCACGAATTTTCACAAAGTGTGTATTTCGGATCGTTAATCTCATACGGATGTAAACTTCATTTTCTTAATAATCTTGGTCAATCATGTATCACATTTTCTATAAAATCTATAAGATCAGCAAGTGCTCTAATACTTGTGAATAATCATATATCTTAATTCGTGCCTTTTGTATTAATACAGAAGCTTCATGCGAGAAAGAATTTTCGATATAAATGTTCTCAATGTTGTAAATCGAGTTCTGCCAGAGCAACCGAGCTAAACGGACGTGTAAAACAGTGCTTCAGAAAAAGTGCGGCAAGTGGGGAAGAGAAAGTTACGAACGGCAACGCCCATAGCTAAATGGTGGAAACTCGTGTCTTCTACTAAGAAGACTACAAGCAAAACTAAAATGAAAAAGCACATCCCACCGATAAAAATAATTAACAAAGACGAACAATACTACATAAATAAAACAACAAACATATCAAAACCAAGCCAACCAATAAACGAAGAACAGGAATGCTCAGCTACAAACGAAGTTGATATGAAAACAATACCAAACAATGAAGAGAATATTACCAATAACGAATTAACCCAACAGGATGAAAGCTGGAAGGTGGCAAGTTATAACAAGAAACGAAAAATAACAGGAAATTCAGATACAGAAAAGCAGCGATGGCTGCAAGAATTACCATTAAGAAACTCCTTCAGCTCACTTACGGAAGAAATAGACGACCCAACAACCAAAAACACAACTAAATCAACGCAAACTACAAAACCACCACCAATATTTGTCGACGCCCAGATAATAGACCCGCTTATTGATCGACTAAACGATATAGTTGGGAAGGAAAACTACACAATAAAACAAACAAAATTAGAACAAGTAAAAATTCAAATAAACACCCCAGAAAATTATAGGAAAGTGATAAAGGAATTAAAAGAAAAAACGCTGTGTACCACACATACCAGCTGAAAACGGAAAGGAGCTACGAAATAGTTATAAGAGGACTACATTCAAAAACTAACACAAAAAAAATTAAGTGACGAATTAGCAAAAATTGGTCACCAAACAAGAGCAATAAACAATATGACAAGATACGATACGAAGCATTTAACAACACACTGTCCATACGTAGGGAAAATAAATGAAGTAAATGTTAAGGAAATTCGAGGATTTGGAAATACAAATTATTGACTATATTTCCCACACAACAGTTATACATCTATATTACTCTCTGAAAACGTCTTGCACGCACGCTGGTCGCCAACCGACTATCCTAGATTCTTCTAACATCTGGCAACAGTCTTTTGTCTCCACTAAGACCTTGACGCCCTCTAACCCTTACACACACACTCTCATGTACAGTGTAAATGTATCACTTCCCTAACACGCCTCCTTACATTTATACTGTACACTTAATTTTATTTACATACTTGTCGAATTAACAAAATATTTAACATTTATCGCTTTATTTACATTTCTCTTATTTTACATTCATCCATGACCTAAACCTTTCAAATTTCTCTCTACACAGTGCCTTCGTAAAAATATCCGCAGTGTTTTCTTCTGTACTTACTTTTATTATGTTTATCTTATTTTCCTTTACGTACTCGTGAACGTAGTGGTAATGAACTTCGATGTGTTTAGAATTTTTTGTAAAAGTTCCGTATTTTGCTATACTCATTACTCCAGAGTTATCCTCATAGATTTTTACAGGGTTATCGTCTACATTTACATCGAAGATTTTCATTAGTTCTCTGATAGTCATTACTTCGCTCACCGCTTCCGATAGAGCAACATACTCTGCATACGTCGAGGCTTTTGTCACACACCTTTGTTTTTTAGACTTCCATCCAATTACATTTCCATACCATCTAATTACATACCCAGAAGTCGATTTCCTATCTATATGATCTCCTGCCCAATCAGCGTCCACATAACAATCTATCGTTTCGCACTTTTCATTTCTTTTATAATGTAGCCCTAAATCTCTAGTCCGGTACAAATATTTCAATATTCGCAAGGCATATTTAAAATGTGTCTCGTTACAACAATCTTGAAATCTACTCAGATAATTCACACTATAACTTATATCGGGTCTGGTATTTACACTAATATACAGCAATGCGCCAATTAAATTCTTGTATCCAATGTCCTCTCTATTTATCTCAGCTTTTTCAATTTTTAAGTTGGTCTCCATAGGTGTACAGTACAATTTGCTGTTATGTAATTTATATTTGTTTGCTAATGATTCTATGTATTTCTTTTGGCTTAATCTCATTTCATTTTTTAAATAATCATACTCTACATTTATTCCAAGATATTCTTTTACTTCACCTAAATCTTTCATTTCAAATTTATCAGTTAATAATTTTTTTTACACTTTGTATCTTCCCTTTGTTTTTACTACAAATCAACAAATCGTCTACGTATATTAACAAATAAACAACATTTTCTCCCTCTCCATAAGTATATAGGCACAGCTCTATATTGTTCTTTTTAAAACCTAATCTCGTCACATACTTATCAAAACACTCATACCAGTCCCTCGGACTTTCTTTTAACCCATAAAGCGCTTTCGATAATTTACAAACTCTATTCGTTCCGTCCGCATATCCCTTTGGTTGATTTACATATACCTCCGAGCTTACTTCACCATTTAAAAAGGCAGTTTCTACATCCATTTGCTCAATTATTAATCCATTTTGACAACAATATGATAGCAATATCTTAAAGGTCTGATTACTCGCCACTCGAGAATATATGTCATCGGCTACGTTTCTTTGTTGAAATCCCCTTACCACTAATCTAGCCTTATACCTGTCCTCTGATTTTTTTCGTGTAAACCCATTTTACATCTAATACTTCTTTGCCTTTTACCCTTTCTACCAATTTCCAAGTTTTATTCTTATAGAGACATTCTATTTCCTTATCCATAGCCTGTTTCCAAACTTCATTATTTTCGCAACCAATCGCCTCCTCAAATGTACGAGGGATATCTACTTTACAATAATTTGCATGAATCTCGCAAATATTTTCCTTTTCTGGATACCTTACTGGAGTTTTCTTAATACGTGTAGATCTCCTAGGAGTGTTTGAGCTTTCAATACTACTATTATTTTCATCTTTCCTACCTTCTAACTCTTCCATATCCATACCATCCAATGAATAGTTATCTTCGCTATCATTTCTATCTGCCTCTAATGAATTTTCCTCAAAACCGATACATTTAGTGTCTGTCTCTATGACCTCTACATGTCTAGCTATTGTTATGTTCCCACCTAATAAGACTCTGTATCCTACTTCACTATATCCTAATAGAATTCCCATATCTGCCTTCTTGTCCCATTTGGAAACTCTTTTTTGTTCTGGCCTTCTTACAAAAACTTTACTTCCATATAGATGTAGATTTTTAACACTTGGTTTTTTCCCGAAGAATATTTCAAAAGGTGTCTTTCTTTCTATAGTATTCGCTAATATTCGATTTTTCAAGTATGCCGCTGTACAAACTATTTCCGGCCAGTACCTTTTATGTACTTTCGCTTCCGCTAACAAGCAACGCGCCATGTCCATCACTGTTCTATTATACCTTTCCGCTGTCCCGTTTAATTCATGTACGTATGTTGGGCAATTATTTATTCTTATACCTTTATCCCTAGCAAATTTATAAATTCGATTATTTAAATATTCTTTACCATTATCGAATCTTAATATTTTTAACCTCTTGCCCGTTAAATTTTCGGCTTCATTTACGAACTGTACGAAAGAATCAAAGACCTCATCTTTTGATTTTATACAATAGATCCTAGCTATTTTACTATAATCATCGATAAATGAAATGAAATATTTTTCTCCATTGAATCCGGTAGTCTTAAAGGGACCACATACGTCCGTATGAATAATTTCCATTATTTCCCTAGTCTTAGTTCGATTATTTTTGAAAGGTAAGTTATGCATTTTGCTTTCTATACACACCCTACATTTCAAAAGTTCCTTTTCAAATTCATTCGGTATGCCAGTCACTAGTTGCTCTTTACCCAAAATCTCTAAATATTTAAAATTTACGTGTCCTAGCATCCTATGCCATCTTTCCTTTTTACTCATACCACTACGTTCGGCGCTGTTTACTAAGTGCGCCGTTGCTGTCCATATGCCTGCTCTTGAGTTTCCATGCTCGCCCGTGCCGGTTCTTGATTGACGATGAAAGTTTCCACGTCCTCTGCTCGTATTGCCTTTGTTCCCTCTTCCTCTGTTTCGACCACGTGTTGGCCCATGCCAATAGCCGTTACTGCTTCCCGCTTGAACGCCATTTTGACACTCTCTCGCAAAGTGTCCTAATCTTCCACATCTGAAGCATCCTTCCTTTTTTGCAGAAAAGGCGTTGGTTTGCCTTTCTCCTCGATTGGATTTATTTTTCTTCTCTGCTATCTCTATTTTATTTTTTACATACGCTACCGTTTGATCCTCTTCTTTCAATGCGTCTATTATGTCCGCTATGTAGCTGTATTCTTCGGGTAACGTATTCAGCATGTAATTCAGCTTTTCCCTCTCACTTACTTGTGCGCCCGCACTTTTTAATTCATTGATTAATTTCTCAAAATCGTTAAAGAATGATGCTGAATCACTGTAGTTCTCCAGTCTTATGTTTTCCAATCTCCTTCTGCATACGATCTGCAGTGCCGTCGACTCTTTCAAGTACATTTCATCGAACCTTTTTATTATATCATACGCCGTTTTTCCTTCCCTAACATACTCCAATTGTCTGTTCGATATTGCACTATAAATTATATTAATCGCCTTCAAATCCTTTTTGTCCCAGTCTTCATCGTCTCTTTCGTTCTTCATTCTAGTTGTAACAACCTCGCATTCCTTATATTTGAGAAACATCGTGATTCTTTGCTTCCACATTCCATAATCCTCACCATCGAATATAGGTATCATGATTTCCGATCTCTCCATTTTAATTGATTCTTCTTTTTTTCTTTTCTTACTCAAGCGTTCCTACGTGCTCAAAGTATATTTTTTCCTCTGAAAGTTTTTTTTTCTTTACTGAAAACTCACTCGCAAGATCGTAACCACGCACTAAATATCTTGCAAAACTAGTAACCACGCTCTGCTACCATGTTAAGAAAATTCGAGGATTTGGGAATACAAATTATTGACTATATTTCCCACACAACAGTTATACATCTATATTACTCTCTGAAGAACGTCTTGCACGCACGCTGGTCGCCAACCGACTATGCTAGATTCTTCTAACATCTGGCAACAGTCTTTTGTCTCCACTAAGACCTTGACGCCCTCTAACCCTTACACACACACTCTCATGTACAGTGTAAATGTATCACTTCCCTAACAGTAAAATGTTACAACTGTAATGGAAACCACCCAGCCAGCTATAAAGGATGCGAAATCAGAAAACAATCACAACGTAAACAGTTTCCACCACTTGGCAATAGATCAATCAATAACTACCAACCACAACAAAGTATAACGGATAATTAAGCAACATTGAAAGCACAAAATGAACCAAAAGCTATAAACGGAAACACCGATCCCCAAGGAAACCGCAGCTACGCGCAAGTAACCCAAAACATTAGACAAACAACGCCCACAAACAAACAGAATCAAAGCAACAACACCGAAGACGATACAGAAATCAAAGAAATGCTCAAACAATCCATTAAAGGTACAGAGATATTAAGAAAAATGGTAAGTGAGAAAAACACAATACTAAGGCAACAAGTACAACAAACAACAGTCATGTTACTACTCACAAACTTGCTAAGTAAAAAATAAAAATGGACATGCTTGAAATAGCAGCATGGAACTCTAACGGACTATAACAAAGGGCCCTAGAAACTAAAACATTCCTGTATAATAATAATATCGACATACTACTCGTATCGGAAACACACTTCACTATAAAAAGTTACATAAAAATACCGTACTACACAATATATGATACCAAGCATCCCTCAGGAAAATCACACGGAGGGACCGCAGTAATAATAAGAAACGACATTAAACACCACTAACACAGCCAAGCTAGTAAGGAATATATACAAGCAACCACCGTTACTGTACAAACTAGCAGCAACCATTTACAGTTGTCAGCAGTATATGTACCACCGCGACACAAAATGACATCACAAACGTGGGAAGAGTACTTTCAACACTTAGGTGACAAGTATATCGCAACGGGAGACTACAATGTAAACCACACGCTATGGGGATCAAGAATTACCACACCTCGAGGTAGAACCCTGGAAAAATACATTAACAACAACCTCAATATATTATCCACAGGAAGACATACTGGCCGACAGACCTGAGCAAAATACCTGGCCTACTCGATTTTGCAGTTACAAAGGGACTAAACGCAAATAAACTAAAAATAACACCCAGCCTCATTGCATACAGCCCAATTGCTTACAGAAACAAATTAATACTTTATAGCAATCCAGGGACACTATGCAACAGAACAACCAAATGGCAAATTTTTAAAGAAATAATCGAGAGCAAAACCAGTTGCAGCATCCCATTGGAAACACCCGAACACGTCGAACAGGCAGTAACACCATTGACAGAAACTATCCAAGAAGCATCATGGACAACCACTATACCTGAACCAACCAACAGACAAACAAAAATAATTCCATCAGACATACTTGAAAAAATTAGAGAAAAAAGAAAAGCGAAAGCAAAATGGCAAAAACATAGAACATGAGAAAACAAAAAACACCTAAACAAACTTGCAAAGGAAATAAAAAACAAAATAAAAGTGCACAACAATAACGAATTCACAAAATTCATAGAGTCACTCTCTGCTCACGAGAACTCCAACTACTCCCTATGGAAAGCCACGAAAAAAGAAGAAACCAATAAAACTAGTCACAGCAATCAGGACGGCAGACAACACATGGGCAAGAAGCAACGAAGAGCAAGCTGAAGAATTTTCCAACCACCTTTGAAACATATTTATACCACATAATATCAACAACAGCAACCCCAAATGTCATACGGACGAGGATGCGTTTACCACTAGTACCTCAACTGACAACCACTATACCATACCTAAAACAACAGCACAAGAAATTAGAAACATAATCGAGAAAACAAAAAACAATAAAACACCACGAATCGACCTAATCAATGGTAAAATCTTGAAAAACCTTCCGCCAAAAGCGATAACACTAATGACAATAATATTCAATGCAATACTAAGAATCCAATACTTTCCTAAACTGTGGAAACTAGCACAGGACATAATGTTACCTAAACCAGGCAAAGAACCACACCAAACTGCATCTTACAGACCAATATCACTACTTCCTGTGTTTTCCAAAATACTAGAGGAAATAATATGCAACCGCATAAAACCAATAATATAGAAGGAAAAATTAATACCAGATCACCAATTTCGATTCAGAAACATACACTCCACTATAGAGCACATGCACAGGCTCATTAAAGAAATAATACTAGCATTAGAAAACAAACAATACTGTACAGCCCTCTCTATGGACATAGATAAAGCATTTGACAAAATAAACCACGAAAGCCTACTACAAACAATCAGAAAACAATTTCCGGAGCAAATATACCAATTAATAAAATCTTACTTAAGCAGCAGAACCTTCGTAATAAAAATCAAGGACACATACTCTGAAGTTAAAGACGTCAAGGCAGGGGTTCCGCGAGGAAGCGTCTTAGGATCAATACTATACACAAAACATACCAACAACTACCAATAGCAAAATACTGACACTCACGGACGACACAGCTGTACTAGTCAGGCACACTAACCCAGAAATAGCAGTCAAATTACTACAAGAACATATCACAAAAATAGAAAAGTGGCTGCAAGATAAACAAATAAAAGCAAACCCCGATAAATGCAACCATATTACACTCACACTGCGAAAACAGACACCATCAAACATCCTACTGAACGGCACGCACATACCGCAAACAAGGCAAGTCAAATACCTAGGACTAGACCACCTAGAAACACAACTCACATGGAAACAGCATACTAAATCAATAATAGACAAAATACAGACAACAAGGAGACAAATGCATTGGCTAACAAGTCGAAAATCCAAATTAAGTATAGAAAATAAATTAAAAATATACAAAACGATCATAAATCCAATCTGGACGTACGGAATACCACTATGGGGGGTAGCGGCAATGAGCCATATAAACAAAATAGAGACAGTACAAGCTAAAATTCTTAGAACAATAGTAAACGCCCCATGGTACGTTAGAAACGAAGGCATACGGAAGGACCTGGGAATACCAATGGTCAAAGAGAAAATTAGCAGACACGCAGAAAAATACAAAGAAAGAATAGGAACACAGCCAAACTGGCTAGCTGCGGAAACGATCAACACCTCAAACATGGATAGAAGGCTGAAAGGGAAATACCTAGCAGACCTCACAAAGGACACAACCAAACAAACACGAAGATGGTATCCCACTGGGGGTAGCTACCCACATAATAATCTAACAGCTAAAAAATTCTACCAAATGTCCAAACTGGACAAATTGTGAATCTAATCTATAAAATAAAAAAAAAACTGTGATCTGAGTTTAGATCTCAGTTTAGAGTGATACATCTCCTAAAAGGATTAAGAGATTTTTTAACAAATTCCCAAAATAACAGTGAATTTTAGAACAAAGATAATGGAAATACATAAACATCTTGTTAATAACGACGTGGGTATACTGATAGGAACTAATATCTGCAGAATATATGAATGTCTTAAACATAACATAATGCTAAAAAACGTTCTCTTTGTCCAACGACCTCTTGATTCCTATACAACCTCTCCTGGTTATCTTGCGCACGCGTAACATTCACGTACCGTTACATGCATTGCCATTCCATACTTTTCGTATCCTTTTTATACTGTTACTTGAATATAGAATTATATAAAAAATACAAGAGCACAAAGATATAGAAAATATAAAAATATAAAAATAAAAGATTACAAAACTGTCAAAATTACAGAAAATCAGATTAAACATTAGTACCTATATTCGTCCCAAGTGTTGCGTTGTGTGTTCTATTTCTTTTGTAGATTATTAGTAGTGGTTTAGTTTAGAATATAGATTATTTATATATTTATGTAGAGACATGCATGTTTCGTAATGTAGTTCTTATTTTATAACACTTTACCGGAATGTAGGCTAGTTTTAAGTATGTATCTTAGATTACTAATTTGATTTAATAATGTAGAATGCGCACACATATATATATGTTTCTGACAATGTAACTTTTATTTCTTTAATAATACAATATTGTATGTTTTATGTATTCGTTAGACTATTAGTTTTTGACTTCATATATACTTATATTTCATAAATTGATAATATTGTATTTGTTGCATAGTATTGGAAGTACTGTCTCTAATATTTACTAGTTTATTACATGTCTGGCATATATGTTTATACTTATATGTAACTCTCCAAGTTGATTGATTAAAATATATTTATATATACATGTATTCCTGGCGTTTCAATTATTTCCCCTTTTGTAGTTATTCTTATTTCCTGGTTTATTTGTTTGGTTCGTAACTCGTTCAATCCATTAACTGGTTCTATTTATTTTATTTTATACTAGTTGGATTTATATTATATTGAACCACAAGTTTTCAAATTGCAAGTCGGTTATTGGTAGGTTTATTTAGAGTTGTGTGTATATGTGTTTTGTTTATTGGTTGGATCTATTAGTCGCCCTCGTTTTGTTAATCCTTCCTTTAGTTTCGTAGCGCCGTGTGTTCGTTTGTGCATTCAAATCCTTATTCGCGCGTTTTGTATAGAATGGTTTTCTTGTTCTTGTTACGGCGCGTGCGGAGCGCCTGACGTGACACCCCCGCCCTTGGAGTTCAAATTTCCAAAGGAAATTTGACTGGTGGTGTCTCTGAGTTCGCTCAAGGCGGACGTAGATGTCGTTGGTTGTTGAGTGACTACCGGTGTTATCGATATCCCTTGAGGTTGTGATGTTTGATCATCGATATTTCGTCTTCCTTTGAGGTATAGGAGCAGGTGGGTGACTGATCCGCATATTGCTCCTAATAGGGCGATTCCACATCCGTAAGTTTCACGTAACTGGTATCCGTATATGGCTATATCTATTATCGTCTTGATTAATTTAAACATTACGAGTATTCCAAATATTGCTGCACTGACAGTTCCAAATTCCATGAAATCAGTCCATAAGCTTGATACGGTATTTTTCGCTATTGTCGTTAATGTGTTTTCGTCCATCATTCCCAGGATGTTTACTGTTCCAGGGACGATTGTTTTTCCTGTCGCTCCTCTGGCCAATGTGTTCAAGACTGCAGATTTTTCTGCCGGGAACATGACGTGGTCCCGTAGTGCGTCGAGGTCTTTTTGGGTATATATTCCGCTCGTGGCCAACGACGATGGTGCTGAATATCGCCACGTTTGGCGCACGTCCGGGCGGAGTTCCTGTGGTGTGATTCCCTTGCCAAACGGATAGCTCCGAGTAGCATTCTGTTGTATGTCGTACCTTTACTTGTACCGGAATGCATTCGACTATATGGACCGCTTCTCCTGTGATCAGAGCCATGTGTCCTGGGTTTTGGTTATGGTGTATGCAAATTCGTCGGGCGGTAAGTTTGCCAATCTTAAAGCGTTCTCTATTAGTTTCTTCTGTGTGGTGCGTCTTTGTGTCGGTATATCATGGTATAATGTTGTCATTTGTCATTTTACTTTCGAGTTTATTAGAAATAAGAATAACCTTTTATTATTATTAATATATATATATATATATATATATATATATATATATATATATATATATATATATATATATAGAAAAAGAAAATTTTTATATTTATATGTATTTTTTTCTCTTTTTTTTTCTTATTGTTAAAATCTTTGTTTTATTTTAGGTTTTACGTACATGTTATCAGTGAAAATAAATATTATGAATGCTACTTGGGTTATAATTATATACATATATGCATACGTATTGGTAAGTAGTATAGATGAGATTTGTTTTATTGTTATGAATATATAAGTATATATTATCAATAGGAATAGATATTACAAATATAGCTTGTCTTTGAATATATATATATGTGCGTGTAATGGTAAATATGACGGCTTATTTTTATGAGTCACTTGCATTATCAATGGAAGTGAGTGTTATAAATATCGCCTATTTTACAACATGCGTGTATATATATATTGGTAGATATAAGTGAGAATTATATGTATAGTTATAAATGTTGTTTGTTTACAGGTGGATAGCAAAAGTATTTGGTTTCGTGGGTGGCGTACAGGTGCCTTACAGTTCTACGGTGCGGATTGCTATTCCTTGGACTAAAAAAATTTCTTTCGAGATGAGTCAGATTATTGTAACGATCATGCATGGGAGGATTTTCTGCAGAGATTCAAAATGCTCTCTGGATTCCTCGTGAAACGTCTGGACAACACTTACATGTACTTCCTCCGTCGTTCAGAGAATGGTTGATGAATTCGCCATCCGTTCTGCACACACATACAAAAATAGTTAATGTATATATATATTATTTATTTTTATTTTTTTTTTTTTTATAAGTTTCGTTCGGACCTGTTCCTTTGTACGAAGACTGTATCCCTGTATATAATATAATATATATAATATGTTATGATTATGTTAGTTGTTATTTATTATATATATATTTTCCTTATCTCTCTCTTTTTTTGTTTGTTTTTTTTTATTAGTACCTAACATTGCTATTATGATGCTGTATTACATTGCATTGGCTATTATTTCTTTGTGCGACGAATTTTTCAACATGGCCGCTCGCGTGTCTCTTTGGTATGGCGTTGGTTTAATGTCAACAGTAACGTGTTGTTGAAATAGCTAATTAATTGTTAATCATTATAATTTTATTTAGTAGTGTTTTTGTAATATTGTTTTGTATTTCATGATATTGTCTGTGTCAATACCGTGTGCTACTTTAATGTGATAGCATGGATTGTATTGTTACCGAATTTCAATAGTCATTGTTTTGATTATACGTGACTTGCATTTATGTAAGTCTTGTTTAATTTAGTTAATGTTTTGTGTATTGTGTTACCAGTTATTTTCGTGTAGCATAACTTTATTCCTTTGCACCGAGTTCAGTCATGTCTTGTTGTTAATATTTAGTTAGTCTATCTTGATTAATTTCTAACCTATTTCTGTGTTTATTGACTTTTCTTATTTTCCCTATTAATTTATTATTGCTTGTACTTGCTATTTGTTATTATTTTATGCATGATATGAATTAGTTCCCTTATTAATGATTAAAATTTATTTGTTAGATTAACATTGTCTGTAATTCTTTAGATTCTGCTCTTTCGATGCTGCGTCACTTACCTGGATCGTTCCCACAACATCATCCGATTCTTTGATATGCCTTGGATACTTACTACGGCTGCCTTCAATCGTCTTATATCTGTGGTCATAAAGGTGGTGTTTAATTTATTTAATTCAATATGTGTATAATGCATTGTATGTGCGACCGCTATTGGGCATTACAAAATAACATAACAATACTACGTAGATTAATGCATAACAAAATATCCTTTTACTCCGGTTATATTTATTACTAACTCTCAATTAATCTATCTTGATTATTTTCTAACCGCTTTCTATACTTTATCAGCTATTTTATTTCTTCTTATTAACCTGCGAAATTCATGCATGTACACTTCCTTGTATAGTGATTAATTGTTCACGAGGTAGGTTGCACTTTCACTGTTTTAGTTATTCGTTGAACTAACACGTTTTACGTTCAAACGGTAATTGGAGCACTCGTAATAAACCTCTTCTTTTCAAGTTTCCGCTATCTGTGTTATTCAACGAACAGTGCCATGTTTCCACAGTATTGTTATAACATTTAGTACTGTTGTATTTTGCATTAAGGCAATTGAAGTTAATTTGTTCATTTATTTTTCAGCTGGCTGTTGTACATGGTGTTCCGTAAACAGGGAGCCATAACCTATTTTGCACGTAAACCTTCTCGTATGATGATTACTTGTTCACAAGGTAACTTTCACTTTCACTCTTTTAATTATTTATTGAATCAACACGTTTTATATTCAAACAATGATTGGAGTACACATGATAATTTTCTTTTTTTTCTTTTTAGGTGTTCGCTATCTGTATTATTCGACGAACAGTGTCACACCTCCTTTTGATTTATCCACAATATAGTTATAACATTTAGTAACCTTGTATTTTGCACTGAGACGATTGAAACTAATTTATTCACTTATTTTAGGTAGCTGTCGTACATTATGTACCACGAACAACGATCCATAACCTATACTTACACGTACACTTTCTTGTATGTTGATCACTTGTTCACAAGGTAACTTTCACTTTTACTAGTTAATTATTCATTGAGTTAACACGTTTTATATTTAAACAATAATTGAAGCACATATAATAATTTTCCTTTTCTTTTCTTTTATGTTTTCGCTATCTGTGTCATTCGACGAACAGCACTACAACATACACTACTGCACTACGTTGCCCACTGAAATCACTTTATTCATTGTTTATTTCGATTATGCGCTAGTTTTAACTTGTTTAAGTGCACCGTTCGCGGAATCCCTTTTTTACTTCAATCTTGACGTTTTGGTTCTGCAAGATTTCTAGCACTTTGTGTGGTCCAGTATATTGATCGGAGAATTTTCCTTTACTAGGTTCTTTTAGTAAATATATCGAATCTCCTATTTTAAAATCTTGAGGGTTGATTCGTCGATCGTAATATTCCTTTGATCTTAGTTTGGATTTTATCAAATTTTCTCTTGCCATTCGTTGTACGGTGTAAATTTTATTGAACAGATCTTCGAGATATTCTGAGTATGTTGGTTCCATGTTCTCTTCGATTATTACTTCACCAGTAGGTTCTCTGGCTAGATGTCCAAAACTAATTCGTGCGGGGAGAATTTCGTTCCTTTCCTTCATTTTAGTTTTTATTTTGCGCCAAGACGCAAGTTTACTCACATCGATCCAATTATCCAATTGCTTGCTAATAGCATTCAAAATACAAATTTTTGAAAGTGTCGCAGCCATATTAACCCAAAAATATTTTGTATATAGTATAGTGTGATACCATCTATATTTTCCTGGGGGAATCATAAGATCAGCACTACCTACTATGTTACCTACGTCAAATATTAGATGTAGTAACCAATAAAGTATTTTTAATCCAATTATAATCCAATGGCTAGCGTATTCAAGTTTTTATATATATCTTCAACTGGTGATTCCCTATTTTCTCCCTTTTGATTTCTTTGGGCTCGTTGAATTTGCGTTTCTTCAGCTTGAAAATGTTTAGAATCCTTTTCCTTAGTTACCCTTTTTCCTTCTTTATTTACTTTATTCACAACACCTTTATTTTTCTCTACCTTTTCAGGATGAATAGTTTCATTGGAAGTGCTTATTATAATTAAATTATTATTTATTTGTATGGAACGTTTAGGAATATTTTTGGTAGATTTGGAATTATTCTTTGAATTTTTATTACAAACCTTTTTGCTTATAGATTCTGTTTTGGATTTAGGGATAGCTATATTTTTATTTTCTATAGTGTGATCTTCCTTGCAATTTAATGATTTGGCTTTGAGTTCGATAAAGTTTCCTTCTGATGGTTTTATAGAAGTTTTTGAGTGAGATACACTCGCTATCTCTTTTCCTATTATGGTTGAGACATTCACGAAATTCGTGGAGTCTTGCTTTTGTATCTTTGCCAAGTCGAACGTGGAGAGGCAATTCGCACTTCCCAGCGGGTCCAATATCTCTGTGATATTATGCAGTGGATAAGCATTGCCTGTCGTCTCGTCGTTCAATTTCCTAGTTTCTGCTTCGTCTGAAAGTTCTTTGGCACTAATATTATTTATCTTGTTTGGTAACTCAGGAAATTTCTCACTCATGATCCTGTCTATGGCACCGTGCGTCCTCTTATTATTTAACGTGACATTATCCCTTATCACAGCAACGGAATGGTGTTTGCATTGAAAAGTTGATTGGTTGAAATGATCAGCATCTCTCTTTTGATTTAGATCTCTATCGAGGTATTTATTTATGCATTTTTCTTCCCAAATTATTGCTCTTGCTTCTTTTCTAACATTTTCTTCTATTCCCGGGTTGTTTAGATGTTTCCGCGACGGCGGAACGTCCAAGGATTGGTATCCTGCTATCTTTACTCGTAAATACACCTCGTTTGGAAGCCCCTTAACGAAAGCTTCCCTCGTGTCTCGATCTATCCTATCTTGAAATACGGTGCCGTACTCGTACCTTTCCCCGTTCATTATCGCCAGTCTGAGATCTTTGACGCGTCCTATGTAGTCCAAAATATCTTCTCCTGGTCGTTGAAATATTGTAGCTAATTCCCCTTTATATTCGTTAACCGTTTTTCCCGGACCGAACATATCTTTTAATTTATTCCCGAAATCGTTTAAACTTATTACTTCTGTGTCTTCTATGGCGAGAAATGCGTGTCCGCGAAGCTTATTCGTTAATAATTTTACTAACTGAGATTCTTGATGCCTAGGAACCATGTTTCGTGCGCGCTCGCATGCTCTTAAAAATCGAAATACCGAGGATCGATGTCCGTCGAACACTGGTACTGTCTCTATTGCATCTTTTAACTTAATTGGTTGGGGATTAACTTCTATCGGTATTGTCGCTTGGGAAATTATCGGCGATGATACGGGTGTCTTGATTTCTTTTTTTGCTTTAAGTTTTTCCGACAACATCAAGATCATGTCTTTGTCCAACGATTCTAATTTAGTCGACATTATTTCTTAGGTATATATTTTATCGATAATCGTAACAACTTTAATTTTTTGTGGAGCGAATCGAACCGTTTAAACCAACTTTAATCCTCCGTGAAGCGGATCCCACCGCTGCCACCAAAAATTTAAATCTCTAATGTTACGTATCAATTTGTTTGTTTAAATCGATCAAATCTTAAGTTTAAATTTTACTGAAAAATTTTTTTTTTCGTTTGAGTTTGAATTTAATCTTAAGGGAAATAAATTGAATTGATATTATTGTGTATGTAATACTGATTTAGATTTCTAATTAATACGGTAGTTGCTGCCACCAGAAATAGTCTAAGGACTATTTCAAAATATTTTATTTTTTATTATCTTTTTTCGTTTAATGGGTAGCGTTAACTGACGCTTAATGCAACTGGTAAACGATTTCCACTTTTCGGCTAACCTGCTATGTGCAGGGATATTGGCACGGGAGAGGATTAAAGCTGGGAACAATAAATATTTGTCCTCGTTAAACGGATTTTTATTTGAATGTAGAATTGCTTAGATTATTACCTTTATATATATTTTATTAGCCGGATATATATATTTTAGCGTTGCTGGATTGGATAGGAATGTGAGATTTTTCGTTGTTTTATATAAATTTATTTTTACGTTTGACTTCTTCTTCTCTTTTAATTTCGCTGTAGTAGTTTGCCGTTAGAACCGAAACTCAATTCATTTACTACGATGGATTCTGTTACCATGATTTTCTTGCCTTTTGAGTTTAATAATCGAGGATGATTCTAACGATCCTCTCTGTGTGGGACTCGTGTGATTTCGCAAGCCTTGCCCAAAGACGGGTAATATTTTACCAACAGTGGGAGGAGGAATGCGAAGATCGATGGGTGTTTTCGATAATCGAAAACACCGTTTGCACAAGCCAACACAGCGAACGATCCTTTGGTTAAATTTTCGAAGGGAAATTGTTCTGCTATTTCTCTCTTACAATCGCATGCAATGATGGCAAGAATATCGGTTAATAGCAATGCCGGTATTGCTCTTAATTTTCGATTGACCCCGACGATGTATTTAATGGTCCTCTCTGTGCGGGACTTGTGTGATTTCGCAAGCCTTGCCCAAAGACGGACAATATTTTGCCAACAATGGGAGGAGGAATGCGAAGATCAGTGGGTGTTTCAGTAGCTGAAAATACCGTTCGCACAAGCCGACACAGCGGACAACTCCTTTGTTTAAAGTTTAAACAATGATTCTATCTTCAAAACCGTTCACGAAAATAAAACGAGATCGATGATAGGAAGTTCTAATTCGATTCTCGAGGGCAACGAGATTATCAGAGAAGAAGGAAATTTTCAAAATTAATTTTCTTACCTTGAGGAGTAGGTGCTGTCTGGTGCCATTACCTCAGCTGCTCCGGTGGTCGTCGAAGTTTTTGTTGGGTTTATTACTTGAACTCGAATATAGTTTACTATCAACTTTTACTTTATTTATCTATTTCGATACAGACTGAACAATTTACTAACTGGATTAATACCGCAATTACAATGCGCGTTTCTGTCTAAGCGATGAAATGAGGACTTCAAAGATAAAATCTTTCTTTTACTTAGTCGCGGTTCTCTTTTCTTGACCGAAAAACTAAAGACCCCGAAACGCAAAATACTATACAAAATTTCTGAACGCAATGATGAGCGCAATAACGAACGTAGTAACAATGAACACAAAATATAATGAGCACAAGAATAATGAACGGTAATAACAATGATCACTATAATAATGAACGCAAGGATAATAAACGTAATACGAATGATCCGTAATAACAATGAACACAAAATATAATGAGCGTAATAAGAATGTTCACCAGAATAATAATGAGCGCTGCTCTATGTTGCTTCGCTTATTTATAATGCCATCCCCCACGGGGTGGTGGTCCACTGGGGGTACGCTTCCGTGGGAATCGGGATGTTGCAGTTTGGGTTTCTTGGAATCGTACGTGACAAAATGTAAATTCCGTATTTCGACTTAGTTTTTATCGGTCCTGTGCTTCTGCTGAGCTAGCGTCTAGGAGGCTTGAAGCATTCCATGCTGATCTAGTCTTTTCCGCGAGAAACTTCTATGTTTTGTACCGTGGGAATTACCCGTGTTTCTTCGGCGCGTGCAAGGGCCGGCGGCTGCAGCATCATTATCACCTCGATGTTTGCTCGGGCAACACGCGCAATTCCGCTGCTCTCCCACAACAAGGACCTCCTTCTTCGAGTTATTTTTCGTAAGTTTGGATATTCGCATATTATGGTTGTTTTTGCGATTTTAATGTTTTTTCCTTTTTTGTTGTTTCCCTAGGCTTCGGTGATCGTCGCTCGGACAATGTTTGCGGAGGCATTTCCATCAGAGGTTCCTTATTATTATTATTTTTTAGATGTATTTTGTTTTATATACGATATATATATATATATATATATATATATGTCGGAGCGGACATTAGAATTAGGGTTAGGGGCGTGAAACGAATCTTCGTTTGGGTTACACGTTGTCGTTATGCAATAGAGAAGACATTGACTAGTGCAAATACGATTATTATAGAACCGGACAAGTAACCGCGGTAGTTAGGTACTCGAGAAACTAATGACAATGATCCTAGGTTCAATAACGAATCCGCGGTCGACGGGATGATAGATGAACGTACTCACAAAATCTAAGTCGGACGCGTAATATTCACTGATCGTAAAGAGTTACTCCTTTCATCAGTGAGATCACGAGCGAGAATGCCTTTCCCGTCCCGATGATGCCACAGAGGAAAACTATAATGGGGTGTGTCTAAGGACACGAGATCATCGGATTCGTCGAGAAAAGCCTTCGTTCAGAAAGTAAGGGAAATTGGCGTTGCTGCTAATTGGTCAATTTCCATATCGGTGGTTAGAAAAAGATGCTAGCCGCCCTCGAGGGAAAGTTGCTAGTGGGAGACGCCGCTCGTTGAAAAATATGTTTCCCCTATCTTCCCGTAGTTGGGACAAAGACTGTTTGTCTGTTTGAAGGACTTTAGTCAACTAAACCTTAAGATTTATAACGGGCCCTCGGGCTAGCCGAACATGTACTGCGGAGACGCATCGACATCTGGCAATCATCTTACTCGAAGAATAGGGTCTGCGTGTGGCGAGCCACGGGACAGAAACCGTTGGAATGTTTATTGTCGCGTGTCGCCACGAATATTTCTTTTAAGGAGAGCTATAGAATTACTCGATACCTGTTGTTAGGCAAAGCGTTCATCCCTTGACCGCGGCTACGTTGGGCGACAGACTGTCACCTCGAGCCAAAGCTCACCGTCACTAATCTCGAACAATTACAATCGGATTGAATAACTACAATAGTTTAGTTACAGTTATAGTAGACTTTAGATTGCAATGTTGCGGGGCTATCCAAAGGTTCCGGTGTCCTTTCATCTCCGACATATAGATATACATGTATATGTGACGAAATATACTAAAGCAATATTGACCCTTTGTCGCTGAAAGTATCAAACTACAAAACTTCCTTTCAAATTTTCAGAATAAGGAAATCAGGATCATGATAAATAATTGGAACATAATTAAAAATAATATATCTTCTCTATAAGATAATGAATACATTGGTTCATTTAATTTTTATGGATATTCAAACGCTTCTGTGAAATAAAACGTCAAGATTATAGAGTATAAAATTCATAGCTATGAAATAACTAAAACTCTGATGTATTATTAAAAATATACGTTAGGTTGTATGTAGTGATACATACAAAGATTACATGTACAAACCCATAATTAACACAATGCTACCGCAACCATTCTGCAATCTACCTTGCCCAAAACACTCCTCCAGTCACCTCCAAACTCTTCAATTCTCTCCACCTAACCACCCACAAACCATTCACAAACATGCAATTCTCGACAAAAGAAGAACTTATCGTCAGTTGTCCTTAACATCTCGTTCATTCATTTGGTCCCTATCCCCCTATTTCCTCCCACTGCGATGATCGCACTACATTTTTCCACGTCTCTATTCTATTCTCTGGATGATCTGAACTGGTATAGTTTATGTCGTTGATGATAATAATTCCTCCACGACTCAGCAACAAGAGCTACTCTGGGTGATGAGCTTAATGGTGCTGTTGCGGCTATTTTAATTTTTCAACAAGGATCCAAATGGCGCCGTTGACGAAATTCTTTCATTATAAACGTCAACGATCAACATCAGCCATCAGGGAACGAAGAAGGTACGCTGTAACGTGTCTGAGTAATTATACCTCGAGGAGTACATACAGTTATGTAATGAAGATTCGTATGTGAGTGTTTGTTTTCTTATTTCTTTTCCCTTTGTTTCATTTGAATGGATTTTTGTACTCAAAGAGCGAGGTAAGATTACGTCAGATACGTTTTTACATATGCTAAAAAAATGGAAAATGATGATGATGAATCAATGACACGTAGAAAATTATAATCTATTGTATTGCTGTTATCTAATGGTGTTGTAGTTGACTGTATGGTGGATGTATCTAATGGTGTTGTAGTTGACTGTATGTTGTTCAATATTGCTATGAAACTCTTCTGATTCATTGTCACTTATACGAAGGATGGAAGTATACGAAATTGATAAAATTATTAATAATATTTACGAAGAGAAAGTAAACTGTTGGATATATGACAAAATAATTCTATTTTAAATAAGAGACTGGTCAGAGTGGTTATTTTGTTTACAAAATCAAACGAATTTAATGAATGTAATGGTAAGGAAGTAACTATAAGTGGCTGTTAAACTATTTTTATGCTTGAAAAGTAATTCGCAAAGTAATGTAAAGCAGTACTACTGAGTTGTACATAACCTCTTTCAGAATTTGTTCTTAACCTCTTGCTTCATAACTTCCTTAATTATACTCTTCAAACTTATTGACTACTTCGATGTTGTTACGAACAGAAACTGATAAAATATTAATCTTAAATATAGATTGAAATGAAAGCTTGTCACGTAAATATATATATATATATATATATATATATATATATATATATATATATATATATATATATATATATATATATATATATATATATATATATATATATATATATATATATATATATATATATATATATATATGTATGTATGTATGTATGTATGTATGTATGTGTGTGTGTGTGTGTGTGTGTGTGTGTGTGTGTGTGTGTGTGTGTGTGTGTGTGTGTGTGTGTGTGTGTGTGTGTGTGTGTGTGTGTGTGTGTGTGTGTGTGTGTGTGTGTGTGTGTGTGTACTACTTACTCAAACTATGGATCACATAACCTATACAAAAAAAAAAAAAAAAAAATTATTGTACACTATAAAGCAAGAGGTTAAATCTTTAATCTGTTAAGAATTAAATTTTTTATTGTAACTGCGAAAATTATAAAAGTACCAAGCGAAGCAAGTACGGAATATATGCGGAATATGAATCGCTCAACGAACCAAAGAGCGGCTCAGTGACAAAATTAGTAAAGTAAAGACCACAAATATTACAACATTATATTCTACCACAAAATAATTCTCTATACAAAAAAGGTACACAACGAATCGATTTTTCACAACGATAAGAGTCAACAGAACCAATCAAGACCAGGCGAGACTCTCATAAGACAACGATATCAGAGGAATCAAATCAGCGACTTCAATCTATGTTACAGAGTATAGTTATCAAGAAAAATTGCTCTTTTCATGAAAAGTATGGTAATGATACTCTTATAATACATTGTATATCTGGCAGTCGGGTGTGCCCGTGGCCATCGGAAATGTAAAGACGACGCTTTTAGAAAGTGATAGCGCCATCGCGTTTTAAAAACGCGTTAGAAGAAGGACGGTTTCGCTATCCAAGGCGAATCGAAAAGTGTGCGTGTTGCGAGAATCGGAGTTGATCGAGACGTCGAAGCATAGAATCGTTAGAATTGAGTTGCGAGTGTTGTCGAGTGTTAGAGTTGCTAGTGAGAGAGAGAGAGTGAGAGGGAGAGAGAGAGAGTTACCAAATAGTTGTCAAGTTATTTGTTGTAAATACGAGCGTTGCATTTAGTTTTCCTGTTAATCAAACATCGTTTCTCTGTCTAACTAATATCTGTATTTTCAATCCATTATTAATAAATTATAATTAATCGAACAAAATTACACCTTTAATATATTCCGATATTACATTACCGTGATGTAATATTTATCATGCTTATTTTGTACGTAAAACGAATCGTTGGAATATTCCCGAAGCTAACGAAGCATTTCCCAAAAGTTAAACCGAAGAAATTAACGCGAATAGTTAAGTGAAATTTTTCCATTAACTTGCTGACCAACCGGCAAATAAAAAATCATAAAAATTGTTTCAATGTGTTGAGGTCACGCATAACTTCTTTTTTCATTGACGATTACCAAACAGGTAAAATTTCGAAATTGTACGAAGGCCACGTGACCAGATCGTATTGGAATTTGAAGTGCATGGAAAAAGACAACTCGAAGTACAAACCTTGAGCTGTACTACTCGAAGTACAAACGTGAACTAATGGATGCAGAAAAGCAATTAACGCCAAACATCCGAACAGCATCTTGGAGCCCGTCATTGTTCTGAAATAAAAGAAGTGACGAATTAAAAAGACGCAGGACTAATAATAATAAAGGAAACTTAGTTCGTATTATAAATTGAATTTACATCAGAAAAGAAGCACGATCAAGCGAAACAGATCGTAGAAATGACAAATATCATCGATATACGTTTCAGTGTAATTTCACTTTTGAAAATTATTTAGTTTAATACGATCGTATTCATCGCTCTGAAACTTTCATTGTGCTGCAATTTGTGCTGCGTCTTTTTAATTTCTCTATCTTTCTGTGTTTTCGGAAAAATTACTTGAAAGATTAAGAATTGCTTGCCTTATTTTATTTTCGATTAGTTAGGATTTGATTATTCCAGGTAAGGTTTATTATTTATAACAGGTTTTATCACTTGTTTATTATTTAGGAGTTTGTTATTTTAGGATTAGTACCTTTTAGGATTTCTTATCCTTCGAGTTTCTGTTTCAGATATCTAGGTCTATTTCAAGATGTTTTATTACATTAGGATTATTTATTCGATTAAGATAATTTAAGAGTTTCACAATGTACAAAGAAATAATCGCGTGAAATTTAGATTTATGCTTTAAACGTATTAAACACGCGGTAATTTCAATGTCTGTAGCCTCGAACGTGTTCTGATTAGTTGTGTCATTGTCTGTGACATTGAAATCACAAAAATCCATTGCAAGTGTGCTGTCATGCAATGTGGATGTAATTGGGTTTTTTGGGGTTAGGTTGGGGTTAGGTTGTATCATCTGATTTGTACAGTACTATTTTAACGCAAGGACAGGAAAGTTATTATATATTTCCCGTCCATTATTTGAATCGTTGTGAAGTGTAACGAATTATATTCGATTCGAGGAGATGTTAATGAATTACCCATTTCATATGTAATTACATGGAAATAAAAATCATTGCAAAAATAATTGATCTAATGACAACGGAATTTCCAATATTTTTTTGTTTCGTCACGTCTTTTTCATAATATATCTTTTATAGGTACGTGATTTATTAATCGTTCGAATGGAAATAATTATTCGTATAATATTCAAACGATTCTAGCCATAAAATAAATTAAAACGATACCTGTAATGCAATCTGCGTATGACGTCAACCTCGATCTATGCTTATACAAGAAATTTTATCAATCAATGACTAGATATATAATAATCAAATATTATAAAATTTCCTGAAAACCTTTAGGTGTTAATATTAAGGTGTTAATATCTTTAATATTTGCAAGTTATTGTTTAGCGCTAATTAGTTAGAATGTAACAAGTGGTGTACCAGAATTGAGATAATTAAGCCACACGAACAATCTTATTTAGATCTTTTTAATTTTTTAATTCTCTTTTGCTCTAATACTTCGTAAAATTAATCTTCATTAGCTACTACACTTCATAGAATAACAAGAGATAATTTTTCTTATATAACGTTTCATTCATAAAATCTATCATTAAAGTATATCTTCATAAAAATATCATTCCATACTAACGGTATATTTGGTGTCATACGAGATAACAGTTACCAGTGATGACATATGTAACTTTATAAAGATATCTCGTTTTATTATATATTAAAAGAATGTACTCATTGCTGCTATATTTCAGATGAAAAAAAGGAGGCAACGATTTTACAGTAAAATCGTTCGTTTACAACTGATTCATTTACATTTCATGATAATACTGTGCATTCTGAATATGCTATGATTTGGTTTAAAATAATAAATAGTCCATTCTTGCATACTATTGCTCCAGCTTTACTTGTATTTTCGATATTGGTATAAATAGAAAGACAATTAATGTCGTTCGAGTCTATTTTCGGATCATTTATATTACGTTTAATCCATATAGTTATTATATGAGACATAGTATCGTAAAATTTGGAAGAATAAAACGTTCGTACAGGAAGTACATTTTATAAGAACTCCAACAAATCTGCGTGTGCACCTAAGATACAAACTGATAGTGATTGTTCATAAGTTTATATACATTATCTAATGTCAATCGAAGGTATCAATTCTTTTTCTCCATAAGAGTACTTTTTCATTTATATGTGTTCAAAAATACATGTGTTCAACCGTGAAGCATATGTCACCTACAACGAAAAAGAGTTTTCCTATACTTAATATTTCCTTTATATACCTATGAAAAGTCTATTCTTCGCGTAGTATGAAATTATGAATAAATCTGGAATATTGTTCAATCTGAAAAGAAAAATAACTTATTGACATCATTCATTGATACGAGATTCAGAATGTTTGTTTTGTCTTGCAGAAAAAGAAGGCAGCCCTCCCTTTCTTTTAATGTGAAATAGAAAGCGAAAATTTGAAAACAGATTTTTTGGAAATTTACTTGCAAATATCGTTTTCAATATCGTGATTTTCTTCCCAATGGTACTGTACTTTCAAATTTTCCAGTATCCCTCTAAAAACAAAAAGTCGAACCTCGTTATTATTAACGCAGGCATTACAAGGAAGAGAAGTATTAGAAAGCAGCTCCTTTTTATTATGGATTTCTTTATAATCATGTAAATAAGAAATTCCGGAAATTTTTTCCTCAAGAATTTAATTCTTGTGTTTTGATTGATAATTATTACACTGCATACTAACTTTTCGCATACTGTTCGTGTCTAACAATTTCCTAATAATAACTACTTCAAAATTACATATGTTCTTGCACGAATTCAAAAGTACGTATGATACAATTATTATTTATCAAAAAATTCCAAGTTAGTAACTTTCTTTTCAAATGGCAAATAACATATACTTTGACTTACCTGTAAGTTTTTGTTCCTAATCATCATTTCCTCTTATAGAACACATCATTATTGTTCTCATAATTACTACCAGTGTCATAGATATTGTAGTGGCTACAACTGAATTAATAGAAAATGATAAATAACTGTGTATAACACTAACACATAACTGTGTATAACAATGACACATAACTTTTACTTACATATCAGTCGATACGGGATTACTGTGATATCCTGTTGATGTTTCTTAAGGCACTTGATTAGGTGCGATACGGTATCATTCCTTATGGTATACTGTAGATAAGTATTTTAGAAAATAACAAGAATAAATCTAAATTATTCAGAGGTTCCAGTTTCGGCTTAGACATAAATACAGGACCATTTGCAAAGAAGAAAGGGTGCGTTTCTACAGCCTCGTTATAGTAACCATGAATACCAATCTCTGAATTACTGGTTACTAAACATAAATATCCTATAAAATTTAATATATTTCTTTAATTTTTAATACATACATGAGTTAGTAGTTCTAAATTATGAATCATCCTACCTGTGATATTACACTTTTCCTTATAATATCATCACTCAAGTGAACAACATTAAGATCATGTAAACCATGTCATCCTATCTTACTGTGAAGATACTTAGTTATGTTATCTAACATTATAAAAATATCATCAAATTCAAGTCCTTTTATTCACATCACATGGCCACGACGATCTGGTTCTTCGTTATATAATGTTCTAAAATTTGTCGTATATATAGGATGTACAAACCGTGATATCAAGGTATCAGTTCTTCCTTCCCAAGGGACAGTTTCATTAAAATTCTGATAGAATTAAAAATTAATTATTAATATTCTAACAATCATATATGTTAAATACATTATAGTCAACGATATATACCTGAGCGAATGTAGGGGTGATTCCTTGATAATTATAAATGTCATCAGCCCACATCATTGTGCCACTTCTTTGTACTCCAGCCTCTAGATTAACAGCCTAAACAAACATACGAAATTTTATAGAAGCTGTACAAAATATAGTATATATGCGCAATATTGAAGCGTTCAAGGGGATATAAAGGTAATGTACATCACATACACGTGTACTCTCATGCAACAAAATACAATTAGATTTAATAGTATAAGCTCTTTTATTCATCATAATAGATTGGAAATTTAAGTGTCTTACGAGGGTGAGTAAAAAGTTACCCGCTCTGTCGGTATAGAATTTATTTTAAGCAATTGTCAAAAAAGACATACATCATTTTTTGACATAATCACTCGATTTCTGTATACACTTTGTCCATTTGCCGAAGGACCTTCGTATTTTCTCATTAAAAAATGTTTTGGGCTGAGCTGCGAACCACGAATGCATCGTCGTCTTCACCTTTTCATCAGCTTTTTCGGCATCCATCTCGCACAAACTTTTTAAAACCCAAATCTGTCGTGCACTATTGCATAAGCAGAGCCGTGGCTGATTTGCAAATGATTTGCCACATTATCCAGTGTCACTCGTCTATTCCATAGAGCATAAGTTCATGAGCACGTTCAATGTTGTCATCGTGGATGTGGACGAGCGTCCACCTGTTTTTTCATAACACTTGTGCGATCTTCTTTGAACTTTTGTGCCCATTCAAACACACTTCGTGACAAAACACTTTCTCCATAATGTGCATTAAATCTTTGATAAATATAGGCACCAAACATAACCTCCGACCACAAGAAACGAATCACAGCATTCTGCACTGTTTTCCTGCAAATCACCATTGCAAAGCGCCATTACTCGCGCAACGGTCACAAACGAATTGACGTAACACAAAGAAACCTGCGCAGCAGCACTGAACAGATATTGACGTCATACGAAGAGTGCAGATGGATCAATACGGTCGACAGAAGTTTTAACTATCTGGAGTGCGGATAAATTTTTACTGAGAGTCGTATAGGAATCTATAATCTGTAAGTATACCTTTGGCTGAATAGAAATTTCTCTTACATATAGTCAAAAATGCAGAAACTGTGTATTGAATTGGAAAGTGATAAAAAATAAGTGAAGTTTCGAGGTTGCATGTGATTGCATGAGTACACAGGACGTTTTTAGCGAATAAAAAGTAATTTTGAAAGACACGAGACTTATCGTGTATTTTATGCACTCTCTGTGTCCGAATTTCCAGAAGCTCTCTATCTTATGAAGCGTTTTAGATTAGCCGGAAAATTTTGTACGTACATACAAAAAGTATACGATCTAAGTGGAATATTCCATTATTCTCTTGATACAACAGAAACGAAATTTACAGAACTTCTCAGAAAGTTGGTTTATTATTACCAAATTAATAGAATTAATATACGTTTATCATCTTTACATACCTAAGTCGTGGAGGTTTATCGTGCGTAAAAAATTAGTGTCGTTTCAAAGTTACATTTCGTACATTTTAAGCCTATAATTTGTAACGTACAAAACAATGTAAATTTGAGCTGTTTCTTATCTCCACAATAAGAAAATCCAACTTTACGTTTTTTACACAATGATATTTATGGAACAGTAATATCATATTATTGCATCGCTTGGAGAATGAAGTCAAGGTACGATGTGACCCTAGTGTAAACGCTGGGATACCCAGCTGTGCCGCACTTATAAGCATAAGACACAATACCTATTAAATACGAGGTTAATTCATGTTGTATCAGCAGTGGTCCGCCGCGGTCAGCCTGAAAGGATCGTTAAATTTTTAATCAAAGATACTGAAATATATCGATCGAATTGTATTGAAATTATACTTATATACAGTAATAATCTTCTATTGATTTGTGTATTGAAATACTCCAATTTATAACGTACATGTTATATGTATTTTGAGCAAAACTAAGATTAGGAGGAAATTAGATTAAATACCATAACGAGGTGTGAGAAGTGGGCAAAACTATTAAATTGTGTTTATCTATTATTTTTAATGTTTAAGACGTCGATTTGATGTTAATTCGAATTGACGTGTCTTCAGATACCGTATAGTTTGTAGTAACTCTGTAACTTAATTACCGTATAAGAATCCTTTCCACCCTGAGCACGTTCGGCGCATATTATACCATCAGTGACATCAGGTGCATTAGGAAATTTGGAATAAGCTATTTTGCATTCGGCGTTCTTAATCACTGGCATTTGTACTTCCATTAATGCATTACGTCGTGGTCGTCCTACGAAGAAAATAAGAAAGATATTTAAGACTGGAACTGTTTAATTTTATTATAAAATTGATATCACTTACTATATCTTAATGCTCCCCATCCAGCAACAAGGGGGTTATAGCCGACGAAGTTGCTCTTTCGCAGGAGCTCTTTCGTACAAATGGGATATACGTACCCTGAAAAATAAAAAAATAAATGAAAATGCAGGAAACAAATGACCAAAAGTATGAGAAAGAATTGTACACGCTTTATGACGCAATATATGTGTACAGTAAGAAATTTCAGGATATGATACTTCAGTAATACTCAATAGCATATATATATATATATATATATATATTTGAGGACTTACTCGAAAATGGCACCTCCTCCACCAATCTAAGAATGGCAATATTATGATTGTGTATGTTTTCTATTCCATCCATATGTGCACAATGTGCTGCGGTCAAAACATGCCTAGCCGATATCAGGGAACCTCCGCACTTCCATAGTGGTTTGTCTGGGTTTCGGGGATTACGAAAACCTAATGCAACGATCCATGGCCAAGCGCCTAAAATGCAATAGTCATAGTTGTGAATATACATAATTTTTTCTCACATAACGAGTAACAACGATTATTACCTATTCGATATTCGATCATACAGCAGACGATAAGTACATACGTACAAATACTCTGAAATAGAGATTTGATAAAGACAGAAATTAAATTTTTATTCCAGTGGAATACAAATTATTAAATAATTCTATATAATTTCTATTTGAACTATACTGAACTATAAAGTTCAAACGTGTAATTTCTGCCCTAACAGTTTTTGATCTCTATCCATATTATTACTCCTATATCAATTTTTTATTTCGAGCAAAAAGATACTCTTCCTAACATGAAGTAAAAGAAAGAAATAATTCAAGTTAATAAGTAAAGTTACTACCGATAAAATCATAGCATTATTATTTAGTCTAATTGAAATGTACATTGATGTGCTGTTTAATGCCTTTAAAGTTCATTCTTTGCAGTAAATGGCTTATTATTAATCGGAAAGAAAGACATAAAACGTACCAAGTTCAGCTGGTTTACCATCGACCACCACCCTGGTATGAGAGACGTTGCTAAAACCACAGTATGGTGGTCGCAAAGCCTTATACTTATACACAGTTTTTATTAAAATTTCTCTCTTCTCTTTGTTTGGATCGTTCGGACAGCAAACGATCGTAACATTGCCCTGGTATCTGCACACTGATCGTCTATAAAAATCGGTGGCTGTACGGTACTGTATCTGCCATATTTCTTGCAGAGGTTTACATTTTCTGTAGTCAAGGCACCTGCCTTCTTGATTGTCCGGTGTGGTACATTCTGGATCAAACAATTTTAAAACATTTATACAGTTCAAAGATGCGTAAGAAAGCGACACCGATTACTCAACTTTCGAAGTAAAAAGCCGATCAAGTCCACCGGATTGCCCTACAGACACGTATTAATCCGTAAGAGTTAGTCATCATGTTGATAATAATTATCTAAAGAAACTTTTCACGTGAAAATATAAAATTTTAATTGATTAGATATTGTGTTAGCCATACTTAAGAAAGAAAATGAAAATGAATGAAATGAAAGAAAAGGACTACCTTCAACCTCATTTTTTAAATAAACACTTTGTCAGTTTTGCGGTAAATAAATTCTTAGGAATTCAGAACAGTTTTTAGTGAATCATTTTGTTTCGACCGTTCGCGGAGAGACGCGATCGCGAGATAGCACGTCAACGAGAGTTGTAAGTTCCCGTTACGATTAAATAATCGACGCCACGAACTGATCGATCCCCTTATTTCGATTATGATAATAAGGGTAGTTCAATGAAATTCCACAGAATTAACACAAATAAATTAATGTTTATTTCAACAACTTATTAACTAGAAAGATATAAATGGAACAAAAAAAATGTAACTGCGTTTTGGTTGATAAGTAATGCGCGACATACCACATGTGTTGACGGTTCGACTTCTGGAAAAGTTCTGAACGCCTTTCGATTTTTTTCGTTTTTTCTGGAAGGTGACCCCCACTACGTTCGGATCACGCCACATTCTTTTACTGCGAGGTAAAATACGGGCCACGAGTCGACGTTTCTGGAAGTCGCCCTGCTTAATGAACCATGCGCTTGCCACTACAATGTTTGTTTGCCGGGCAGACGCGACGATCCGTCTGCGACATTATAGTGCCGCGATCGATAGTTAAGAATATGACCTATGGTAAGCCGCATGGCGTAACATTCTCCCCCCGTTGAGAGAGTACCGATCAAACTAGGGAGGTGTGGTTGAAGTTCCTATCTTATTTCGTCTCGGTGGCTAGTTGTTCGGGTTTCTCGAGATCGGGTTGAATTGGCAGTGGGACAAGCCTTTTGACGCCCCGATCCAAAAATGCTCTTTGCCGTCTGAACTGTAGCTGTCCGGATGACACCATCGGCGCCTGGATGAACCTTGATAACTCGGCCCAGAGGCCAATGCATGGAGGGAACGTTGTCCTCTCTGAGGATGACGATTGTGCCCTTTTGGATGCTGTGTCCACCCTTGCTCCATTTATTGCGGTTGGTTAGCTCGTTCAAATACTCCTTATGCCAGCGGTTCCAAAAATGTTGTTTAAGCTGTTGGATATGCTGCCATTTGGAGAGTCGGTTCGATGGAATGTCTCTGAAATCTCGATCACGTAAGCACATTAATGAATCGCCAATGAGGAAATGTCCGGGAGTGAGGGCTAGGAGATCATTTGGATCGGTGGAGATAGGAGTTAGCGGGCGGGAATTGAGGACTGCTTCTATTTCTATGATAAGAGTATTACGGTGTTAAGCTCATATGTTTCTGTTTCTCCACTCGCGCTGCGCCATAATATCCTTTGATATTTCCGATCCTCTGGTCGTACGAGGAATTGCCGATACATTTTCTCGATGTCGCCAGTGAGTACGTACTGATGAGCGCGGAATCTAATTAATATACAAAATAAATTGTGAATTGATTCGAGAATATAGGATTTCCCCATTTTCATGATTATCGTGATTTTTGTATAAATATATTTTTTAAGATACTAATAATTAGGTACTTATAAATTAGTATTATCAATTATTTTGCATTTATAATTCCGCCTCTAGTATAAGTGTTAATTGAAAACTAACTTTATGTTTGAAAAAGTACTAGCAAAGTCGTTGAGTAACAAGCCACTGATGCTAACACAAATAGCATTGTCGTAATTAAATATTTCTAAATATTCATTTTTCATTTTGAACCTGTAGAAACAATTTATTATATATACTATTAGCTAAGTAATTGCATATTTAATTAAGTCGAAATATAAAACTTAGTTATTTTAATAATTTAAAAAATAAAAAACTGACAAACATTTCAATTTAATTTATGGTTGGAACAAAAGACAGTTATTTTTCATTAATTGAAATATTGCAATGCAGAGTACTTTCGAAAATACGCCGAGAGTATTCCTGATGGTGAAACGAGCGTTGCTTCATCGAACGCAGCTAAAGAAAACAACATCTATGTAGTTGGTGGTACGATGCCTGAAATAGAGGGCGATAAATTGTACAATACCTGTACTATTTGGGGTCCCGATGGAACTTTGATAGCAAAACACCGAAAGGTAAGTAATATATTCCTTTATGGCTTTGGATTTGAAAATATTGGGGTGAAGAAAGTGACTCTATCTAGGAATAATTTAGGAATATACATATGTACATACGTATACTATAACCAATTCTATAATTTACGGTTTATAAAATACGTTATGATACGGGAAACGCCCATTTTTGTTGTAATGTGTAATATAAATTTTTCACATACTTAAAATATTATTATACTTATTTTTTCTCCTTTTTAAACATTATTAAATGATAAGATTTTTTAATAAAAGAAAGTGATAAAAACGCTGTCAGTTATTAAATAAAAAATAATTAAAGTTTAGGAGTTGGTAACTTTGATATTAAATTACAAAAGTTGCAGCAATAGAATTAGCGACTACATTTTTATGTTATTAGGTACATCTATTCGACATCGACATTCCTAATAAGATTACTTTTCGAGAGAGTGATTCACTCAGTCCTGGTAACTCCCTAACGACGTTCGACGTGAAGGGCTGCAAAATAGGTATTGGCATTTGCTATGATATTAGATTCGAGGAAATGGCACGCATTTATCGTAACAAAGGTACAGTAACTTAATCGATCAATACTTAACTAGCAAAAAATTAAATATCTTTCTTAAATATATTCTATATAAAATTAATATAATCTGTAACTCTGTATAAAAAGAAGCTTAATTTAAAAAACCAGTATATTTGCTGAAAATGAAACAAATAAAAGAATTAAAAGCACAATAAGAGGACTGTCCTCGCATATTCAGAAATGATGGAATGTGAACCGTGCAACTACGAAGTTAATTGGTATTCGGTGGCTTCATATTTCCTGCTTCTCTGGGTTAGGTTGCCAAATGCTGATATATCCAGCGGCATTCAATATGACCACTGGACCACTGCACTGGTCATTACTTAAGCGTTCCAGAGCGAATGATAATCAATTATACGTTGCCTGCATATCACCGGCTCGTGTTCCTTCAGCAAGTTACGTCGCATGGGGGCATACACAGTTGACCAATCCCTGGGGAAAGATTCTTTACGATTTGGAAACTCAAGAGAATATGGCAGTCACCGATATCAAAAAAAAAAAAAAAAAAAAAAAAAAAATATGAGGCATACTATATAAGATTGTCATCGATTTAAAATCAAAGTATGAAAAGGATACCCTGGAGAGAGTAAAACACAGAATCATTCCAACTAAACATTCAGATCGTACCGACACCTAGGTGTCGTCTTACAATTAAATCTCGGTCTCGAATGGATTAAAATGAAATACATACTTGCAGCTTCAACATCTTCAATATCGAGGAGATTCAAACTTTACAAATAAATGTAAATTGCGATGTAAAACAAAGCGATGTAAAAAGGGAAAAAGGAGGAAAGAAGGAACAGGGAAGTAAAGAGAAGAAACGAATTTTTCATTTTCTCGAAACTGGATCAAGTTTCAGGAAGACCATCCAAGTAATTGATGTCCTCTGTAATTATTTGTTAATCATGCGCGGAATCAGAACGATTCGACCTCGTTCCAAAGCAAATCGTTACTAGAGTAGAGACGGGAATTAATAATTCGTGTCAATTGTTCGATCGTGTTCACAAATTCAAATGCGGTTGAGTGGCGGAAACCATTTATAACACGTCCCATACAGCGTAGATCGCATACACGTCTTAGGATGTATTTTTGGTACTTATATATACTCTATATATATATTCTTACTCTATATATACTTATATGTACTCTATATATATTCTCTATCTTAGATATACCATAAAATATTTCGTGAAATCGCGTATTCGTGTCTAATGTCAGGGATTCTCTTTCCACAAGTCTGCGTTTTCTATATTATCTTTCTTCCTTATCAGTAGGCATTCTCACAATTTGTGATTAATACTGCTCGTACAGGAATATTAGGTTTTTGACGTTGTAAAATTTCACGTGAAATAATAATGCCTATATATTGACTAATTTATCAATTAATTAAATCCGTGTATATCAAGTTTTCTATAATTTAGTACTTTCGTGTAACTACAGAAATTTGATGCAATATAAAACTTGATTAAAACAGCGATTCATTAGGAAACGAGAATAATGATGCAAATATTTTTTGTAGCCATTATATAGGATTTCGATCGCATAATTAATCAGTATCAACTTACCAGTCTTTAACGGAAGAATAGAAGGAAGGGTAGGCGGTACACAGACCGCAATTATCATCATCTTCATGTAGAGTGTCAAAATGCCGAACATCTTCGTTAGTCGTCAGAAGTCGCGATGAGAAGCGTAAAAGAAGTGCACTAGCCAGAAGTATCTGCGACAGAAATCAGAATACACTCGTTTTCGCATGGTTTTGGAATTTCCTTAACATTTACTTCATTTATTTTCCCTACGTATGGACAGTGTGTTGTTAAATGCTTCGTATCGTATCTTGTCATATTGTTTATTGCTCTTGTTTGGTGACCAATTTTTGCTAATTCGTCACTTAATTTTTTTTGTGTTAGTTTTTGAATGTAGTCCTCTTATAACTATTTCGTAGCTCCTTTCCGTTTTCAGCTGGTATGTGTGGTACACAGCGTTTTTTCTTTTAATTCCTTTATCACTTTCCTATAATTTTCTGGGGTGTTTATTTGAATTTTTACTTGTTCTAATTTTGTTTGTTTTATTGTGTAGTTTTCCTTCCCAACTATATCGTTTAGTCGATCAATAAGCGGGTCTATTATCTGGGCGTCGACAAATATTGGTGGTGGTTTTGTAGTTTGCGTTGATTTAGTTGTGTTTTTGGTTGTTGGGTCGTCTATTTCTTCCGTAAGTGAGCTGAAGGAGTTTCTTAATGGTAATTCTTGAAGCCATCGCTGCTTTTCTGTATCTGAATTTCCTGTTATTTTTCGTTTCTTGTTATAACTTGCCACCTTCCAGCTTTCATCCTGTTGGGTTAATTCGTTATTGGTAATATTCTGTTCATTGTTTGGTATTGTTTTCATATCAACTTCGTTTGTAGCTGAGCATTCCTGTTCTTCGTTTATTGGTTGGCTTGGTTTTGATATGTTTGTTGTTTTATTTATGTAGTATTGTTCGTCTTTGTTAATTATTTTTATCGGTGGGATGTGCTTTTTCATTTTAGTTTTGCTTGTAGTCTTCTTAGTAGAAGACACGAGTTTCCACCATTTAGCTATGGGCGTTGCCGTTCGTAACTTTCTCTTCCCCACTTGCCGCACTTTTTCTGAAGCACTGTTTTACACGTCCGTTTAGCTCGGTTGCTCTGGCAGAACTCGATTTACAACATTGAGAACATTTATATCGAAAATTCTTTCTCGCATGAAGCTTCCGTATTAATACAAAAGGCACGAATTAAGATATATGATTATTCACAAGTATTAGAGCACTTGCTGATCTTATAGATTTTATAGAAAATGTGATACATGATTGACCAAGATTATTAAGAAAATGAAGTTTACATCCGTATGAGATTAACGATCCGAAATACACACTTTGTGAAAATTCGTGACAGTTGGAGGAAAAGTAATGAATTAACGATTATGTGACAGCAATTAAAATCCGTCGATCTAAGGTCTTTATTAAATTAAATAGTTCAACATCGTTTACATATTAGGTGATCCCATAAGTTTTTGTGTATATATTTATACACTTTTGTGTATATATTTCATGTGTCGATTTCTAAACATACGGCGATAAGGGACCAATGCACTTGAGCTTAGCTGATCGAGAACAGGCTAGAGTAGATCTTCGTGGGCATAAGATCGTAATATAGTGAACACAGTGACTTCTAACAGTAAAAAATCACGAGTGAAATGCGTATCCATTTTCGACATCTCATGTTATATGAATTTCGGAAAGAAAGTTCGGTAACAATTGCCAGGAAAAACATATGTGCTGTTTACGGAGAAAATGCGCTTTCATCTCGCACCTGTAGGAAGTGGTTCCAACGTTTTAGAGCTGGGAATTTCTGTTTAGAAGAGGAGGTACGCTCCGGGCGTCCTCTTCAGACAGACGGAGATAAAATTCGGGATCTTGTTGAAAAATCACCAAGTTTGACAGTTCAAGAGATGTCAAATGTCCTGAAAATACCTAAGACAACGATTCATAGGTGTTTAAAAAAAATGGGGATGGTGTCAAAGTTGAACGTTTGGGTGCCCCATGAACTTACGGAACGGAACCGTCTTGAACGAATGACAGCGTGCATGTCATTAATTGCACGTAATAAACGTGAACCATTCCTTAAACGCCCCTGGTAACTGGTGATGAAAAGTGGATACTTTTCGAAAACCCTGAACGGAAACGTAGCTGATCCCAACGAAATCAGCCACCTGAACGCTGTGCAAAACCAGGGTTACATCCACGTAAAGTTCTTTTGTGTGTATGGTGGGATTATAAAGGAATACTCTATTTTGAACTTTTATCTAGTGGTGATACCATTAATTCAGACAAATATTGCGCTCAGTTGGAAAAATTAAGGGAAGCACTAGCTGAAAAACGGCCAGGTTTAGTGAATAGGAACAACGTTATCTTCCATCACGACAATGCTAAACAGCATGTCGCGAAAAGCGTTACAAAAAAATTGTCTGAATTTAATTGAAAAATTTTACCACATCCCCCATATTCCCCAGACTTTGCCTCATCTGATTACCACCTGTTCAGAGCATTACAACACTTTTTAGTAGCTAAAAAATTGGAAAATATTGACACTCTCAAAAATAGCATAGAAAATTATTTTAAAGAAAAACAAGAGAACTTTTATCCAGACGGAACCTACCAGAAAAATGGGAAGAAGTTGTACAACGAGAGGGGGATTACATTTTTTCATGAAACTGAAAGGTATGTAAACGATCTTAACATATATAACCTCTCGAAAAACGGCACGAACTTATGGGATGACCTAATAATTAAACAACTATAAATATATCAAAAGATTATAATAAAAGAATGTAATAGAATATCTAATGTCCGTACTTGTAAATACAACGAAAAACGTAACGTGTAGATTGCAGATGTTTATGAATGTAAAATTTGCGAAAAGCATATGAAAGTTATACACATAAAATATACAAATATTGATATATGCACGAAAACTATGCGTATATGCACAAAGATATGTACAATTTATGAGTAATATGTCTAATATTGATTTATTAACGTTATGTGAATTGATACAAAAGGATATTTAACAATTTCGTTTTAAATAAAAATCTATTTATGACGACGCGCCAAAATTCGCATTACGATAAATTACGATAAATTATAAATTGCTTTTCCGTATCTGCAGCACTCGAATTGTACAAGTAATGTGTGCGTTTGAGGGCCCGACCTTTTGGTCGACCGCGCCATACCTGCAGTAAAAACGCATACTGGCTTCGCATTTAGATGTTCGCGTTCGACTTGGGAATGGCGCGCATAGATGGTCGGCGCGCGACTTGCCCTCTCCTTGCGGATCATTGGACAAGTTAAACCTACCCTTTCGGGCGGCAGCTCGCTTAGCTGGCGCCACGCGATACCTGCCACCATATAGCTCGGTCCCAGCAGGTTGGCTCTCCAGCCGATTATTCCTGCTCGACAACCATTTTGTATGCTTACCGCTTGCACCGACGGTCACAGGTTTCCTCTCCAGCTCGCACGCTTCGTGCTTTTTTCTGCGCCCCGGTTCTTCGTTACTGTTGTTTTCTTGGTTCTATCTTGTTTATTGTTCTATCTTCGATCCAGTGTTCTGTTTGTTGTATCCGTTTATTTCTTCGTTGCGATTCTTTGTTTGGTTGTTGTTGTTGTCTCTATAAACTTGAAATATAAATGCAATTTCCTTTTAAATACAGTAACGAGGTTTATTCAATTTCGATAACATTGTATTAGTAAGATATCGAAGCTAGCAACTTTTCGTTGAAGTTTATTTTATATTTCTTAAATTATTCGGGTAAAGATAACTCCACACTGACGGCCTATTGTCCACAGACAGATGTCGTAGTAATCGGCGGACAATGTCTGTCAGTGAAACTTAAGGCGCGTACGGGCAGACTACAGGCGTCTGTAGACATTGCCTGCCGACAACACATGCCAAAACATGTATATAAACTGCCTGCAAGCAACGTCGCTTGTCCACTAGAAGTTTGCCGGGTATCACTGCGTATCGATGAGTCGAAAATGCCTTGGAGATGCAACACACGGATCGTTTAAATCTACCTGTAATCCAATCAAGCTAGCCTAAAAAAAAGACAAATTCAACATTAAATTGTATCGGACATTTTGCTACAACGCTCAACTGATAGAAATCATGCTCAGGAACAAATATATGTCTTTGCTAACTTTCTAAATATATGTAGACGACGTTTTAAATTGCTAGTAGTTGAAACAAACAATATGATATATTTTTGAGTGATCTATAAGGATTTACAGGCCCACTGGGAAATCTTATTAGTGTTCTCTTGCACCATGTATTAAAGCGCATCAACACCGATAGAAGCACTGTACACGCGATATCGTCGCAGTGTCTCCTGAAAATCGGCGATAAGTCGCTCGAAACTTTACTGGAAACATTTCTCCATGTTCTACTGACAATCACATAGCATGTGTCATTGCTGGAATTTGATAAATTTGGTTGAGAACACGAAAGAATTTTCCGTTTACAATAAAGCAAGGGACTATCGAGTTGGAACAGTTCGTGTTTGAAAATAGCGTTCTATGCTAAAATAGCGGTGGAAATTATACTACATGTAAAAGTGAGTCATAAAAACAAATACAATTTTCTTATTTTCTATCTTTTTTACTTTTATCGCAAGTTTGATTTCTATACATATAACTGTTTTCAATTTAAGGAGGAACTTATTTTCTTAAGGGCTTTTCATACAAATTTGAAAAATAACTGTTGTTTTTGATCCCTTATCTCTATCTTTATCCTTCTATTTTTGTGAGACTGTATCGGTTATTTATTCTTAATATTTACAATCCGAAGTCTAATTTATGTGCCGTATTAATTTTCTGTGAATAATTTAGAGATATGTGAAATCTTGCTATATATATATACTGTTTGGTACCTATTAGAAGTGCGTTCGATCTAATGTGGAAAATTCTTAATTTTAATAAAATAGTTTCAAATTGCTAAGGCTGGGGCAAACTAAGAAGTTTCTGGAATATACAGGGTAGTAAGTCGCTTCGCAAATATGTGTACATCGGGACAATATGTTACATATGTAATCCCTTACACAGTTTCATATGATCTTGTAAAATAATCATTCTTCTTTTAATATCAGTTGGTTTTTGTATTTTTATTTCATTTATCTCATAGATTATAATTCCTTTAGGAAATTTTTGCAAAAATTTTCGCTGGAAATTTTCAGAAAACCTTATTCCTGAACAAAATTTGTTTTGTACTACGAACTGTCGCATTTAAATAAGAAAAATTCTATTTATGTAATTTTGTTATTAAGCTTGTTCATATCTAACTTCAAATTATCTGTAGCTTGTTTATAATTAATTAAGTTTGAAATGTTTGTTTGTTAGTTATTACAAAAGGGTCATAGCTAAGTTTTTGAGTTGTGCTCAGCTTATTATAACTTCAGTTATTATGCTCTGAGCGTCATGTTGTTTCTTAATAAAATTCTTTAGTCTCAATAATCAATTTTCTCTGTTCATAAAGATGGTGGTTGTTTATTTTAAGAATTTTGTTCTTAATTCCAAATATTGCGGACATTCTTTTATTATGCATTAGTTGGTATCCAATCTTCTTGGATAGGACGTATTGCATATTCCATTTTTATTTGTTTTATATTTTATCCTGTTTCCTAGACTCACTGCACAATCACGTTTGTCTCTCTGCTAATCTAACTTGTACTATTATTCTTTTAGTTATTAACAATAATTTCATATCTAAGCAACTCACTTCAATTATGTTTTCTGAGTCGTTAGTATATTTATATACTTCACCGTTGATAATTCTGTAGATTATTCTATTCTCTCCGTTTATTACGCCCCAAGGCTTACTATAGGCCGTGTTCCTAACCGTCGCAAACAGATCGTCTTACATGACCGTCGAGATATACACAAAGTAGCGATAAACGCATAGTTGTCGTCAAGCAGCGAGTTCCAGAAACATCTATTCGCCTTCGGTGCGTTATTTTATCCGCATAAAGAAGCTGGTATACGTGATCATAGGCGCGAACGGTGGCGTGATCCGAGCGTAGTGGGGGTCGTCTTCCAGAGAAGACAACGAAAAGGATCGAAGAGTAATCGGTCCCTTCTGAAGAGTCAAACGTTATAAACTGCTTAGTCTAACGAATTCATTGAGAGATATCGCAAAGTCGGGTCGAATTCCTATAACATATCAACTGTATTTATCGCTAAATAATTTGTGACGTTTTTATTATTACATTCATTATTTTTAAATATACAAGCTATATTAACCTGTTAATACAAGTGTTAAATTCATTGAACCACCCCTATTATCGGGATAAATAAATCAGGGGATCGATCAGTTCGTGGCGTCGGTTATCTAATTGCAACGGGAATTTACTACTCCCGTTGACGTGCTTTCTCGCGATCGCGTCTCTCCGCGAATGCTCGAATAAACACGGATTGCTTTTTAACTAAACATATTCATACCCTGTTTTCTCAAAATCGAAAGCTTAAAACATCCGTTCTTACTGATGTTATTTCAATTATATTTATATCGCGTTATTTCAATTATCTAATATATTTTTTACTTTTTTCATGTAAAATCATCATTTTACCAATTGTACCATAATTATTAGGAAGCTCTGTTAGAATTTAATCTTGGAATTAAGATTAATAATCTGTGGAAGACACAATGTTTGTGTTGAAACAATATAATGTGATATTTATTAAACAATTATTACAGGAATTATAAGTGTGTGTGTTCTGGAATGTAGACAGTTGACTGACTGGCACAGACACAGACACAGACTGACTGGCTTAGTGACCCATGGCCCTTGAAAAGGTTTTGAACCCCACTCCCTATGCAGTAATGAGTGTGACCTGTGTGGGTGTCTGTGTGGCGTCACATGTGCCGCAGAACCTTCTAGTAGCTTCTCGACGTGCCCATCGGGAATGTTCCATCCATATTCCTACGCTTCTTCCGCCGAATTCTCGAAAGAGCATGCACGTGCTAGCCGCCGTGGTACATCTCACGAACGCACGTTAATGAGGATATCGCTGAACAACGAAGGAAAGAATCCGTTCGATCAATCACCTCATCTGTATGCGATTAATATCGTTGTATTCCAACAAACTCTGAACAATAACTTAAACACGAAACTGTAATTTGTGTCTTTATAATTTGCAACGTTGTTAAAATTTTGTATCTCCCTTTGCAAATGCAAATAATTTAAATGAAAAAATACATGGTTTTTAAATCGTTTCTCTTATATTCGTAATAATAATTTCGTTCTACAGTGAATGCATTTATTATTCAACGACGTGATTTTCGGTTGTTTATTGGAAGGTTATAATGCTGCTGATCTATAGAATTAGTACTGACTGTTATAGTAATATGCACAGCGAGTCATTTGTAATAAATTGTAATTACTTGTAATGTATATCGATTGTAATTACTTGTAAACCACTCAATTCATAAATGCATACATATGTGGCGGCACTCGACAGCACAAATACGACAACTCGACACTAACTAATACCAGACAACGGCAGCGCAGTGGTTAGCGTCTCAAGTTACGAACGTTCGGGATCTGGGTTCTTAAATCCCGGCGACCGTAGTCCGATTTTTCTTCCACGATTCTTAAATGAAAAGAAAATACAGCAGTACCCTAGCAGCGACATCTACAGCCAGCAGCTACAATTATCATTTGTGTCTTTGTTCTCTCCTAAAGGCCGTCCAAGGGACTTGAGAATGCAAAGAAGAAGTGCTGCAAGAACATAACAAATATATTTACAAACCAAAACCAATTCATTACAACGCTCATCCTTCAATTACATCCTCCGCTTCCTTTCTGTCAATCCATCTTGCCCATATGTGGTTCCATAGCTGCTGAATCGTATATAGACAAACAACAACTTGAGTAAGCAAGGGGGATGGATGTAGAGCCGACAAATAAAGGAAAAGGAGAGAGAAGTGTTTCGTCCTTGATTTTATCATATTGTGGTGGCCGGGGGATTCAACGCTATGTCCTCGATTCGCTCTAAGTACTCAGGTTTCTGAGTACTTCAGGTTTTCTTCATCGCCCGCGATGCTCGCCGCCGCGAGCTATCTCTCTAGTAAGGAGAACCATAGCACTATCTTCTAGGGCATCGTCAAAGGCACGCGGACTCTTCACTGGTCGTAACTGTTTTATTCTTGTTTGACATATCGTAGGCGCGCCCGGAATCACGATAATTGAAATCTCATTAGCTCGATCACGTCGGGGTCACTTACACCTCACATATTTCAAATAAAATCTGCATAATTCTGAAGGAAACACAACTACATTTGGGTTATCTTGTTTTCACAGAAACCTGAGAATTGCTCAGAGTATTTTAATAAAATATTCAACTACTTTAAAACGCAAAAAATAGTTTATTGTATGGAATATATAGAGTGGTTCACGCAATTGTTTCGGCATAATTGGAAAATTCGAAATGTGTAGCTTTAAAAATATTGCAGAGGAAAAATCGGATTCGTCGAGGACAACCTTCGTTCAGAAAGTAAGGGAAATTGGCATTGCTGCTAATTGGTCAATTTGTATATCGGTGGTTAGAAAAGGATGCTAGCCGCTCTCGAGAGAAAGTCTCTAGTGGGAGACGTCGTTCATTAAAAAATAGGCGTTTCGACCGTTCGCGGAGAGACGCGATCGCGAGATAGCACGTCAACGAGAGTTGTAAATTCCCGTTACGATTAAATAATCGACGCCACGAACTGATCGATCCCCTTATTTCGATTATGATAATAAGGGTAGTTCAATGAAATTCCACAGAATTAACACAAATAAATTAATGTTTATTTCAACAACTTATTAACTAGAAAGATATAAATGGAACAAAAAAAATGTAACTGCGTTTTGGTTGATAAGTAATGCGCGACATACCACATGTGTTGACGGTTCGACTTCTCGAAAAGTTCTGAACGCCTTTCGATTTTTTTCGTTTTTTCTGGAAGGCGACCCCCACTACGTTCGGATCACGCCACATTCTTTTACTGCGAGGTAAAATACGGGCCACGAGTCGACGTTTCTGGAAGTCGCCCTGCTTAATGAACCATGCGCTTGCCACTACAATGTTTGTTTGCCGGGCAGACGCGACGATCCGTCTGCGACATTATAGTGCCGCGATCGATAGTTAAGAATATGACCTATGGTAAGCCGCATGGCGTAACATTCTCCCCCCGTTGAGAGAGTACCGATCAAACTAGGGAGGTGTGGTTGAAGTTCCCATCTTATTTCGTCTCGGTGGCTAGTTGTTCGGGTTTCTCGAGATCGGGTTGAATTGGCAGTGGGACAAGCCTTTTGACGCCCCGATCCAAAATGCTCTTTGCCGTCTGAACTGTAGCTGTCCGGATGACACCATCGGCGCCTGGATGAACCTTGATAACTCGGCCCAGAGGCCAATGCATGGAGGGAACGTTGTCCTCTCTGAGGATGACGATTGTGCCCTTTTGGATGCTGTGTCCACCCTTGCTCCATTTATTGCGGTTGGTTAGCTCGTTCAAATACTCCTTATGCCAGCGGTTCCAAAAATGTTGTTTAAGCTGTTGGATATGCTGCCATTTGGAGAGTCGGTTCGATGGAATGTCTCTGAAATCTCGATCACGTAAGCACATTAATGAATCGCCAATGAGGAAATGTCCGGGAGTGAGGGCTAGGAGATCATTTGGATCGGTGGAGATAGGAGTTAGCGGGCGGGAATTGAGGACTGCTTCTATTTCTATGATAAGAGTATTACGGTGTTAAGCTCATATGTTTCTGTTTCTCCACTCGCGCTGCGCCATAATATCCTTTGATATTTCCGATCCTCTGGTCGTACGAGGAATTGCCGATACATTTTCTCGATGTCGCCAGTGAGTACGTACTGATGAGCGCGGAATCTAATTAATATACAAAATAAATTGTAAATTGATTCGAGAATATAGGATTTCCCCATTTTCATGATTATCGTGATTTTTGTATAAATATATTTTTTAAGATACTAATAATTAGGTACTTATAAATTAGTATTATCAATTATGTTGCATTTATAATTCCGCCTCTAGTATAAGTGTTAATTGAAAACTAACTTTATGTTTGAAAAAGTACTAGCAAAGTCGTTGAGTAACAAGCCACTGATGCTAACACAAATAGCATTGTCGTAATTAAATATTTCTAAATATTCATTTTTCATTTTGAACCTGTAGAAACAATTTATTATATATACTATTAGCTAAGTAATTGCATATTTAATTAAGTCGAAATATAAAACTTAGTTATTTTAATAATTTAAAAAATAAAAAACTGACAAACATTTCAATTTAATTTATGGTTGGAACAAAAGACAGTTATTTTTCATTAATTGAAATATTGCAATGCAGAGTACTTTCGAAAATACGCCGAGAGTATTCCTGATGGTGAAACGAGCGTTGCTTCATCGAACGCAGCTAAAGAAAACAACATCTATGTAGTTGGTGGTACGATGCCTGAAATAGAGGGCGATAAATTGTACAATACCTGTACTATTTGGGGTCCCGATGGAACTTTGATAGCAAAACACCGAAAGGTAAGTAATATATTCCTTTATGGCTTTGGATTTGAAAATATTGGGGTGAAGAAAGTGACTCTATCTAGGAATAATTTAGGAATATACATATGTACATACGTATACTATAACCAATTCTATAATTTACGGTTTATAAAATACGTTATGATACGGGAAACGCCCATTTTTGTTGTAATGTGTAATATAAATTTTTCACATACTTAAAATATTATTATACTTATTTTTTCTCCTTTTTAAACATTATTAAATGATAAGATTTTTTAATAAAAGAAAGTGATAAAAACGCTGTCAGTTATTAAATAAAAAATAATTAAAGTTTAGGAGTTGGTAACTTTGATATTAAATTACAAAAGTTGCAGCAATAGAATTAGCGACTACATTTTTATGTTATTAGGTACATCTATTCGACATCGACATTCCTAATAAGATTACTTTTCGAGAGAGTGATTCACTCAGTCCTGGTAACTCCCTAACGACGTTCGACGTGAAGGGCTGCAAAATAGGTATTGGCATTTGCTATGATATTAGATTCGAGGAAATGGCACGCATTTATCGTAACAAAGGTACAGTAACTTAATCGATCAATACTTAACTAGCAAAAAATTAAATATCTTTCTTAAATATATTCTATATAAAATTAATATAATCTGTAACTCTGTATAAAAAGAAGCTTAATTTAAAAAACCAGTATATTTGCTGAAAATGAAACAAATAAAAGAATTAAAAGCACAATAAGAGGACTGTCCTCGCATATTCAGAAATGATGGAATGTGAACCGTGCAACTACGAAGTTAATTGGTATTCGGTGGCTTCATATTTCCTGCTTCTCTGGGTTAGGTTGCCAAATGCTGATATATCCAGCGGCATTCAATATGACCACTGGACCACTGCACTGGTCATTACTTCAGCGTTCCAGAGCGAATGATAATCAATTATACGTTGCTTGCATATCACCGGCTCGTGTTCCTTCAGCAAGTTACGTCGCATGGGGGCATACACAGTTGACCAATCCCTGGGGAAAGATTCTTTACGATTTGGAAACTCAAGAGAATATGGCAATCACCGATATCGGTAATTTACAGCTTAAAATTAAAAGCGAGAGATCCATGATGTAATTAATTTTTAGTCTCGTTAATTTATCGATTTAGCCATCTTCCTCTGTATTTGTTGAATTTATTAGTAAGCATTACTTATTACTTCGTATGTTTCTTTTTTCTATCAGATCTAAAAGTTGTTGAGGAAGTAAGGGCTCAGATACCTACATTTTCTCAGAGACGTACAGATTTGTACGACACTGTCTGTAAGAAGGAGTAACTCTACACTAAAACAGAAAATGTTTTTTTATAATATTTCTACTACAATATCCCTTTTTTGTGAATTATTACTAATTTCTTATCATTTGTACTAAATGAATGACTCAATTAAGAAAACCAAAACGTTATAAATAATAATCTGTATATCTTGTGTATCTGTATATATTGTGTGTGTGTATGTGTATATATATATATATATGTAGTATCGTGGACGAAAGGCCTAAGAAATATCGGGCGAACTATGAACAATGTCGCGAGAGCCGAGGCGCCGTCGGGCCCATCAATGTGTCATCGGTCTTTTCAAGTGCATAGTTTCGTGGAAAAGACCTACGTGACCCTGGCCACGAGCGTCTGCAGAACACGTGTGCGGTGGGCCTAGGAAAAAGACAACAGAATGCGGCAACGACCAGAGAGTTAGTCGAAAAGCAGAGAGTGTGAGTCGAGAAACAGAGTGCGAGTCGAGAAGCAGAGTGCGAGCTGAGCGGAGACAGAGGTTGCGAGTGGCGTTGCCGAGAGAGTGTGGATTGCGCTGTTTTCTGTGCGTTTGGCGTGAATAGTTCAGGTTGAACAACAATCGTCTTTTTCTTTCTGATTAACATCTCTATTGTCCACTCTTTGTAAACACATTATATCACGATATTACATATATTTTATATTTTAAAAATATGAGGCATACTATTTAAGATTGTCATCGATTTAAAATCAAAGTATGAAAAGGATACCCTGGAGAGAGTAAAACACAGAATCATTCCAACTAAACATTCAGATCGTACCGACACCTATGTATCGTCTTACAATTAAATCTCGGTCTCGAATGGATTAAAATGAAATACATACTTGCAGCTTCAACATCTTCAATATCGAGGAGATTCAAACTTTACAAATAAAAGCGGCCTGTTCCCCTTTCCACGACAGACTCTCATACCATATCCGCTCTTATCCAGGCTTTTACTTGAAACCAGCAATGCGTTCATTTACAATTTAAATTTACCCGGACCATCCACTGAATCGTCAGTCCTTTATAAATATATAATGAACCTAGAACATGTGCCTGTGCCTCTGGTATCGATGTTCGGCTTGTGATGTTCGTACCGGAACCTTCGCACAATTTCAATTTGTCACGCGTGAACATCGATTCTTCCAAGGGTCACAGCTTTATGCGGCTAAATCCTTTAGAACGATTAAAATGATACTAATGATATGGTATTTTTTACAAAGATTTAACATATCCATCAAATAGGAAGTTTCGTGCTCTCCTATTTTATATTAATTATAAATTAATAAGTTTTATATGTGTTATTTATAGATCTAATAAATTTTGTATTGATTTACAGCAGGTGCTCCGGGTATAAACAGACGACAAACGAACAAATAGAAATTCAAACTATTGTCGTTGTTTAACTCGCATGGGACTATAAGCTCGAATTGGACTTAAACGTTACGATCGTCGAGAATAATTACTATATGTACCCTGTACGACGGGCAGAGAATCTTAAGTTATTAACGGCAATTCCTTTGTGCATAATTCAGATTTATTAACAACCTGTAATGGATAATCATCGATGAACTCTTTTTGAATAAAGTTCACATTTATAAAGCAAACACTATAAAATACGACAGGACAATTGTAATCGATAAATAACATTTTATTAGGATATTATAAGAAGCTAAGATATCGAGGTACATTAAAATTGAGTCCGCTGCAACCCTCATGACATTTAAAATCCTACACGTATATTGAGTAAAGTTGTTATATTAAATATAATCATATTAAATACAAGCTCGTCCGCTGGATTCCCAAATTATTTGGTTAAATACTTTGAATACGAGAATACCGAGTGTTAACAGTAGTAAATCCTCTATATGGTATGTTTACTTTGCTATCTTGAATAGGTAAATAACATTTCACTTTAACGCATTTAACCAATATTAACATTTAACATTTAACCAATATTATACGCATATGCACATAATGTTACTGTTACATATAATGATATATACGTAGATATGCACGTTAATTAAATCCTCTATATGGTATTTTTATATCAGTATCGTAAACATTGTAAACCGGAAATCTTTTATTACACACGTACATATACAGTCAATATTATTGTTACATATAGTGATACATACGTTGATCCACACATTAATTAAATCCTCTATATAGTATTTTTAATTTGCTATCTTGAATAGATAAATAATCTCGAATATAGACATACAGGTACACTTACGTTGATATACACCTTTGTACATTTGTTTTGCCATTTTGTTTCGCCTTTCAGGAACGATATGTTTGGAAATGATATGATATTGAAAACAAATAGGCCATTAAACGAGAATGGATGAATTCAAACGGAATTAAGTGATCTCAATTCCACAGCTTTGGCGGCTGAACGTGTTTTCCTTTCGAACGGCTTGCTCGCGTCAAATGGTGCAAATTTCAACAAGTACCCACGTGTTTACTATTAAATTCATTTATTTCTTTTTTATTTATTTATTTATTATCTTTTTGGCTCGGTTACCTTCGACGCATTTTGCGTATTTCTTGAGCAATTTTTAAGGTATTATTTCCTATATTATTGAAGAAAGTAATGATTTTTAGATTACCAATAAAAGGTGGATTTAAATTTTATACAAATTGGCATACATTGGCAATTGGCATAATTTAAGGAAATTGGCATACTGAGATGACAAATTACTGACATTCCTTTAGTATGTTATGGAAAATTTGTAAAGGTTTAAAAATTGTTGGAACACTTTGCATGGAATATATATTCTATATAGAATACGAATTCTTTCTCTTTCCCAATTATCGTTTACGTGATAAAATAAGGCGTTTCAATTTGAATTCATTAAATGTTGTCTTAAATATTCAATTTGAAAATTCTTTGGAGAAAATCGAAGAAGATTTAGAACTACTTTTTAATCGATAAACGCTTCAAGAATTGAGAACCACTGACCTAGGGGAACTTGATTAATCGAGGGATACGAATAGTTCCATGATATTGCAGAAGCCATTTACTGCGTTCCCCTAGTATGATTACATCGATAAAAGAGAGGTCACTACTTCTTCGCCATATTTCATACGTAAAAATAAAAATCTTATATCAAAGCAAAAAAAGGAGTCACTTTTTTTTTTTTTTTTTTGGACCAGATCGCCATGTCATTAAATCGAGCACAATAATTAAATTAGAAAATTGAGACACCGATTAACACGAAACAGCCACCGTCAACCGAATCTTATGGACGTCTTACAGATTAGAGCGTTTCATTTACTTGAAGCAAAACGAGGATTAACTCGTAACAACTGAGCAGTAGCTCAGTGCCGAACATTTATCTTCGTTCTCGCCAGTACGGGGAGTACAAAAAGGCGATTTACGAAGTCAAATTTGTGCATCAAATTGAGCGGCTTTTTCAACAAATCGAAATTCGAAATGTTGTTAAATACGATTTATTCGGAGACAATGAGGCGAAAATGATTATAAGATTCCATGAAAATATTATGTTAGATGAAAGCTGTTGGTGCCTATTAGTATGGTCCTTCTGTAGTATACACACGTATAATAGAATAATAATAATTTACTACGAGTAAAAGAAACATTTATACGTATCCATAGGGCTTTCGATTTATGAAAATTGAAAAGAAGATATATTCCATTTGGTCGTCGATTTTATTTAAATTCATTAGTATTCGTTCCAGTTACGTCATTAATAAAACATTTTTATTGATAAGCTACCTAACAAAAAGACCTTTTTGTCACCCCAAATTGCTTCAAAAGAAAATCCCTTGTCAAACAAACCATGTTCCTTGTACGAAAATCTAAAAAGGATTTTCCAAAAAGATGTATTCAGTAAACCGTGGCTTGTGACTGGTGAGATTGAAAAGAGTTGTTGAAAGTTAATATTCGACCAAGCTCTTGTGACATCAATCACATCTCAATCTACATCAGTGATAATACATCGACACCCGACCTTCGGACACTTTTGGACACATCACCACCTTATCATCATAGCATACACCAAGGCTGTGACGCACCTCAGTCCACATCAGAGATAGAATATGGACCCCCGACCTTCGGACACTTTTCTACATCATAACCTACACCTAGCCCCTCAACATCCTAAAACCAAAACGTATATAAACCGAGACTTCACCCAGCTTGGACAGTTCTTGTTCCTCTTCCAGTTGCTGTACTCACACAACCCCTATTCTCCGGTTCGGTGTTATTTTGTGTTTGTAATAAAGTTTTATAAGGGAAAATAAGTAGTTGGGTTACGACTCAGCCTTCTTACTACCACCCAAGTACCAACTTTACGTGACATTTTGGCGATCCGTGCCAGGATCCATCAACTTCAAGAAAACGAAATTACGCATTTCGGCATACGTGCATCATTGAAGATTGAGGGATCAGTGGACCTCTGCAGATCAGCTCACTTTGCGTGAAAACGACTTCTACGGAAAGCGGACTACGGTCATCACCAAAATTGAAACTGGTCACGAAAAGAAGAATATTCAGGTAAAGAACTGGATTCTTTTAAATATTATCGTACTCGTCGCAATAGCTTCGCTAGTACAGACTCCAACAACAGTACAATAACCACTATGAGCAAAAAATCAGAAGACACATCTTCTGTTAGCCCTATGGCTACTGGTGTGGATCCAAGTATTCGGGCCATACTAGACGCTATGCAGAAGCAGAACGAAATCAAGTTAAGAAAACTGTTAAAGGAGACTATTACAGCAGCGACTAGTCGGAGTTATCAGGGTAGTTTAGTTTCTAATAATTTGAACAAAAGCTTGGAGAAAACACGTTACTGTGGGAAATGAAGAAATGGTTTTGAAAGAATTTTCAAAAGAATTGCAGTCTAATGTAGAAAATTCTTATGAAAAGAAAGTATCAATTGACACCGCTTCACAGGATTATATTTTCATTAAAACAGACTTAATGTTTGATGTCAATAGCTCAACAGAATACCAGAAAGAGTCTGTGAAACGAAGGAAAGAAGATATTGCAGTATTGTATAATGATTTGTCACCATCTTCGTCACAAGAAATTCGACTCAAAATTTACAAGAATGGTTTGACAAAAAAAGTAAAAGTTTAGGAGAAGCAGAAAAAGATCATAACAAGAAGGATAATATTTCAATGAGAAATATTTTGGACGGCGATACAAATAAAGAAAACCAAATTGAAACGAAGGAATTAGAAGCAGTTAGTAAATCAACTGCTGAAAATGATACAAAATCAATAGACAACGTTGAACAAAATATATCATTAGAATCCATACAAAAAGCAAGAGATAATGCTTACAATAATGAACATTTGCTTATAGAAGAAGACCAAATGATGACAGCGAAAAATGCGTGTGACACTACAGAATCAAAAACTTCAGCAGATCTTATGTCGAGAAATTTAGATGCTAATACACAAGAGAAGTCTTTAGAGAATAAAGATGACAAGAATCCATCTCCATCTATGTTAGATAGTAGTAAACGGAGCAGTCGTTATAATGTCGCTGCAAAGCCTGCTACTTCGCCAAAATTTGAAGAAATTGTTTATAATCAAACCAGACAATCAAATACAAATAAAATTTTGCGAAGCGCTTTAAAGACGAAATTAATCGAAGACAAGTCTGAAGTAATTAATAAACAAAAGGCATCGGAAAATGTAGAAAATAAATTTGCCAAAGAAGAAAAAAGAGGTGTTAAACAAAAATCAATTTCAGATAGTGAAAACGAAACAACTGATAAGTTCGTCAACGAAGGGAAGTTCTTTTAACGAACACAGCTAGTGATAGCGATAGGTATAAATCTGTAGAAAATGATAATGCAGTAACGGGTGTAATAGCAACTGATGAAGCGAAACATAGAGGCAGACCTAGGAGATCGGATAAAGTCGAAGTTAAAGAAGATGAAAATACAAGTGTAAATTCCGACCAATTGCGGGGAGACGTAACCGCGAGGAGAGACGTCAACGGGGGTCGTACGATTATATCAATCGACACCACGAATTGATCGATCCCCTGATTTCCGTTGAGATAATAGGGGTGATTGAGTTTGTATAACACTGTGATTCACTGAATTATAAATTATATATTTCCAACACTTAGATTACACTGACGTAGAGAAATAAATAGTTAACAACTTGTCGCACGAAGATGTGATAGATATGTACGCTAGAGCAGGGATCTTATAATGGAAATTAATGTATTAATGTACTTAGCACTATAATATATTTAGGAGAGAAGATGTATGTTCGACAACACCGAGAACCGACAAAAGATTTTCGTGAAGTATGCGACTCTCGCGCTATGTGTAGACTGCCGCGTTAGGCGTTAGTTTTTAGACTGACTGTCGCTCTTTTTCTAATACAGAAGAAAAGTTCGGTGTGGGTGTGCCCCTGTGCCTAAAGAACGCGGATTCGTTGTCCCCACTTTCGTTAGGAAAAGTGAGGGTAACGAACCGCGGTGTCGATTGGTCATGACCTGCACTACTGCTCGAAGGGATGAGTAGGAAGTCTCCTACCATCGTGGTGGATAGATGACTGTGTGCGTGAGGAAAACATAGCTTGTTTTATTAGAGGGCTATTCGGATTTTCCTAATGGGTGCATACCCGCTTTCTCCGTGTTTTAAGTACGTCTAATAAACCCAAGGACCTCTCTAAAAACCGACTGTGTTTCGAGAATATTTTTAAGCTTTAGAAATTCTTCTAGACAAACGGATTGAAGACACATGGCGAAACAATACAGGGAAGTGAAAGTTATGGTGGGTCCTTAGGTTTATTGAGGGTCGAAGTGACGTTACGCAGGCTGGTTGTTGTCCGGTGGTGCGAGCTGGCGCGGGCTGGCGTGCAGATGTTTTAGGCGGCGTAACAACAAGGAAGATCCTAGAAAATGAGAAGGGTGGATTAGAAGAACGAAGAAAACTCGAAGAAGATACAGAAGAAGAAACTACAGAGACAGAAGTCAATTCAAAAGGTATATTAAATAATAAGTGCGATTTACTTGATACCGAAAGAGCTATTGAAATTAATGATACGGTTCAAGATATTAAATTTACTGAAGGTAGAAGCCGCACTCAAAATGATATGGAAGATGTAGTAGAAGATTCACAAGAATTATCTAATAAAAGTAAGTTATCAGAAATAAGGATTGCACTTAACAAAATTGAATATACAATTGAAACTATTTTACGGAATAAAAAGAATTCATTAGAAAGAGAAAGAGGAGTAAGGGAAAAGAAGAAAATGTACAGACAGAAATTATTTCAAAAAATATATCAGATGATAAATGTGATTTGCTTTAGAAAAAGAAAAAAATATTATCCACAAACTACATTAGGAATTTATCTATTTTAGTGAGGAGAAAGAGAAAGGATAGAGGAGTTGATCAATAGACTGTGGATTTTGAAGCGTTTATGAAAAACTTACAATTTTAATAAAATATTCAATGTAAAGTCTTTGTTATAATATTCAGATAGATAGATGAAAAAAAAACTGAATTTGCATAATTACTCATGGCTTATTGATCAATCATGCGACTCGTTCAGAGGTAACTCGAGTTGTAAAGGCGACAATTTATTAAAAATGGTATATCTGACGTACGATGCATTTGCTCGTGTTAAACTATTTAAATAAGTATAAAAATCACGCGAAAAAAATCTACTGAAAATAATGTTGAACTAGTTAATAATAATAAATCATATAGTGAAACACAAACCTTAAATCAAGATTTTAAGTTCAAAAAAAAAAAGAAAAAAAAAGAAGAAAGAAGTTGATAAAATGACAGCAACATGTAGCAGCAGGCGAGAGAAAATAAGCCAAATTTCTAAAAGAAGAAACGATGCTCAAGAACTCGGAATTTCTCGAGTGGATATGCTAAACAACGAATTTAATGAACAGTTGAAAGAACGTGAAACAGCAATAGAAGACTTACATCAAATGTTAAAGCATCAATCGGAAATTCATAAAGTTACCTTAAATGAAGCAAGTTTGAAAATAGGAGAACTGCAGAGTGCAGTGTATCAATGTGCACTAAAAATGCAAGTAACGTGACGATTACTTTTAGAACACCACAAGCACCACGAAAACACAATCAAGACCAAACAAGATCAAGTTCAAAAGTGAAGTTACGTGAGCTTATTACTGCTAACGACCAAAAATTGAATTACGATCCCGAGCATCAACTCGCTGATCTTCAAGTAGAATGTTCCGACAAAGACAGGACGACACAAGAGTTCGAGAAACACATAGAGGACATGAAGGAGGAAGTGCAAAAATTAGAATTGCAATTCGACGAGTTACAAAAAAAAGAAAAACACACACGCACGTAAAAAGAGTTCAATCTTTTGGAATACAAATTGAAGAACTAACAATAAAATTAGAAGAAATAACACAGAAGAAATAAGTCACAAATGTGAAATTACCTGATGGCTGATGTTGATCGTTGACGTTTATAGCGAAAGAATTCCGTCAACGGCGCCATCTGGATCCTTGTTGAAAAATTAAACTAGCCGCAATAGCACCATTACGCTCATCACCCAGAGTAGCGTTTGTCGCTGAGTCGAGGAGCTGGAGGATTTCTTATACTCAAGGACATAAATTTTACCACTTCCGGTAATGTTCTTTACGTGGTCCAGGCATTCGAAATCACAACATCGTTTTCCAAGACGAAATTTTCTGCATGGCTGTAGTAAAAAGAAATCGATCAATTGTACAGATCAATCGTCACTCGACTGCTCGAGAATTCAGGTCATCCAGAGAATAGAATAGAGAAAAATGTAGAAAATGTGGAAAAATGTAGTGCGATCATCACAGTGGGAGGAAATAGGGGGATAGGGACCAAATGAATGAACGAGATGTTAAGGACAACTGACGATAAGTTCTTCTTTTGTCGAGAATTGCATGTTTGTGAATGGTTTGTGGGTGATTAGGTGGAGAGAATTGAAGAGTTTGGAGGTGACTGGAAGAGTGTTTTGGGCAAGGTAGATTGCAGAATGGTTGCGGTAGCATTGTGTTAATTATGGGTTTGTACATGTAATCTTTGTATGTATCACTACATACAACCTAACGTATATTTTTAATAATACATCAGAGTTTTAGTTATTTCATAGCTATGAATTTTATACTCTATAATCTTGACGTTTTATTTCACAGAAGCGTTTGAATATCCATAAAAATTAAATGAACCAATGTATTCATTATCTTATAGAGAAGATATATTATTTTTAATTATGTTCCAATTATTTATCATGATCCTGATTTCCTTATTCTGAAAATTTGAAAGGAAGTTTTGTAGTTTGATACTTTCAGCGACAAAGGGTCAATATTGCTTTAGTATATTTCGTCACATATACATGTATATCTATATATCCACCGAAAATGCGCTCTTGTAGACAAACGCTCGATTCGCGTCATAGCTTTTAAAGCTCGTCGCATCTCAATCCGTTGGAAAAAGTTTTTCCTGTAGCATATTTTATTTTTACGAACCAACAAGGTCTTTGTTTATTTCCTTCTTTTTTTTGCTCCAATTCCCCCATTGTTTTTTCAAGGATAGTATTTCAGAGCCATTAGTCAAGTTCATTGTAACAATAAACGTACGTTTCGGAAACATTTTGTGCTGTGAAACAGAATACACTAAAGTTTGAAGGTCACATCGATTTTCGAAAGTTTATAAATGGAGGTGTATGACAGTATCACCAGCTGTTGCTGTCCCCAAGCGCCAAAATACGTTCTGACTACTATTTTATGTATCTCACAGAAGTATGTCTTCATTCATCATCTCCCATGCCATCCACCAACGTGTTCTTAACATGTTATCTCCTAGTAAAATATTGATGTTGAGTCAGATATCCAACTGAATAATCTTTTCGGTGTCTACTATAAGACATTTAAAACCAAGGCTCGTACACACGTGTGCTTATACGTCAGATGTAATACTTAACACGAAACCTGCTTATATTAATATTAAATTTATGCATAGTAGGATGTTCGACCTTTGTAAAAATGAAATTATAATACATTTCATACAGTTTCACCGTGGAAAAGTGAATCTTTCTAGCATGTCCACGCAAATGCAGGGGAGGGGAGGACTGTGCATGCACCAAACAACTTTACGTTCGTAATTTTTCACACAAATGTACAACTGTAGGGAAAAAATTATCTCTGATTTTTCGGATGTTAGGAATCGACAATATCGCATAACGGCATGCTGTGTTCTACGTATTCTATTTCTGTTACGAAAGTGGTACAAACGAAGTCCACATAAGAATAGTACAACAAAATCGGTTGAGGTTAGGTTGTCGTGCAGATATCGCGGCTTTTGCATTGGAAATCACGCAACTGCCAGTCTCGTCGTTCCTTGTAAACGAAAGAAAGGTATTGTAATCGGTCGGAATTAACATAAAACTCGTCGCATGCGACCATATGGCCTGAATGTTGAATAAACGAGAGTAGAGCGCGAGCTATGTGATTCTAACCGTTTAGGCGGAAACTAATGATTGTAACCAGAGCCGAGATATATGCCAATATTACTTTGCTCGACAAAGCGTATAAGATGAGGAGAGAATCGCGATAAGGTAGAACAAGAGACAGATATTCTCTACGTAAAGCAAGTCTGTCAACTAGATTGAAATCCTATAGCTATAACTACAGTGAATCCATATTCTGGCGAATTGTCTTTTCACAAATGAAGCTTCTGAAGAACGGAATTGATACAATAACTACTGTTCATTCATAACTACTGTTGTAAGAATCTATATATTTGTCTATCTATATCTATATATATATCGATCTATATATATTTGTCAGAATGTCATTTTATCAAAAAACCCATCCTCTGTAATCATAGTTTAACGAAGCATAATTAATAGAAGAGGTAGAGGTATGTCCTACGTTTTATTTGCGTCATTTTTTTCCTTCATCCAATTTAAAATGTTTAAATAACAATAGCCTATACAATATAATTTTATGTAAAAAAATTGATTATACCATGTTTATTACAGATATTTAACATTTTTGTGTACATACAAAATTTAAATTATATCTCGCTTGAGAACAAAAATTCTATTTATTTTCCTAACATGTACTAATAATTATTGATCAAACTAGAAAAAGCTGGAGGAGATTACTTAGGAAGATTACTTAGCATCTTATATTCCTGGCAAGGCTCGAACGTTTTATCTTCCTTTAGATTTTCCTAAGTTTCCATTTCTCTGACTTGCTATTTTAGTTAGTTTAGTATACGTGCTATACATAGGTATGTATAGTGTCATGATCGCGACAGTCGTGAGTTACCCACGCTTTATCCTCTGTAAACTATTTATAAAAGAAGAACAAATTACATGTTAGAACTTTCATTCAATTTACCAATACAAATAATTTTAAACAAGAAAAAAGACCTAATGCAGTGGTTTCAACTTAAACATATCCAACAGTTATTTACGAATAAATAGTATAAATCTTTTAGCAACATGAAATTCGCGATATTTATTCAAATATTTATATTTACAGTGCGCCATCAGCAAAGAAAACGTGTTTATCGAAACGTGCGCTATCGATTTTATGCTTTTGCCACGCAAACAGGGAAATTGCAACTCAAAATTGAATTCGCACTGCAAAGCGTCGACGTTACGACATCAATTACATACTTCAAAAACACCGAAGGTATCACACGGAATCAAAGAGATTCTATGAGAAGTTAAACGCATAGTCACCCTATTGGGAATAGGATTGCTTTGATTCGAGCTCAAACATAGGGAAAGCTGAAAGAATCTTTTGCGGATCTTCCTTCTTCTCTACGTTGGATTTTATACAAAACGACTTTAACCTTTTCAAGGAAATACGGAAATAAGGATTTTAGATAGAGAGATTTATCTGGAAGGAAATGGATAGAAAACGTAGAACCAGTTCTTGTTGGTTGAAAGATTTTTTCTCTTCGCAGAGATTCAAGCTTTAAAGAACGATCAAATATGTGCGCAGCTGACTTACGCGTGAAGTTATTATTAAAAAAAATTGTTGCATTTAAAAGGATAAATATTAATTTAAATTTAAAAAAATTGTTAGACAGAACGAGCGTATAAATCTTGCATTTCTCGACCTGACTTCTCCCGATGGAAAAATATTTACTGGTGGGGAATCGTGCATCGCTAATTAGTAAAAAAGTAATAAGCAAGAAAGCAATTATACTACCGGATTGGTATTTCTATTTTATTGGAGATTAATTAACCTGAGTAAACCAACAAAAACTTATCGAAAATCAATCGAAATTAAATCACCTTTTCAAACAGGCTATAAATAGCCAACTAATATTTGCAGTAATAAACTTCACTTTCGAATAAAGTATACGCTCTATAAATTGTAAATTGATAATTTCGTTATTATATCATTTTTCTTAGTCTAAACTGAATTCAGTGAAAAGAGCTTTCAATTGAATTACACACTTCATTAGTTTATGAATTATATTCGTTACCATACGTACAAAAGAAGGGTGACTGGTTTAAAAATTCAAAGGGTAGAACCTCCAAGTTCACGATTGGAAACAGATTCAGTTCAATGGTTTAATTTGCCATTTAATTGAATTCTCTGGCAATTTCAGCGAACTGTGGGCTTTAGAAGTGTCCAGCATTCAAAGGCAAGACCTCCTCCATCTTTCTCTTTCTTTCAGTTCCAACCTCAAGTAATTGACCTATATTTCGACGCTATATTTACATGCTCGCAAGGCATTCAGACGACTTCATTGCGTTAAATTCGCAATTTAGCAAACACGAATGTCTCAATCAATTTGTAGTTCGAAACAAATAAAAGATAATCAATTTTTCAAAATAACAATCGATATGTTCAATGCATTTGTCGATGCATTTGATCGTTATGTTCATTTAGCATTTTTATAATAAAAGCGTAGAACACATGTACATACACATAATATTCCATGAAATGATTTATACAGACTATGAGTCTCGTTTTATCATATTATAAAAGAATGAATTTTTCCCAATAAATGTAACTTCATACAAAATCTCGTTTAAAAAATTCAGTTTTTATTCTCATCAAATTAATTTAATATCGGAATATGTCATTTTAGTCGTTATAAAAATTTTATGTCAAAAAGCGTTCACAGATACATATATAAATAAATGTCCAATCCTATGCATTTATTTAAGCTGAAATCTGAACTTAAATATTTATTAACAATATTCTGACGAATATGTAATGAAAGATAAAAGCAGCTTTATTTTTTTTATAGGATGGCTCATGCTTTTTATTCATTTTATGTTTTTCGTTGTCAGCGCGTAACTACCTATCAGCCGCATGAATGCCAGGTTTTATTACTCAGAAGCGAAGAAGCGAAGAAGCAAATATACGTTACCTTGCATGGAAAAACGTTAGATACATATAAAAGTCATAACGTAGCTATTTACACATGGGGAATATTTATTTTTGTATGAAATATTTTTGCTTCTGAATTCTCATTATAAATGTACGTCCATTTCCTACGTTAAAGTACGTCTCTGCTTTGAAAACCTTCATTTAAATATAACGGTTAACAAAATATTATTAGAGAAATATTAAAACGAGACGCTAAAAGAACATTTTAATAAAGTACAAATGATTATTTGTTCTTTATTAAATTGCACTGCTGTAACTCTAATTTTATTAAATTCAAAATGAATCATTTATAAACTGAACCGGAATATAAAATTTTATTCCGCAAAAATCATAAAGTTGAAAGTTAGGAACGAATAACAAATGAATAACCTAGTTTCATTAAAAGGCACGTGTACGCCAATCCGCGTAATAACTTTGACACTCCAATTATTATAAAATATGTATCCTTAAGGGATTTTTTTGCGCGAAAGCAAAATACTTTTCATACGTGCAACTGAATAAATGGGGCGTGATTTTCAATATTTCTTTTTGTAGAATTTATAACAAAGTAACTTTTTCACAAATGTTTTCGCTAACATTTTTACAACGTAAATGTCTTCTTTTGTAATTAATAATTTCAACATTTCTCTGAACAGTTTCGTTGCGATAAAAAAAATATACAAATCTTATGACGTGCTTGTTTAAAAATATTTATACGGAACAAGACTTTGAATTTGTCAGACCAATCGTTCTAACGAACGAATAAATTAAACGACTCGTAACAAAAAATTATTCCTGTCCATGTTTCTCTTTGTAAAAGTAATTCAAGGCAAGTTAGATGAATCGCTGTGTACCCTATTCGCGTAGCATGTGCTTTAACGACCAGCGTGCAAGCGTTAACGGTGTGCTTTAGTTTCTCTCTGGTTGTGTTAAGTGTTTAAGTAATGAGCATATACTCACTACGGGCGGGTCGCATACGATCGACAGGCACCACTTCAACCTCGAATTATAGCAGACGCAGAAACTGCAAACCGAAGGTCCCGGCTCAAACGTAAGATTATGTCGAATGGTTTCTCCTTGAAAGTCAGCACAGCTGTTGTTTATAGCATCTGAAAACGATTCTCAGCTTGAATATCTTTGTCATTCGACGGTCGTACGCGCAGTTACGTTAACCGTTTCAACGCCACTCAGCGTGATCATGCTGTACGCGTAGTGTGGTGAACTGTGTCGCGATGTTTGGTTATGACTGTCAACTCACAACGCGCTCGGTTCCGAACGTAGCTTGCCGCTAGTCTATCAGAGTTTCCTCTCGTAATTACTTTTCTTTCAAATAATCGTAAATCAAATAAAGAAAAAACTAATGTATAAATTACCTCTTGAATTGGAAAACCAATTACAGAACGTCACACAAACAAAAGGTAAAGCACGAATATTTGGCAACCTTTTGACTCTTTAGTGTAACGTTTCTGATATAGCTGATGAAGTGAAGCGTGAACGCGTTGAACGGTATGTTTCGACAAAAAAAAAGAGCAGTGCAATCGAGTTGATCGGCACTTCTCGTAAATAAATAAACGAAGCGCTATTGCGCTTCATGGTACAATCCGATACGGATTTTTAAAACATCCCTGATACTGAAACGGTTAATAGCGTTACGAAAACGATCGTGCCAGGAAATTTTTGTTCGGATCCGTAACGGATCCGCATTGCGGCTGCCACGATGCTTCTACGTAGCATTGATGCTTCATCGATGAAGCACGATTGAAATTGGATATTCGATTTCTTACTGGGGAGAGAGTTTTCATATCGTGTTTACTGTTTCACTTCTCAAGTGTGCTTTACAGTATACGTTAGAACTTGAAATCGAGCTATTTGAGTTAAAGTCGCTTGTAGCTTGAAATGACGTTTAAAGGATATAAGAATAATAGAAAGCTAAAATTCAAAAGTGTATATATACATTACTAATATATAATGCCTATAATATATAATATAATAAATAATAATGCCTATATATTGACTAATTTATCAATTAATTAAATCCGTGTATATCAAGTTTTCTATAATTTAGTACTTTCGTGTAACTACAGAAATTTGATGCAATATAAAACTTGATTAAAACAGCGATTCATTAGGAAACGAGAATAATGATGCAAATATTTTTTGTAGCCATTATATAGGATTTCGATCGCATAATTAATCAGTATCAACTTACCAGTCTTTAACGGAAGAATAGAAGGAAGGGTAGGCGGTACACAGACCGCAATTATCATCATCTTCATGTAGAGTGTCAAAATGCCGAACATCTTCGTTAGTCGTCAGAAGTCGCGATGAGAAGCGTAAAAGAAGTGCACTAGCCAGAAGTATCTGCGACAGAAATCAGAATACACTCGTTTTCGCATGGTTGGATCAATTTCGCGTGGGACTAACCTGATTGAACCTAACGCGGGATAATTGCTCAACTCACGACTTTAACCAGCCCGCTTGATTCTCTGTAAATGCTTGAAATTGACGCTTGGATTCTTTCCAGATTAACTAGCTTTGCCCTCCCCCCCTCCCGTTATCTATTTTCTTAGATCGACTTAAACTGCCGCAACATATTATCTTTCTTCTTTTCTTTTCTTTTCTTTTCTTTTGATCTTTTAAGCCCTAAATCGCTGGCTATTATATTTTGTACACTCAATTACTCTGTAAGTCATAAGTACATATGTTTTACAACGTTATTTGTCATATTTCAGTTAAACCCCAGAAAAGCCAGAAATATATTTGCAGCGTGTTTTAACGCGTCCCTGGCAAAGATCTCAAAAACGAGTTGCGACACAATTTAAAGCGACAAATAGCACCGCGTGTCTCGTCGTGGTAACACACGGTTCGCCAGCTTTTTAAAAGCGCTCTCCGTTTGCTTTTTCCTCTCTTCCCTGTCTCTTCGTTTTTTCTTAACGAGCAAAACCATTTTCGCGAGGACGAGAGTACGGAAATGACGTACTGGCAATTTTGTTTTGTGATAATACAAGCAGCTCGGTTTCAGTGAATTAAACTTGGGCCCAAGCTTCTACTTATCCCTACCTTCCTTTCCTTTATTTTCCCTTCTATATCGGTTTTGCGGTTTTCCACATTTCCATCACAATAAACCATGTTTTTTCTCGATTTTACATGTTAGCCAATGATTCACGGCAAAAGCGTCGACTGTAAAAATATTTGTAGTTGCAATAGCAACAAGTATGTTTTCACAAATAGAAAATATTGGGAGCGTACTAGTGACGAGGGCCTCAGGCTTGATAACGAATCCGTGACCAACGGGAGGACAGGTTCCCTTGCTCTAACTCACACGTGCACCACTCCCTGCTCGTAAGGCACTCGACTTCCTTCACCGATCAGCTCTCTAGCAAGACTGCTCGTCATCCCAACGACGCCACCGAAACAAGACTCCGGTCGAGTGTCTCAGTACACACGATCCTCCGATCGACGTACGATTGCTATCGGTTTGGACTTGCGATTGTTTCGTTATGGCTATATTAGGGTCTAGGTTGCAAGGTTAGGGTGTTGTCCTGAAGTTCCAGAGGGGCCCCGGCGTCCTTTCGTCTCCGACTCGGCCATCCTGACACTTACACATCCTCGTGTGTGGCCTGCTGGCTTAGTCTACGCGTCGGGGCTTCCACCACGCAGGCACCGACCCGGCGCTTGTCCTCGGGGCAATGTTTTTCTTCTCGCCGCGATGGACAGCGAGACGCGATGTGTCCCGGCATGTGGCAGTGAAAGCACAACGCTTTTGGTGGTGCAGCCGGTCGGCTTTCCTTCGGGAGTCGGGGGTCCTTCTTCGGTTCCCACTTCGCCCTCTTGCGGCATTCGAATGTCGGATGTCCGTAAATACCGCAGTGACCACACCTGGTCCAGGGGGCGGGTGACCTGCCTTTTTTGTTTCCGGAGCTCGCTAATGACCTCCACGGCGGGGGCGTTGGCCACTCCGTGTATAGGAAGGGCTTCATTTCTCTTTGGAATTGTTTCACCGACGTGATGTCACTCGTGAGCGCTAGTCGTTTAAAACGTTCATCGCGCGAGCCCAGCAGATGGAGGGCGGTGGCGGCGAGTACCTCTTCCCTGGTTGAATTTCGCCACTTCGACCCCAGGAGGGTGATGATATGATTTCCGTACGCTCCTGGTGTTTCGCCGTCCCGCGGTAGTTTCTCGGCTACCTTGATTAGCGACGCGGCTGCTACTTCTTGGCCACCGAAGTGCGCGGCGAATTGTTCCTTAAAATCTGGCCAGGTGAGCTCGTCGCCGTTCATTATCTGCGTAAGCCAATACGCTGCCGGACCCCTTAGGGCACGGTTTAGGGCAGAATACAGTGCGCTGTTTTTCAGGGGGTGGTCCCTCATGAGCAGGCCGAGCTCGAGTCACATTCCGAGTCCGAGCTCGAGGCGCCCTCCCGGGCAGGGCTCGCGGGAGATTGCGATTCCGTGTTGGAGTTCTCCATCGTCCGGTCGCGGGTGGGGTACCTTTATTGTCGATAGTGATACTAGTGACGAGGGCCTCAGGCTTGATAACGAATCCGCGGCCAACGGGAGGACTATCATATAAAAAGCAACAGGATACACGAAATAATATAATTCTGACTAGGACAACATAAACGCAAGAAGTGTTGATATTGAAAAAAATATTTCATTTTGTATATAAATATTTTCATATTTAAAAAAGTTTCCGGAAGCAGGAAGATTTACAAACAAATAATATCATAAACCGAATGTTTCATGATCCTTTTCTAATTACAGTGTGTGACAGCATGTGAGAACGTTTCTTAAAAATATGACTTATTGCAATTACTTAATCGCAATTATAAACGATTAAGACCTTCTCACAACGAGGCTATCTATCCAAAGTATAAAACTCGTTATACTTGATGAGAAAACAAATCTCTACTTAGGTTTCATTTCGTTTCATCGCGTTCATAAAAAAGTGAGTTTGTATGAACACATCGTGCAATTTAGTAATTAGGACCGTTGATCTCGCTGCAACATAGATGGATAGAAAAAAGCCATTTAAAATGATACAACGTCGGGAAGACAATTATGAAAATTATAAATGGAACACAAGATAAAATTGTTTAAGATTAATTCTTCTTTTTTTTTTTTTTAATCGCGAGTGTTTGCAAACGAAGTTTCAATCTGTTTACAATGATAGCAATGAGAGGAGGATGTCTATGAAAGTTATAAATGCGATATTGAATAACATTTCTGCGAGTGGGTTTGTTTTTCGTTACAAATGTTTTTTAAACGAATCTGCAATCTGTTGGAAACTACGGAACAGTAACGGGACGACTGATCGGGAAATAAAAAAGATCGCGTTTTATTTGAACAGACAAATCTTTGAAATCTATTCGAAAGTCTATTTGAAATGGTACGAGCTCGAAAAGAACGGTGAATACTATAGAAGAAGGATTAATTAAAATTCTTATTAATCTGTACGCTTTGTATATTAAATACCTTGATCGATGTCAAGATAACAAATTATTATACAAAACAGTGAAGTATCCACGTCTGACATTAATATTGAGTATTACCATTACTGTAATTTAATTTTTAACCGATCCTGAACATTCCTTAGAACGTAAAAAGTATAAAATGTTACTGTGCATTTCAAGATTAAATGCACTGTAATTTAGAAACAGTTATGAAGCGGAAACAAATAATTTATTCAGAATAAGAATTCTACGTAATCATGTTAAAAAAAAAAAAACGTACTTATAACGCGTTTAAACTCCAAATATGTAAAGACAATAAGGGAAAAAATTTAAACGAAGAATCGTATTTTTTGTAAATTCACACAAGATTTTATCCAAAAAAAAAAATTGGCCTGTACCAATATTTTTATTTGTCGTTACAAGTTACGAGGATATTAAAAAATTGGCCACGAATGGACCAGAGATAAGAATTTATCAGACTTGCTCTCGTAAATTTCAAGACGTTGCATCGGATATTCTTGAAAATCTTTGGACAATGGCCTCGATATTTCGCAGCTTCTATCCTCGAAGCGGAAGAACTCGGCGTTAAAAGCGACAGAACTGGAGAAACCCGGTGACTGCGAGCCTTTCACGCTCTCGACAGATTTCTCATCCCTCGTAATCCTCCCGGTATCACCCAATTTCCACTCTCGTATTGCGATTTGTTGCTTCCAACGAGGCGACACCTTGTCTTGTGATTTCCTTTTTCGTCGCGTGAAACACGACCGAACACTTGTTCAAACACACAATTCATATTTATCTAACTCGACAAAACGCCGTGTCATTGAAACAATAGCATTCTTTGGCTTTTATGTAAATTCCAATAAATTATGATAATGTTCGTGGAGACATTATTGCTACCTATTTTATCTGTCGTGATCCAAATTGATTTGTGGCTACGTATGTATATATATATATATATATATATATATATATATATATACACATACATATATACATATATATATATATATATATATATATATATATATATATATATATATATATCTTTTTAATTTATGTGATCTGAGAATTACATTTCTAAGAGTTCGGTGAAATTCGATGCTTTATTTTTATCAGTAGAATCTTCCTTGTCATTGTCAGAGCGCAGACGTTTACGCGTTTACAGAAAGTTTAAGGATACAAAAATACAGAAAAATGTAGAAAATATGCAAGAATATGTAAAATATCGAAAGTACAGTACTTCTAATAATACTTAGTAGCATGCTTACAAACAAATTTCTTTTGTATTTCTTGAAATTGCGTAAAGATTCGCGGTAATTATCGGATTTTTGTCCTCTTTTATCTGCTTTTTTTATTCGCAACTTATATGAGATATGAATTAATATTCAACGACGTGCGCTCTTTGCCACGAAATGAATTATCTCGCGTTAAGACTGCGGCAATTCTTACGTTTGATATTTCATTTAACGAACAGCCGCGCGTTCCTGAGTTTAAAAACCGCCACTCTGAACTTACGCTGAGAATAATATCAGGAAAAGCGAACGAGAGATGATTAGAAAGAAAATGCGAGGAGCAGTAAGGGGGATATTACTAGACTGCGCTTTTTTGTGCAAGTATAGCAGGATGTTTGAGAGTGTAAAATTTTAACGAATGCGTATAATATGAAAAAATATATGAACTATCCAAGGTATAGTTTTATTAAACTTACTTTTTATAATGCTTCGTAGGTAAAACAATTCTCTATCCAGATTCCACTTTCTCAATTATATTTTCAAAAATGCTCGATAAGGAGTACAATTTTCTACCCAGGTTGTACCTTTCTAATTATATCTTCCAAAATTCTTGATAGGTGAAACAATATTCCACCGACGATTTACTTTTTTAATTGTATCCCCAAAAATATGGCCCTGCTTAACGATTAGATATTATTATTTTTTTCGTTGTTACTTGATACGGCTAGCAATTAAATAGTGAGAATAAGAAGAATTGGAAGTGCCATTTTCGAAAAAGAATTTTGTTTTTCCTTGAAGAGGTTGTTTGTATGAAGGTTAATATCACTAAATATGAAGGGAAGTGTAATCATAATAATTCGTACAGTTTTTAACGTTTCATACGTGATATAGGTTGTGTATGATGTATGTTATACGATTAGTTCCCTAAATTAGACTGTGTGCACCATGTGCCAGCAAACTCCCTCCATCGTGCTTGAACATGTGCGTAGATAAATCTGCCTCAATTATCCCATCAGATAAGAAAATCTCTACTGACCTTCTTAAGCAAACTACATAATGGACTTACATATCTTCTCTTAAGATATAAAGAAGATATTTTTTTTATCGTTAATTAACAGATCTTTGAAACGATAGAATAGAGATATCGTAAAATTATATAAAGTATTATAATATGCGTAATAAATAAGTATCGTTATATTTTTCTAATAAATAACATTTCCATAAACAAACAATTTCTCATAAACAGTCGTTTCCCAGAAAACTTTAGTTTCGATACTGGCAACTTTATCTACTTCCGCTCTTCAATTATGAAGGATTAATCTTTACGAGACTTTTGGAACGGCTGAAGATTTCTCACGATGAAACGCGACGAATTCGATACAAACTACGCGGAAATAAAGACAGCTGCGATGGAGGATCGCGGGATTGATATTAATTAATTAATCTGTGGCAACCATTATATCGATTCGTTACGTTATTGCGACAGGCCACGCAACATTTTATTGCTTCTGTTTCTACAATTTAATTACAAAGTATTCAATTTCCCGTTATAAACAAGGAAAGGACTGCAAGTTTGTACAGCTTTTATCAAGATTACGTGCCATTGAACATATCGATTGATTGACTTCTCATGTTTCGTATTAATCGACATCCGATATAGCTATGGGACCTGGAATATTGAAATATTGGGAAGTCAGTTATATTCAGGTGTTCTATAGATTTGACGTATAAGCCTTGTAACATGTACTTCTTCATCAGACGTTTACGAGATACTGAACGATGGCTACGCTTGTAGTATCCAAAAATTTTACGTCGATTTATAATCGAAGATTCGATCAAACTATAGATAGATTTGAATATTCTACGAATTGAATTTAATATTAAGAATTTTAGTTGTATAGATCATCGACGAAAGTCTGTTACACGGACCCTTTCAACAGTTCTATACACACTTCTATTATATATTTTATTTTTTAAAAATAACGCTTTGGCATGATCAAGGATCGGAAGTATAAAAAATAATTGTGACAATTCGAGCAGTGAAAGCCTCTAGAGTAACATTATATTGGTCTCTATAGCGACATTGTGGTACCGTGTCATTTTCAAAGTTCTCAGAATTGGTACTGTATCCGATTTCAATGTTTAATATTCTTCCCGGTTCCTGGAAGAATTTCTTCAAAACTACGTTAACCCATGAAGAATCAACCAACAGTTTCTCATAATGCCGTTTTATCCACATCCTTTGAAACTCATGAAATTGTAGAATCCAGATAGAAAAAGTAGAGACGAGGTAAACGCGAAGCTCATCCTTGGAATTGCTTGTCGTGGTGATAATGTTAACAAATAGAATTCGATAACGCAAATTCATTGGGGAAAAGGTGACAGATGAAATTCGCTAACGCAACGTTGCCCGTTAATGGGCTAAGAATTACGCTCCATGGGATCGCTCACTGCATTCTTCGAAACGACCCTCGTAATCCATAGGCTCGTAAACGGCTTCCGTAACCGCAACGAATTTCAATCTTGTTCACGGATCTCTGACCGCTCGTTTCGAGGGTAACGAGGGGGTTGCGTGTTCACGTGCGTGCAACAGAAGGTGTTATCGTGATTGTAAGGCGTGCTGGAGCAGATAAGTCCAATATGCTCGCGGAAATCGTCGAGATTCATTGCCCAAAGCTGGCTGATAGTCGAAATTAACTTCGCCTCGTCCGATTTCCGCGTTCACATCGCTTTCACGATGGTTAGGCGTTTCTTCGTTCGTTTCTAACGCTGAGTTTTCCCGTGTCGCAGTCAACCCATATTTGGATGTGTGTACACGTTGCACAGAAAATGTGGTCGGGGGTTGAAACGCGGACAGAATGGAAAACGGACTATGGGAAACGCCGAGAAAGAGGCGTCGATGAGTTGAAGACACGTCGATGCTGAAGTACACGTGTATCTCGCGTCTTATAGCGAAGGAAGGATACGTGTGAAATTTTAGAAAATATTGGCTGGAAAATGTTCTAACGGACATTGAAGAAACGAATTTAAATTGTAAAAAGAAAAAGATGGTAGCCTAAAGACGTTCCGCTTTCTGTCCCATTACGGAAAACTGCAAAAGCTATGTATCTTGAGAACAGATAAAGTTAAGAAATGAAAAGGAAAAATTCGATTTACTATGTATTTTCGCTATATTTTATATTTACTGTATATTATCGGAATAGCCATCCCTGATTCAGAAAATCAATTACATATATCCCTTGGCGAGAGGGAGTGAGAATTAATCCGATTAATTGTAATGGTGGATCAGCTGGATCCTCATATTCTGAACGTCCAGAGACTCGCTAACTACGAAGCAACTGGTCTGTTTGTGACGCCTATCAATTGTTTGCTAGAGATTAATCTGCTGGTAAGCAGCGTCAAAATTCGACGATAACTAAACCGTCCGATGATCGAATTATAGCAAATGAAACGCGTCTCTGCGCTAGTCTGACCGATTAACAGGGCCTATGGGGGTGGCTTTCAAATTTGAAAGCAAGGAATTACCGTGTAACGAGCAACTCGTATCGATTATTCAATGGGTTCATATGGAGGCGAATAGAAACTCGAACTCGAAACGTTTTCGACTCGACGCTGAGTATCGCGTTCATCCTTTAAATGCTACTTCAACATGGGCAAACGTTCATTTTTGTAATGTCGAGTTTTCTCATTGAATAATCTTCCGTTCGTCGATTTTACACGCTTAACCGACTAGATAAATTCGATGATTTTAAGCAACGTAATTAATGTAATTGATTAATTTTTCTTAAAGTGTGAACTATGGATGAAAGATTAGAAACCGTGACATTACAGAGTACAAAGTTAGAAATACAGGGGAACTTTATATTTTTCTTCACTGCTGATTAATTTCTTGCTGAACGTGCAACGACTCGGGAAAACTGCCTGTTGCAAACTGATCGTAACGTACATAGATCAAGGAACATCACAAATTTCACTTGACTACTTACGTTCGTACAACGAAGAATCCACATAATACAGTACGGCTAATATATCACTATAGAAATCGGATGGTTATACATACGTAACAATTTGGAAGAGGATATTTGCTTTCGGGTTGGGAATATCAGGGAATAGAATTGTTATTATGCGAATGACTGACGTTGATTCAATGTAATTAGTTAGGAGTAGAATTACAGTAGAAAAGGCATCAATACGATGGAATTGCACAGTTATTGTAAAAAAACAAACGATACTACATAATATATTTAGGTATACAGAAACAGTGACACTTCTGTATTGTCAATTATGATATAATTAAATGAGATAATACGAATAATTGTAAATGCTATTAAATTGTTAAATTTTAATAATTTCCAATTCATCTTCGTATCAAAGCAAATACGAACAATTTACAACGTTGCTAGTTATGACAATAAATTTCTATTTCTCGTGTCAGTAATTTCAAATGTCGTTGGTTGCAATCAAAAATCTGTCGGCGGAAAATTTTCACCCAAGCTTCGACAAATAAATGAAACATCGTATTATTCTCGGTCAATATCGAGTCACTTTCGAGATTACACGAATAAAATTTAAAAAACTTTTTTGATGAATTGCTCGTCGAGGCATCGTTCTGATGTCGATATCGCATTAAGCAACTCGAAGATCGAAGTCTTGGTAACGAGATTGTCGCGTCAAAGACGAAGCGAGGCCTATTACCCAGGCGATGATGGAAGCTATGCAACTATAAAGAATACTAGCGCCTTTTTCTGCGATTTTATACGACTCGATGCCAGTCGAAGCTCTTGGAAAATATTGCAACAAAAAGTCAATATATAAAACAAAAAATAGGAGGTTTTTCCTTAAAGCAATTTAATCACTGTCCACGCAACTTTTATTGTTCTCATCTAGAACCGAGCAAGAAAAATAACTATTTTATTTTTATACCTTCTCTATATTGGGATTGTAAAAATTTGTCTGTTTGAAATGCATTGGAAAATTTCGTCGAATTATAAAGTTACACCGTTGGTTGTCACCATAGAATCGATTTTAGAATGGATTTTAAAATAACGTAAGAACGATTTTAATGAAATTTTGAGAGTACATATGTACGTACATAGAGAAGCGAATGTAGTTCACACGCATTGCTACTAGGAATATTTGTGACCTACATAGGTTTCAGGGAAAATAAATGTCTGTTGCAAATAACACTAATTACAAATTCTATTTTTTCAAGCTTCGTGAAAACTCACATGAGAAATTAACCTGTCGAGATTCAGCATTTTTATATAATACTATCTTGACAAGTACATTTTACAAACAAACGAATATTACTAATTCGATACGAATAATTAATTAGTTTTTCAAGTTTTCTAAGATAAATAATAGAATCAGACATTATTCCAATTTCCACGAAGATCCATTGAAATATAATATCAGAAAATGATCTATTAACAATTTCAATTTTATTCGACGCTACTATAACCCTTCGCAATCGAGGGCTCCGCTAATAATATCAAATAAATTAAATAATTAATAAATTAAAAATTTAATAAATCAATAAATTAAAAATTTGTCCTTAACCTGTCAAATCATAATTATCTCACGTATTCTTGCAACGAACAGGTAAGATACAATCAGAAAAATAAACCGACGTATTGGCCGAAGATATATTACACTACCAAGCAAAATCGTATCGCACTGCGCGATGATAGTGAGTGAGTGAGTAGGTGATGAGTGATGCGGCTATGACTCTTCATTCTACGCATATATTTAACCAATTATACGAAAACACGTTCTTTCTACTGAAATTACTTGGAGTATCTGGTAATATGAATAAATGAAACCTTCGAATGCAAAGTATTAATATTATTAACGAAAATTAGAAATATAATTTATCAAACGGGATACGTGTATATAGTAAACCAAAGAATACAATGAATTATACAATAACGACAGAAAAATTAACAGATATGACCAGATCTAATTGTTCAACCACTATACCCCTACATGTTCGAATCCTTGGGCGAACACCAGCAAACAGTTCGATCGATATTTTTCAACCTTCGAATTAGCTGTTATAACTAAAATATTTTCCATCGTTACAATGCATCCTGTCCCCAATTACATCGTTAATTTCGGTTCCGAGGTTCCGCTACAATACTTCGCAACGAGCAATTCAATAATTGAGGCAACGACTCGCGTGATGCGCAGCAGTACGCTGGCCGTGAATCAATTGCATCGGATTACCTCGATTAATACGATTTTCTAGGACTACGCTGTAATGTCGAGTTAATTAATACGATAAAGTGCAATCGCGATCCAATGGAAACGCCTTCATTCTTACTTTTTCGCGCGATTTCACATCGGAGTCTAAGGAAAACGAGCTGCATCTTGCGGCATCTTGCGGAAAAACTGAAATTCATAGGACACAGGAAACCTGGTAAACAATAAATACGGCATGGTTCCACGATATGGACGCAAAATCAATGCTGGATGGCACGCTAATTCGATTGGCGGCTGGACAGGTCGAAGCATAGAGCTCAAAGTGTTTCCTCAAAGTGTTTCCGTTCCCTCATCCTCCCTTCAATAAATCTTGTTTCTCTCTCTCTCTCTCTCCCCCCCCCCCCCCCTCTCTGTCTCTTTCTCTTTCTCCTCCGAAAACTTGATCATCCGATTTGTGTAACGGAGTTTATTTTGTCTTTCTGTTAATAATCTGTTAATACCAATAAGTTGCCTAATCGCGACACTTCTCGAGAAAATTTCTTTTAATCGCAAGGCCGCATAATTTTGACGAAATCCATGTGAAAAGAGTGTCCGGAATTAGGATGAAAAATATGTTTATATTTCATACATGTATATGTTTCAAAATAGTTGCAATATAGAAATACCTTGTTTGTAAAGAAGGTTGACTCTATTGAGATTAATCGTTTGGTTTCTGAAGAGTTCAATGTGAATAAGGTTTTACGGTAAATTGAAAGATGTAAAAATACGCGCGAAAGTGTACAAATATGCAAAGTCTAGCAGCTATTAATAGTTCAGTAAGTAAAATAAATTTCTGTCTAGGTTCTTCTCCTTCGTCGCGCTCTATAAAAACATAAATTTAAATAAATATCAGCAGTGAGTGTAGCGATTTAGTCGATCGGATCTTAGAACGAAAAAACTTGTTTAAAAATGGAATCGATCAATTTAACTTCTCACTGGCTCACTTATCAGTGTTTATGTAACTCTTTCTCCCATTTCCTCTGCGTGAAACATGCAGCTTGGGAGTTTCGATTCGATAAAAAGTTGCGACTCTGAATATCCTTTGATCGTAAATTGAAGCATGAAAATATCATATATGTCGTATTTCGCTCTGAAACTGGATGAAAGAGGGAAATTGACTTGGTTCTTTCGCTGTTCCATTTTTTTCTTTTTTTCTATCTTTCGGCTATAGAATTACTCTGCCTATGGTGAAATTTGTAAAATTTAGTTGAATGTTACTAAGAGATACGCGATTTATCGATGGAAAGAAAGAAGAGAAATATTCACTCGTCGAAAGCTTAGTAGAACAACGTTTACTTCGCAGATGTAGAACATTTATTTCGGTTACCTATCGGTTGTATCGTTATCGACTTGCCAATCATGAAACGCAGACGCCACCGGCCAGTTTATTCAATAATAAATTATCTGACGCGTCGATTGATCACGAACACATGCTGTCCACGAAATTGAATTGTGTTCCAATCTCTGCATTATAATGTTTATATATATGTTTATGTTTATATATATGTTGAGTAAGGATTCGTTTAGTCGTAAATATGGTTTAGTCGTAAAACAGAATTTTTACACTCAACTCGATTCGCGTAATGGAAATCATAAAATTAACAAAGGACAATTGCAGTTAGATTTAAGATTAGGTAAGTGGCGAATAATGGCTCGTATAATTGATTCTTCTCTCCTTCTTTGAGGATATCTTCGCCGTTCTATAGCTTCTTTATTGTTGCAAGTGTGTAACCTTATTTTGTATAAATTAGATCAGTAACGAGGATTTAAGACGAGGATTAATTTAACAATAGCATATGAATTCTTTTCATTGAGATTTTCACACGAGAAACTGATCAGCCTTGTGAAAAATATAAAATTAATATAAAATTCCTCGATTTAATTATTTAAGTATATAATTAATATTCAGCATACTAAAAAACGAACGATCTATTTTTCCAAATTTGCAATTATCTATCGCAAAGAATTGTAAAAAGTCACAGGCTCCAAGGTAAATTTTCAAAAGCGTTTGTAATTGTTTTCTGTTATTTTTCTCTGTGCTTGAATTTATGAAGGTGATCAGCGTGGCTCCTGAGCAAATTAAGCTAACAGAATGAAATACTTTCAGTATACAATTTCAATATTTTAATATATGATTACAGAATTTCAATATTGAAATTTAAATTATTATTTAGTGTTATGCCGTAAATAATATCAATGATACTTATTACGTAAAGTACGAAATACAAATCAACGTATATTATTGAAACTCTAAAATTGAGTAACTATTGCTGTATCAAGAATACTAATTAAGAGTTAATCGCATGGATCTGCCTGAGTGACTAAGGAATTTTACAATAGAAGTTTTTAATCGAACTTCTCTTTCAAGCTGAGTTGACCGTGATTCAATTCACGAATATCGGAGAGGAAAAGTCGTAACAGTCTTACAGTTTCGATTCACTTTCATCTCTTTTCGAGGGGATACTCGCGATTCGCGGCTGCTTCGAGAACTTCCTGCTGGTTCATCCATTGAACCTCATTCTTCGGCGTTCTTTCAATCCCTCGTCTTCCATAGACAAGTCGTAAATCTTTCGAAAACTATTAGCTTGTCCAAGAAGTTTCTTTCGTTTTATGAGGAAATAATAGACGCACAACGTTTTTTTGTTTTATATTATTTTGTCGAATTACGTACGATCCAATTTGTTCTGTTGAGATAAATTTCACAGACTTGGTTTTACGTTTGTACGAAGGTGCATCGTTGTAAAAGACACGCTTGCGAAAGAAAGACACTTTCCGGACAACCTAATACTTTCTCTGTTCGTAAAAATTCTGTTCTACGTTTATTTCGTTCTTTCATATTAAAGGAAAGCGATACTGATCGATAAGTTACTTGATACCGTTTAGTATGTGTAACTGGTTAAAGTATAGTACAACTGGTTCTTACGAGTTTCGTAGCATTCAAATATTTAGTGTGTCTCATTAATCGTACTATAAAGGATAAGGTAAAATTTTCTACGTGAAGAAATAAATCGAAAATGTATAATTTTACAATGTACATTTTAAAATGTACAATTTTATCCTACGACGTTCTTCTTTTTGGAGAAGATAGATTTGAAATACTTTACGTCAGAAATTTATAAAGGTTATACGTTTGACAAAACCTGTTGCTTCGCTGAAAATAATACTTGGTAGGATATTCTGTCAGCCAATTTTTTTTAAGAATTTTTACGATTTTGTTGTCTCAGAGTCATAACTTTACAATGCTACAACTATACACAATTGCTTCATTACGATATATGGGATATTTGTATAATCAATTATAATCATGAAGATAAAGAGTAGTAAATGGTATAATTGAAAAACACGATTTTGTTAATGTAACTTTATCGAATAATGTTAAAAAATGACTAGAAGTGATATTAATAAGTACCTTTTAAAAATATCTGAAACGAAGATTAATGGAAATGCAGTATATATATCGAAATAAAAAATATTGAAAAGTCCTCTGAGCTGTCTTGTTATTTTATAAATTTTTATTATAGATACTATACGAATTTCCAGCTATGCGAATAATTTTCTCATTTAATTTAGGAAAAGTTTCATAAACTAAATATATTTCATTACGGTATATTTAACTCTATTTAATTGCATTTACCTATATTTAGCTATGTTTAATATAGAACACCTGCGTCCCATATATAATATAGTTTATATGTAAATATAATACAGCTTCATTGACGGTATCCAAAAATTTTTTTTTTTTTTTAGGCACGGATTGGCTTGGTCTTTGATCAGAACGTCGGCTATTATACTCGATAAATTTTCATTATCCCTCGTGTCATCAATTTCGCGGCACGGAAATTCATCGTTGCTCGAACCACGCGAAAAATATCCAGGCCAAAGGAACGAACGAGAGAGAGAGAGAGGGGGGGGCAGGAGGAAATGGAAGAAGAAAAATGCGAGAGAAATAAAAAGGAGGAGACCGAAAAGAGAGCTGTTCGTATTAGGTCGGTGAGGTACGTATAGACGACTTTGAAGTGGGTACATGAATAAAAAATATGCCGCTAACACACGTCGACCTATTTCGGCTTCTTTCTTCTTACTTTCTTGTAACCATGAATATTAAAACGCGTATAGTTCGTGAAATGTTAAGGGCCAGTTATCGAGTAAAAATTTTTAAGGAATTAATCGATACATCGATTCTGTTTTGTCTTTCGCTTTTCTTACGAATTTCAATAACTTTGAAGGAAAGCAATCTTTCGTTTATATTTAAATTTAATTAGAAGCATCGTAATTTAGACAAAAATTATGTTCCATTATGTAATATGGAAAAACGTGTAAAATATTCGAGGAATAGTACTCGATATAATATTATCCAGCGCTATTATCGAGTATTATTTAAATTATATCTATAAAAATATTAATTTGCATATTCAACCTACAGCATAAGCGATATACAAAAGTATTAGAATACAAAAACATTAAGGGATTAATAAACATGAAAGTTTATATTATGAAATAATTCATCTCTTCTAAGTGATGCTTTTAATATGTTATTAATCATGTCAAGTACTGTTTTATTATTATGTTATGAGATGTAAATGGTGGGTGGGAATGACAGGGGATGAATGGGACTATATCATTGAGCAGAACATTTTGATAAGTTACGACAAAAGGTATTTATAACTTCCAGCATTAAGTAATAGTACAGTAATGCACGGGAAAGATAAAATGATGAACATTGTATTTTTCTCATTGTACCTTAGAAGTTTGAACAGTGTTTATGATTTTTTTAAATGACCAATATACGTAATCGACATATACAATTCAAAATTCTTTCTAAAATCTAAATGTAAGCACAAACACTTGCGTCTATCAAAAATGTCAAACTTCTGATGAAGATTCTTTCCACAAGTGAAACACAAGCGAGGAATTGAAACTTTCATTTCACTTTCCAATCCTAAACTTCACTTTTCATTCACTGCCAGAGCAACAAGTTCAGAGGATTCATTCATGCCTCGAAACAGTAGAAAGTAGGGGAAAAAGAGCGGGCACAAAGTGGGACAAAGGACACGTATAAATTAGAATATATTCATTTTGCTACGATTACTGCACAGAAAATAATCGATTCGAACTGACCAGCAGTCTCCTCGTATTTAAATTGCTACAATCAATCAGATCAAATAAAAAAGAATCGGACAAAGCTAAGGAAAGGACCGAAGACGCACAAAAATCAGAATAAATTTTATAATTATTCGATAGACAATGATCGAGCGAAACTCAACGTCGATGGTCTTGCGTATAAATTCAATAAAGGATGGACGGTGCAAATTTATCAACAGTATCCTCGCATAAAAGTTCCTCACCTTCTTGACCAAGTAAGAAACCACGCGAAATGAAGAAAAGAAATTACACACAGAAATAAATTAGAATGATTTCTTGTAACTACATTTAGCGTCACGATGATTTCATAGAAGATATAGTGGATTTAAACTCACCGATGTCACCGAACTCAATATCTTCACGTTGGAATTCCACCCTTTCGAGCAGGTTGGATGAACACTCGTATGGAGCGCAACTGGTACTGAGCTGTGGCGAAACTAAGGTCCTGGTGCTCCTTCTCCACCACTTGTTCGCTTGCCAGCAGTTTCCAGCTATGTCGAGCACGATGCGCAACCTCGAATATTTATGCAACCCTCCCCACCAGCAGGACGAGCTGTTCGAAACGAAAATTGTTTCAGGACTCGGAAGGTTTTCCCCTTCTCTTCCGACATTCACCTATCCGCGCTTCGGCTCGTTTCCTCCCCAGCCACCGACAAATCTTTTCTCATGCAAATAAACGAACGATTGGTATTTTGAACGCGGAACTCCCGTGGTTGGCTTAGTAGAGTTAAATATGGGAGGGACTTCAGGTTTGTTGACGTCAGGTACGTTCCTTGATGCGTGATGGTAATTTTAGACTGACGCAAATTGTTCTTCTTGGGCTGCTTGTTTTCGCAAATAAACTTTTATGATTGACGAAAGCGCAAAATGAGATTTCGGGGAAGGGGGAGGTCTGTAGAATTTTGAACATAATTGAAAAATGTAGGTATTTCATAATTTTATGGACAGGATGTATATGGAATGGATGTGGATGGTAACTGATGGTACAAGCGGAAAGGGGGTGAAAGAAGTCGAAAATATAGAATAAAAATTTTTTTCTTAATTTTTCCATCGAGACAATGATCTACAGTGAGATCCGTTATAACGAGATAAGATTCAAAGTTGATTTTCTCGAAAACAAAGCCTCGAACGAAAGATTTCTATTCTATATTTTCTTTTTTCGCGTAGAATCACCCCCTTTCCGCTTGTACCACCAGTTACCAACCACCCTGTATATTCGTACGTGAAGCTAGTCTAAAGTCTATTATTATTATAAATACTAAATGTACAGAAAATCGGTTAGGTGTTCGAACTGTAAGACATATCCAAGTAAAATCATATATCTAAAAAGACGAGATTCTATGTTTTTTGTTTCGAGGAAATAGGAATAATTTCTGAATTTCGCCACTGGTAATTAGTGGTACACAAAGTTGGTAAAAACAAATCAAACAGATGTTATATTCAAATACGATTGCTCACGTGCAGCGGATGCCTGGCAGCCGCAGTAGAGCGTGCCTGTCTATGGTCAGACGCGTGCAAACAGGCGGAAACACAAATTAACAGTAACAGCTTAATCTTAAATCTTCCTACACCTTAACACATCGTTACAATTCCACGTATTTGCCCTTTCGAGTTCTCATTTATTCTATTAAAAAGTTTCTTTAAAATTCTGATCACTGAATTAATTGATTATACATAATCTATAAAATTTAATTTTCTTTTGTAACCATCAAAAAACACGATGTCTATGTTAAAATAGCGTTAGGCAAAAAACAGTTTCTGCGACCATTATCATCGTTATCATGCGAACACAGTCTCATGGTAATATACCTCTCGCATTTGCATAAAAAGGCATTCTTAATATTTATCTAATATTATAAATATTTATGATGAATTTCTTTTTTTGCAGTAATCTGCTTCAGAAAACCTTACGTTACTTATTTATCAAAAATTCCTGATTTAAAGACGTGGTACTCCGTTACGAATATTCTTTGTTCACTCGACGAAATCCTTACACTTCCAAAATTATAAATCAGAGAATAAAAATATTTCATCTGTCGGAGATGAAAGAACACCGGAGCCTTTGGAACTTTGGATAACCCCGCAACATTGTAACCTAGAGTCTACTATAGCAGTAATTAAACAATTGTAGTTATTTAATCCGATTGTAATTGTTCGAGATTGGTGATAGTGAGCTCTGGCTCGAGGCGACAGTCTGTCGCCCAACGTTGCCGCGGCCAAGGAATGAACGCTTTGTTTAACGAAGGTATGGAGTAATCCTATAGCTCAAAAGCTTAAAATCCTATAGCTTAAAAGAAATATTCGTGGCGACACGTGACAGTAAATATTCCAACGGTTTTTGTCCCGTGGCTCGCCACGCGCAGACCCTATTCCTGGAGTAAGATAATTGCCTGATGTCGATGCGTCTCCACAGTACATGTTCAGCTAGCTCGAGGGCTCGTTATAAATCTTAAGATTTAGTCAACTAAAGTCCATCAAACAGACAAACAATCTTTGTCCCCACTACGGGAAAATAGGGGAGACCAATTTTTCAACGAGCGGCGTCTCCCACTAGCAACTTCCCCTCGAAAACAGCCAGCATCTCTTTCTAACCACCGGTATAGAGATTGACCAATTAGCGGCAACGACAATTTCCCTTACTTTCTGAACGGAGGCTTTTCTCGACGAATCCGATCTCGTGTCCTTAGACACGCCCCAATATAGTTTTCCTCCGTGGTATCATCGGGACGGGAAAGTCATTCTCGCTCGCGATCTCATCGACTAAAGACTAACATCTTCGTGATCAGTGGTTATTTCACGTTTTAACCAGACTTAGACTTTGTGAGTACGTCCTTTTGTCATCCCGTTGGCCGCGGCTACGTTGGGCGACAGACTGTCGCCTCGAGCCAGAGCTCGCTATCACCTATCTCGAACAATTACAATCGGATTGAATAACTATAATTGTTTAATTACTGTTTTAGTAGACTCTAGGTTACGATGTTGCGGGGTTATCCAAAGTTCCAAAGGCTCCGGTGTTCTTTTATCTCCGACAGGTGTTCTTTCATCTCCGACACATCGATTTCCAATCTGTCTTGAATAGATCGATAAAATCGCGAAGGTGAATATTTTTATGGCCCACGAATATAATTCCAATCGAATTGCCTTGAATATTTGATCCGTCAATCGCGTGAAGGTACTTGTAACTCACGCTGGGATGATGCGCGTGAGCGAATTCATCATCACGCGAGATTCCCTCGCAACGCGTTTTCATGTAACGCTATATCCATCGCGTAAACGTGGCTACGTGAACAGGGGAAGGCGGCGAGTGTACGTTAAATATTATGCCGTAGTTGGGTTGGTTAATTGGTCAGAGCAAGCCAGTTAGTTTCATTACGTTATCTCCATCTTCGTGGGTTTCGCACAATGGAGGCCTCTTCCAGTATCGGGGCCACTAGGCCTGCGTGCGTTCTAGAGCCTCTTTATCCGAACGAGACCGATTCTTCGATCGAATTCTATCGTTCTCCATAGTTTCCTGCTTTCTTTTTCGTATTTTTCATATTTCGATGAGACATGGATTTTAGTAAATGAATTTTTTGACGTATTAGTATGACGTATTATGTAAATAATTTGGAATTTCTTATGTAAACTATAACTGGTGCATAAACACGTTGCGTAAACTTGGCTTAATTCCTGGTTTGTGATAATTCATATGTTCTAATTTTACCGATGAAAATTATATCATCCAGAAAATATGACATTCAAACGCTGATTTCAATGACTGCATCTTCCGAGATGACAGACAACCGTCTGTGTAACTTAAGAACATTTTTTTAGATATAGCGCGAGTTTGAGCTAATTCTGACTGCGATCTGAAGCAATTAGTTACACATATCGTAACAAATATTTATTGTTTAATATCCACTATTACACTACACACTGTACGATGCGAACAATCGGATGAATTTCCAACTCAATAGCAGTATTGTTTAATCTTAAAGCTGATACAAACGTATTACACATATCGCTGACGTAGTCGACTGCATATGTGCATAGATGAAGTATTATGACAGAATTACCGATACGTATTATGCGAGGATAGGGAACACCATTGGAAATGTCATTGCATGTTATGAATAACATTATATTGCGACAAAGAAAAGGCATCTATAAGAAATGAGCAGAATTACACAAGCAAAAGTTACATAAATCTCAGATGTATCAAATAAATTCCTTAAAACATGTACGATGAATATATTACGAACACTCTTAAAAAAAGTTCTTTTCAATAAGCTTGAACGCATAATTTTTCGATTCTATTTCCCAGTCCCTCTCATATAACCTCTTTTCCAACATACAACTAAACTACTCAATCTTCCATTTCCTAGCCCGACTTGTAAACTGTTTCCCAGCTTCTCTGCAAGCCTCTCTTCCATCGTATAACCCTCTTCAGTCCTCTTTTTCGATCAGACTTTACTCGAATACAAAAATGCTTATCGTGACAACACATCGTTATACTATTCGCGTGAGAATCAAATTTGATCAAGGATATTTATGTAAATTTACACCTTCGTGTATCAAAGACATTATTTAGATGAGAGAAAAAAAGAAAAAATATGTCAAAAGGCAAAGTTTATACTTTAATGAATGATCAACGAAATAGATTGTAAGCAGAAATTTGTTTATTTACCAAATATTCTGGAACATTATAAAGAATACATTTTTGTATATTAGGAGCGTCTTACGGATTTTCTCGTTTCTAAATTTCCTATAGATGGATAAAACTCCACACTAATGTTCTATCTATGCACATTAATGTCTCAATGAAAATTAATATTTTTACATTGGGTAGGTATTAGGAGAGTATTAATTAAAGAAATGTTGAGATTAACAAGAATAAATTATGCAAAAGATCGCTATGAAGAACGACATCTTTTTATTTAGCACCGAATCTATCGAAAAATAGAATATTTTTATGATGCAGTAGTGATTTTTATTCAAAGCTTCTCTAGTTTCTCAAAAATGCATAGAATGTACGTTGCATAACCATCTATCAACCACGCGTAATAAGTATATGGTAGATAGTAGCAACGACAATATGGAACAAGTTTACTATAGAAAATTAGATCTCCTCGTAGAGGATCGTGCGTTTTAAAAATCACAATGCTTTCGACATTCGTTGAATGTTCTCATCGAAAGCCTTTTCAACTGCCCGCGAACGTTTAAAAATCCACATAGTCTAATAATCGACTCGAGTCAGCGAATAACGAAGATCGTAACTTTATCTTGCATTTTTCGATCGAAAAAAGAAAAGAAGCAAAGAAGGTGAACGTAACGAAAAAGAATAAAGAGGATAAGAAGCGCGTGCACGAGAATTACGCGAGCTTCGAAAGATCGTGGAGGGCATCGTTAATGACCCACTCTAAGTGGCGAAGAATTACACGCTGGCACGCTCTCCACGTACCCTGATCGAATGCAGGGCCTCTAGAATGCTGAACTACGTCCGCAAGTTTTGTTATCGTTGCCAGAGCGAGGTGACAGAGCTTTAGTGCAAGGATAGTCGGCGATGAGTGAAGTGGCAATCCTCTGCGCGGCCATTATTCTTCGGTAGCGGCTAGGACCAGAAAGGATTTCGTTCGAATTCCTGTCGTGAGTACATTGCTTCATCGGTACATTGGATGGAATATTTCTAAAAACCGACGTTCCTACGCGTCGATTTCGGTTCCTTTCTCTCTGATGTCTCTACATCATTTACGCACGTAGCGAGTCTTCTGGATTTACAGTTTGTCCAAACTATTTCTCATTAAGAATCTCTAAAAAAGTGAATATGATATGGTGTCTTTCTCTCAAGACTATCGGTTTTCTTTATCCTCGATCGAGTCGTTAAAAGTTTGTCTTAGATATTTTATGCAAAGATTGTCAAGAGAAATGTTATCACATTTACTTGTAGGATTTTAGTATTCGAATTATGAAGGTTTAATATGTGTAAAAATATATGTACACATTTTAAAAACCTGTTAAGCTATAGCTACATCGAATTACTCCTAGTAATTTTTGTTTTGAAACGATAAATTTGTCAGTGGTAATTTTCTTCAGTTCGATAGAATTCTGATGTAAAAGTTTTCTAACAGAATACAAAGTCCTGAACTGACTTTCTCTTAAATTCTTGAATTTTATTACAAATGTTTGATCAATAGCGTAAATAATTATGATTGAAGCGATATAACGAAAACCGTAACAATTTTGCCAATTGTAATGTACAAACGAAAAATCGGTCTGTGTCATTTTAACAGATTTAGCAATCTTAGTGTTGAGAGGGTGGTTTTTCATTTCTTTGTTTTAGCGGGGTAAATATAAGAGAACTGTAAGTCGTTAGCTTAGTGGAAGCGCGTTTCGCAGAAATAATTAATGCATCTTTCATTCCATTGTATCAAACTGTGATTAATCGCGACGAAAGTGCAATTAAGATGTGTACCGGAGAAAAATCTGCTGTATTTAGTTGCGTGAATTCGAGTTAATCCGAGGCAGTGGAGAAATAATCTTATCGATAAATAACACATAATTTTGTCGTATATTTCATGCCAGGAAACCTTGTCGACTGAAAAATTGTGATTTTCGTAAGTGATAATAAATTTACCAAACAATTTGTTTGTTTCTGATTAGAAAACCGATCGACTTTAAATTCTGAGAGAACGTGTTTCACAAATGATGAAGAATTTTCGAAACAATAGTGGCAAAATCATTAATTTGATCTCTCAATAAAAAAAATCTGTACTCTCATTATGTTCTTAACTTCGATCGGTTCACACGAATTTAATCTAACAAATCGTTACTTGGTACTGAAATAAATCAAATTTAACATGCAATCTTATGATACAATATTTCAATTATTAATTTTTCATAGAGAGTTTTTCAACGTTTCTTAATTTGAAAACCTAAAGGAACAGTGAACAGATATCTTCAGTCCTATGTAATTCAAATAAAACACTACAAAATACATTGTTATGGACGCTTGGAAAATTCAAAACAAAGTCCTTCGCGTGAATAGAGATATAGCACACATAGGATTAATCTTTCAATAATTTTCTAATAATATTTACGTATATTCAAAAATATTTCTAACAAATATAATATTAGTAAAATTGTCTACAATTCCAAGAATACATATTTCGCTGAAGATGGTCTCGCGTGAAAGAATTACCTGAATTTAAGTACAAAACAGAAACGAAAGAAAAATCCGCGACGGATCAAGTCTATTGTCCCAGCGAATGGAACTTGAAATCGAATTTGGATTGTTCGTCACGGACACTATTTCCAGGTAAATCGATACATTCTAAAAAGCAAGGAAGCCCGTGGGACGGGACAACAAAAATAAATTGAGAAGATTAGTTGCAATTACCACATAGGTCGGGTTACACCATTGTTTGACCGACGTCCCTCCTGAACTTCGAAACTGGGTTGCATAATGCGGTCGAGGCACGAGCTTAACCCTGCATTGGGCTAAAATTTCATACATGCTCGTCAAAGAAAGCCTAGACGATGATAATTACCATTTTCAACTATGAAAATTATCACGGAAACTTAGAATTGCACAGCATTTCTGTCCATCTATTAACACGACGTAACATTTCTTCTTCTAGAAAGAAATTCAGAAGAAAAGATGATTGTGTCTAAAAAAAAAAAAAAAAAAAATGAAAAATGAAAAACACGAGATTCAAGTTTACGATCATAGAGAGTTTTCACCGTAACGTTGCGTTTACACAATTTTTATGTATTATTTTGCTACTTGGTTCTTAATAAGCTAATCGATGCCGTGACCAAGAGCACTCGAGAAGCAGAGTCGCGAGAATTCGAGACGTAGAGATCGTGCGAGTCAACGAATTTCTCGAGAGAAAAGTTTATTCGCTCGAGAGGAGATAAACTCTTAAACAACATGTAATTTCTTTTCTCTTGTATTTTCCCAGCGTTTCGTTTACTTTCTCTCCCCTTTGATAAAAAGTTACGATAGTTGACATGGTTCAGCATTTTGAAACATCTGATTTTTAATTGACAAGTTTCTCGATCGAAGAATATTAAATGGAGAACCTTTTAATTGAAAAGACGTTGGGTTTTTAAAATCACTGAGGAGCTTGTTTCAACTTCTGAAACTTTTCGGTCGGGATAGATTTTTGGAAAGTAATTTTAATTGATACGCTTGTACTTCGCTTAGTATACTACACCACCTGGAATATTTTCAATGGGATTTTTTATTGCAAAAATTTATTAATATTGAGAAAACTTTATTCTGCAACTGCATTCTCTTATACAAATATTTCTTCTTCATTTGCTACCCACCTCATTCTACAAATATTTCTCCACGATAATTTTGTAGCTCACTCTCTCTTATAAATTTGTTCAAATAATTAATATACGCGGGCAGTAGTCAAACGAAATCCATCTGTCACTCCATTTGATTATTTTACAAATTTCCATTTAATATTAAGGGGACAAATATTTAATTCGTTATTTTCACGATTTATGCTAAGGATCGCGCTACATCAAAACTTTCAGTTCGTAATATACGTCAATTTTAATGTCATCTGAAGGTTGGAATTATTCTGTATTTCTATCTCATTTAAAATGTAAACTCCACTCTGTAGCATTAATTTGCAGCAGAGACAGCGAATGTATGTAGTAGTCATCTTATCCGTATGCTACAGCGTTCAACGAATTTGCAACTCGTTAATCTAAGCGACACGCAACAAGTATTTTGTTTTAGCAGCATTGCCATTCGTTTCAACTTCATCTGAGCGAATGGAAAATCCACGTTCGATCAAAGGAAATATGGTGCGCGAGTTATTCAATTAATTGTCGTATTTATTGATAGTTTAATTAGTTTGCACATTTTCTTTATTTTCACCACAAATTCTGACCAGTTACAGCCTCCTGTTCTAATGTATTTGAAAAAATTAGTGGTTTTATATACAATTTATATACAATGATAAAATGAGAATATTTTAACGTTAATCGAACAAGCTTTCCTTTTAATCAGTAAAAATTATATCCTCGCGAAAAGTTATGACCATCGATATATTCTACCAATTCACGATATATTACGAGTCGTTAACGAATTAAAGAGCTCGTTTTCAAACATAAATCGTACAAAAATTGTTCATTAACCGAATTTGACGAATCGCCAGGCAATTTCTTTTAATTGGAAAAAAGAAACGTGAGGTCTTTTAATCCACCGAGAAGATTATTCGTACAGTTGTAAAATGTCGAATAGATAAATATTGTACGCGTCTTGTCTTAAGCTCTCATTAGCGTAGGTTGATTCGTGCAGTAAAAAAAAAAGGAGGGGAAAATAACTTTACTAAATTCAACCAGGCAGCTTTCGTCGTATTAAAAGTTTTAGGGTTGTTTTATAATTATGAGCCGAGGTTTGCGACAACGCGACGCAGTTTACAATAGTTCGTCGCAGTTGACAATACTTCAGCAACGCGTAGAATAACAGACGATGAAGAATAGTGGTGCAAAAAAACGAATAATATATTATAACGCATGTTGTCATTGATCTGGAAACTCATTAAACGATAGGATTACGGCCATATTCGCGGATTGTATCCGCGACGGATATAAAACGACAAATTCCGTGGATAGGTTCGTTGTAACAACGTCGACCACTTGGACACAATACCCCTTGATTATCCGTGTGATTTTATTCGCGGGCGTGGAATTTCCACGAAAATTCGAAACTGTATGCCACGGTTTCGTAAACCGGTGTTCCATCGCGAAAGTGCTGGATGAAACTGAGTATACAACGTTCAATTCGCGCAATTCTCTTCAATTGACATCATTCCGCCCTATATTGCATGACGTTTACGTCATGTTTCGAAGAATTTGACATAGGACGGCGCGAACACCATAAATCAATTGTTCGACAGGCGATCGATCGATTTTAAAGTAAGCTTAAACGCCGTTAGATGAACGGCGTCAAGTGAGTTGGCCGTCGTGTCGTCTGCCGGAAATCGAGCTGGCGACACCAGTTTCGCGCTTGTCACGCGCAAGTGTTAGATTGTTTTAAATGGCGTGACGCGGATGACACTTCTGTAATTGTTAAAATTGTTGATTCTTGTCTTTGAGATAACTGGCAAAGAATTGTAAAAGATAGCCTATTGTCAAGAGGAATTTCTCAGGAGTTCGATGGTTCGTTAAGAGGTTCAAGTTGTGCGATTTAGTATTGTTAAACACTGTATTGTGCAACTATTTGCACGTTCATAATGTATATTGATAAATCTAAATGGCGTGACGCGAACTATACTAAATGGCGTAATTGCTAAAATTGTTGGTTTTTGCCTTCGCGATAACTTTGAAAGCTTCCGTGAAAGATAGCGTATCGTCGAGGTCCGAAGTTTTTTCAGAAGTTCGCCGGTTTTTTTCAACTCGTATACTTTAGGATTTTTACGCGGCTTTATGCAACTATTTGGACTTTTATAATGTGTATTGATAAATTTAAACGTTGTGACGCGAATGGTATTAAATATTATGATTGTTAAACTTGTTGATTCTTTCCTTTAACATAGCTTTAAAAAGCTTCTATAAAAGCTAGCGTATTGTCAAGGTTTCTCAAAAAATCGGAGTTTTGTTGAAGATTCAAACTGGTTTAGGATTCTAAAACATTGGATATTTCTATTTTGAAACATTTTATAGCCGCGTTTTACGTTTAAGATATACTGAATCTTCATTTATATTACAGATTGTATCATTATGCCGTTATACCTTTAAATTATAAGACCGTATCTTCAAGACTAATTATTAATCATCTTAGAATCTCAGGATTCGATCCTTCGACTTTTAAATTACGTTACGGTATTAAATCATATTACATGGTAATAAATTTTATCAACTTGTTGAAATAGCTTGTACTCTGCGCAAATCAAAATCGTATTATCACTAGATTGATATACAACTAAGTTACTGTATGTCATAGCAACTTTTCAAATCGATCGAAAATCAAAAACGATGCGGTTCGTATCGCGGCAAATAGTATGCCGTGTGTCACAAACATGAAGATCTTGTAGTAGACATTGAAAACTGTGATAAAATATATATTACGATATTTATATATTATTAATATTATAACATTACGAAGATATTCGTTGTTGCAATTTAATTACATTAGGGTTGAGTAAATTAAGCTCATTAAATGTCAGTATAAGAAGAGACAAAATTACATTTTAAATTAAGAACATCGATTTCAAAAATCTCTCGATATTTTTTATTTCTTTTTTTTCCCTCTTAAACATTATAGATCTTTAACTACAGCGCGTTGCAATGTAATATACTCGCGTTTAATAATTTTGCAGAACGATATCCTACGAATATTAAACCTTAATCGTTTCCTAGAATTAATTCAAATAAATCCAGGAAATCCCTCAGAGCCATTGATAATTGTCTTACCTAGTAGTAAGTACTTTAATTACGAATCATTACATTACATCGACGACTGTTAATGTGTTAACTGAATTATCGTTTATAGACTAGTAAATTAAGTCACCCTACATAGAAATACAAAATTAGATTTTACGTTGGAAGCATTGATTTTGGAATCTGTACTGGTCGATCTTATAATTCTACACCTGTACGAAATTCTGGCAACACTATATCAGAGAACGGAATGGCATACTCATGGGAATAAGGAAAAATACAGTTTAAATTATTAATATAAGAACTACTTCAAGTAAATTCAGATTTGCTTCTGAATAATCATGGTTTTCCCATGCTGAAAAATGATCGAGCAATATGAATAATAAAGAACCATTTCTTAGAATTAAATGAGTTTCTATATTTCATTTTCCTAATATAAAATTTTACCAAATACCGAAATTAATACACTTGGACCTAATTAACTAGTATGATATAATAAATACAATGTTATACTAAATAAATATATTAATAATTACAATGCTAAGTGTATTTCGAAATTATTTCTTATTCCCTTTAACAAAATCCTTGCACCTATCATGTTTTTGCAACAGCCTGTATATACAAGGTGTCTCGTCTTGATCGAGCCAGGCAAATATCTCTTAAACCGTATATTATTCGAAAAAAGTGTTTCTTCGAAAAATACATAGCTTCGAGATCTCAAGGTGACCTTCGTTTATTCAAATGGATTTCTACATACATTTTTTTCATACGCTATTCGATGGATTTTTTAATTCCCTACAAACCAGTATTAGGGTACTTCAATGGAAAAATGATTAGTTCAAAAGGTATTCCAGCTTCAACCTTGTAAAACTTATCGCATGAAAGACAAGGAAAGATAACACAGCGCACTTACGTTTATATGTTTCTTGTCCTCCACACGCTCAATTTTAATGAAATTAACAATGAGATATCTTTTAAGCTAAGAATTTTCAGATACAACTACCTTGATACTTTTCCGTAGAGAACTAAAAAGTGCATCGGATGGTGTATGAAAGATAAAACGTATAATTCAATTGGAAGAAACAACGGTTATCTTAGAATCTCGTAAACGCTTCCACTTAGACAAATCCAATTGAACGTCGTAAGATGGGCCAATTGAAACCGTACAATTTTATTGTACGCTCTTTCTCGAATTACGTATAGTTTAGGATATATGTTTGCGTGGAACGATCAAAATGAGACACCATGTACATTAATACATTCCACATTCATTATCGCGAAATTGCGTTTCCCTTTGACTTTTTCGAGTTTCCGGGACGCGACAGCACGTTCCATTCAACCGCAATTCGCGTACTCGCTTACAATTAGTCAGGGTCGCGATACTCGCGAGTTCCACTCGCGCGATTAGTCATAATGGCTATTATTTTATTGTGTAACAGCTTTTTCCCTCGTTGCTTGCCAATCGAATTGCCTGTTACCGAGAGGCACTACTCGACACGCCCGCGTCTTTAAACGTTAAATACCTTGAATATTAATGTCAGCGACGTCTGATATAGTGCATTTTACCGATGATGAAATCCACTCGATCACTAGGGAAAAACACGGCGTAACGAGGGTGTGTGTACACGAAACGTGGATCATTTGCTCCGCACGATCGATCATGCTAATGTAACGAATATAACAAATCGTTACGATAGCTTCTACTCTTGGAAGAAAGAATAGAAATACCAGCAGACACTGGGAAAATGACAAATGTACAATCATTTCCAAGTAATCCGCATGTCTTGAAAACATTGACATTCTTTGTTTAAATAAAGCATGTAGGAGTCAATCTGACAAGCTGAACTGATCGATTTCGATGTTTCAAAAGTTTTTAATTTTACGTATCAAAATACGTAGATAGGGTTCATTTCGCAGAAACGGAACGATTAATTAACCTCGATAGAATTGGTCAGTTTTATTTCTATATCGTAGTTACTTTTTGTTTTATTACGCAAGAATAAAACAGTTATGTTAATCGTTTTGTTACGAAATACGTTAACTCTACGCTGAAATTTTATAAGACTTTACTCGAGTATAAATAGCCTTTTTATTACGAAAACTTTTGTATGGGAATGTAGATGCCGAAAAATGTCAGCTCGAAAATACAGAGGAAAGATTTATATATAAAATTCAGCATAAACCGGAAACGTCACTTCAAGATGCGTAAATGTGGCAATGTATCTTTCATCAAGATAGAAAAAGAGACGTCGAAATTATTAATAGACTAAATTAAGATAAATCTGTTGAATGGTTTAATCGAGACACAATGGAATACACAATAGAATTCTTACAGAAATACATAATAACAGAGTAGTGATACATCAACAGCTGTCATCAATCTCAGGTGTGCCTTATTACGTTGACCCTGGCCACGGATTAGCTAACACCTTGATGGTGACGTTATTAATCGATGTGGTTTTTACTTTCTGAATGATATACAGCATTATGTGACGTTTCCTATTTCAGCAGATTGACTTTCAACTGTAGAAAGAGAAAGGGAGAAAATGGGGAGTCATAAATTCTCGTATCATTAATAGAAGTCTAAATATCACGTGATAAGTTTTATATTAATTTCACATTTTATATCTCGGAAATATAAATGTCACAAAATCACACGAAACAAAAATGTTGTCAACGCAGACCCAAAACGTAAAATATTCGGCTTATCTTTTCAATTTAGTTTCCATGAAAGATAGATTACGGATTTTTATGCAAATTCATATCTTTACGAATATAACTGAAGGAATGGGACCTCGATGGATAATCATTTTTTCGATAGATATTATAACGAGTACTATAGTTCGAATTTATTCATATATTTTTGCTTATGTTTCGCGTTTAAGTCTCCCATAAGTGCATAAAAAATTGCATACTAGTCAAAAATTGAATGGTCACACATTTTGGTCAAACTTGAGATAAAAGTAAAATATGGTTCTACAATGTTTGTAAATTATTGCAGATATTGCAATCAAAAGGCGATTTAATATTAAACACAAGAAGCACATTAGGTGCTCGAAACTTGTGGCACAGCGTAGCTTAAAAACCCCTTTATCTCGACATGCGCTAAATGTGTTTCAGATCTTTACTCTCGGTTTCCATTCGATTAAAAACGTAGAATGAGAAACAAAACTCCAGAGAGTACAAACGTCCCTTCCATAGGATTCCACAGGAATCACCCCCATTCAACATACATAACATCCGTACGTACATCGATAAAAGTCCAGTATTTCTTTCCGATCGGAGAAAGCAAGCCATTCTCATGAGACTTAAAATTCGACATACTAAACTGACACACTCTCATAACTTTATCCTATTTGTAGATGATAATCTTCTTAATCGTAGCAACGTTAATGCATGAAAAGTAAATTAAATTAAGAAATAAATTCGCTCTGCCAAACGAGATGCAGCATGTCTAAATCAGAAGCATTGAAGATCTTCTTTATCTTCTCAAAGATATTAATCTGTATCAGCAATTATGATATCGTAAGCTACCTGCTTAATTCTAACATACGCTGTATCGTAGTATAGATACCGTTGTTTGAGTTTCTAACTTGCCTCATTGCATTCTACGCTTTGCTCTTTGTTACGTATTTTATTAATCGCGGTAGCTGCCTAATCCCGGACCATAAAAATCATGAAAACGATAAAGAAATAAATAAATAAGGAAGAACAGAGCATCGACTATTAGTAAAACCTACTCGACGATAGAAGCGCCTTTTCTTCGTTTCGCGGTGCCGTGAAAACGAAAGAAAAACCGCGGCCAACAGAGCGAAGGTAAAGAATCGGAAGCCGGCGGCAGAATTAAGAGGAACGTCGTTGGCTGTTTACAGTGAATACCGGTCGCGATAAATCCAGCCTCCGGTACACTCGAAATTGCTTTTCGAGGGTCGCCTTGTAGCGGATGCAATTAAACAGGATCACTGTACGCTCGTAATAAAATCTCCAAGTTCCAGTGCGCTTCCGGGATGAAAGAATCGGCTGCCTCCGCGGTGCGACGTTATTCCCGGCCGTGCAAAAAGTTCCCTTGAAAGCGCGCACTCCTCGTAACGAGCTTTTGCTAATTTTTTTAATTAATTCAAGATCGAATATGTATCGATTAGAATCGCGATCCACATTTACGCGTTTCGATGAAATACGAATTATTAACACGAAAACTCTTTCGTATTGGGTTTGAATAATATATAACGAGGTTTGAAACGAGCAGAATGTTTAATTGAAAAATTTAACTTACATTTTTACGAAGCGTCAAGACATTGTGAGATATATTTCGAAGGATTATATTTTGCTCAAATGTTTGCATTGATTTGCACAAATTATGCAGCTATATTGTTACAATATGGAACGTATTATAATGAAACGTATATTGTTACAATAATGTAAGGTAAAACCAATCCATAAATTACACTAATGAAATTTCATATTGAATATGTACGATATTGTAACTATACAAATTAATGAACAGTTTAACAGTTTAATTAATGAACATGATAAACAATTTAATAAATCACAACTGAAGACCTTAGTAAAATAGACGTGTAAGTGCAGTTATTCAAGAAGATGATAAAAACGCTCATACAATTCCAGTTTTAATAGCATGAAAGTATAACTGCACTTACACATTTCAGAAATATTAATTATCCTAGTACTATTGCTCTTTTAATATAACGTTTTTGAACACGTAACATTAAAATCACGAAATCTATCATGATGGATCTGCCACATTATGTTCAGTTATGTTTATGTCATTATGTCATTATGTTCTGTACTTCTCACGGAAATTACTTAACGAAATAAGGTTCGACTACGTCTAAATTTAATCTTAATTCTTTTATTTTTTTAAATTTGCTAAAAATCTCGTGTTATTTTTAGCTCATTAGAAAGGTTTCGTATTATATTCATATATTTATAAAAATTGGTGGGAGGATTTTAATTAACGATAGCCTGCGTCCATCGAGGCAAGTGGAATTAAATTTGATCTTGTAATGAAAGTTTGCCAGTTGCACTCTGTGTTTAAACGGTTCGAAGGTATTTAGTGTTTTTTGTAGAAAATCGAGAGCCGCAATGTTATACAGATTGTGAAGCTGTTCGCAAGAGATACGAAAAGTTATGAAGATGGCTACTCGAAAGTTCCCATTAGCCTACTTAAACCAAGTGCATCGCCCTCAACGACAACGACACTTATACTCACCAGTCTCCACCAAAATATGCAAACTACCCCTATGAGAGGTATTTTTCTTTTCTTTTGATAAAAATAAAACTGTATAATAAGCGATACAGAACTTTGCAAGTATAATCACATAAAATCAAGCGGCGTTAGGTAAAACTTTTATAAACTTGTTATGAATATCGTAACTTTGATCTTCAAAATATAGTAAATTATACCATCAACCCTTAACGCATACCAAGATAGGACAAGAGATGTCTTCTTATCAAGAAGGCTATTAACATTCTCGAAAAACTGTACGATCTTTTTAATAGTTCCATCGATTAGCATTAATATATTCTTTTTTAGAAAAATATTATACAATATCGCGAAACATTTCACTCGAAGGATTTTATTAAAGTAAAAAGTACGTCAAAATAAAATTACGCTCTGACCAGAAATTATTAACAGTCACTGTGTACGCTATCATTTCGTAAAAGCGCGTTATAATTAAATTTTATTAAAAGGATAATACCGTTAAACAGCTTCGAGGCAAATACTAAAAGTATCGGATAAGCGTTTTTTCATCCAGCAAAAATTCAACAAGAACGTACTGTAAAATGGTAAGAAACTTCTAAAATTCTTTAATACGTCAAGAAGTTGGCGTTCGAGTCTAAAGTGGAGATAAAAAAATGCTTGTTTTCACCGAAAAGGCGAAAGCTCAAGAGATCGTTTTAAGCGTCTTAAGAAAATTATAGCCCGTAAGCATGGAACGTTGAAAAAGTAAATTCGAAGAACAGAATATTATTTGGAGATTGTTTTATTGGGCATGCGCATAAAGGAGCGCAACCACCTCTCTATGAACGCTTTCTACATACGAAACGGTTGTGTGCTGAACAAACATCGGACCAATCTCGGTTCACTTCTTCCCTCGCGGCCTGCTTTCACGAATCTCCATCCCTGAAACCATCCTTTCATCCCTCGTGGTCGTGGGTTTTTCGACGCTTCTCTCGTGCGATTGAAAGTAAAGGGAGAGAAAAGAATTAGAGCGATGTTCATCGATTAGGGACGAAGGGTGAGAAAGCATACAACAGTGAAATAGCAAACAGAGAACTTTTTAGGCCTTTAGGCTTTTAATCATTTTTGATAACGTTAGAATCCCAAGGAGAAGTGTAACTGGAAGTCCGCTTTATTGCGGAAGGCAGAATTATGAAATGTAAATAAATAAATAAAGTAACTTTAGAATCTTCAATTTTTAATGATTTAAAAATCTCTGATTTTTAATAATTTTAGGATCTTTAAGAGAAGATTAATCTTAATAATTTTGGAATCTCTGGACAATTTTCATAATTTCATTGATCGATTAAAATGATTTTTGATTCCAAAAATTAAAGTTTCGCGTGAAATTTATTTTTATCAATATCCATAGTTTTTAACAACAAAACACGAGATTCAGTATAAAATAATTTTTTTACCATCGCGCCGGTGTGAAATTTTAAGCATGGACTCTGTGTACCTGGAAAATAAGTCGAATACAGAACGTAAAAACGCGTAAAATAGGTTTGAAGTAGAAAAAATGAGGTTTGTAGAATTGTAAAGTGCTGTACCGAGCAGGATTTTTTATTCAAACGAAGTACTTTGTGGTCGAAAGTTTTACGGATTCTAAAGCGATGAGAGCAACAGGTCCCCTACTAAATGTTTCATATTTTTAACTAATTGTTAAGAATTTCAAACGGATGAGATAACCTCGTTAAAGACCGTAGAGAATTTTAAAGTTTGTCGTTTTGTATATAAAATCTGGTTATAGACGGTCTCTACTGATACCATCTTTCGGTTTAAATCTTCTTCTTTGCAAATCAATTAAAAATTCTTTCAAATAAAAACTATTTATACTTATGTAAATTATTATGAATTTATAAATATATTTAAATTTGTTTTGGCCAGACACGAAGGCCTAATGTAAAATAAACTGCCTTGCATAACTTACGTGTAATAACAGCTGGACAAATCTTTAATTCTGTGGTTGACGAGGAAAAAAACAAAAAATGTTTATCACGGAAAACGTATAAATATAAACTCGTTGATTCGATAAACGCAACAACGATGAGCCTTTGCGTCATTCTTATGCCAATACTATTGATCGAACTGAAAGAAGCTTTCAACACGTTGAATGCTAGCTTTACAGGGATTACCCGTGGCGCCATAATGAATTTTTTTATTATGCGATAAATGTAACGGTGAAATATTATAGGTCTATATTTCATGTATAAATAAATTTATTTTTATATGTTTTATACTGTATTAATTTCGTCACGCCGTTGTAGTAACGATGGTGATAATGAACAATCGACATTTGTTCAAATTTTTTGATTTTATTTTTACCAATCTTGGTACTCCGGTTACCGGTGACCTTCATGGCGGCACCGACAAGTTGAGTGTCGGTGACCGATGACCCCCGTGGCATGTGACATGCTAAAATGAACGCGGTTCCGATCAGTCCTTGAAAAACTGCGTGATTCTCGTTTACAATAACATCATGACAGAAAAGTAATTTCAGATATAAAATATCTCAAGTTTTACAGTTTAGGTGTTAGATGCTGTGAAAAATTGAAATAGAATAAAATTATCTAAAATATAATAACATAAGTCCAAACGAAACGTTTATGAGTCATTCGCGATTCGATGACGTTAACTAAGCATTACATGCTATTTCCAATGAAATTAAGACAAAGTACTGTATAATTAATTTTATCGTAAATTATGTATCCCATGAAACAATGGAACGAACTGTGAAACGCGAAAACTGGAAAATTTCAATCTTCTCCTTCCATCGTTTTTGAAAGCAGCAAAATCGTAATTCAGAATGGAAACATTGTAAACACGATATTATGTTCATAGAATTATCAATTCGAGTAGGTACATGATTTATTGTAACGTAAAACCGGACACTAACGATGATCGAGCATAATTCCCTTTCGCATAATTACTCGAGTTCTCTAATAAACGTTCACTAAATCAACCAAGGTTGCTCGTTCGATTGAAACGAAAAACCATTCGAATAAATAGTCTGAACGTTTAAAAAGCGGATCGAGAGGCAAGTTATATCAAGGTTTCCACGAAAAGAACCTACAAACGTCGCTAATAATCGCTGAGAACGAATCACCAACCAAAGCTAACGCGTTTGCCGATCGTGTTACGATAATGACGCGCTACGTCAAACCATTTCGATCTTAGATTTAAGCGAAGTTTTTTCTTCCTCATCTTACATTCATCTATCGGTATATTGATTCTGGATAATGGAAAAAGTCACGGAACTGCGACCAATAGAAACTTGTTAACACGTTGCGAGAATTCTTTTTGTTCTTTCCTCCTATTAGAAGTGGATCAGCGAGTATTGATCGATGAAATAAAGTAATAGATGCAGATGGAGTTTCACTGAAAGATCGTATAACACTGTCGTCTAGTTGATACTTCCATGGACCCAGTTTCGATGGATATACTTTGACGTAAAACGCGACTAATTACTTCCATCGAACCACGTTTACCGTATCGTGCAACTATTTCCCTGGAACTGTTCCATTTATCGCCGGTACTCGTTAAGGAAACACTTCCTGTCCTTGGCTAACCCGGTCGTAGAATGCCTCCTGAATGCTCCGTGATATTTTCAGAAATTCTAGGGAATTTGAGGTCACTTGTAATCGTTGTTCGTGACGTTACACGTCTAATACGTGATTCTTGTTTAGACACGGATTGATATAATGCAGCGATTTTCAATTTTTGTTCAACCTACCGCGCGTCTAAACTAATTATCCAGCAAAATTCTGCTAAAATTCTATTGAAATTCTGGTACGTTAAAAAATATATTATATTTGATTTAACATATGCCATATGCTGTATAGCTATCGTTATGTTTATTTTCTTGAACGCGTTCAATTTTTATATATTTTGCTTTAAAAGATAGATTGAGATGTACGAGGTAATGTTTATTCTTTGTAATGTGTTATTTTGTATTGGCACTGTTGGAGGAAAACACTCCACTCTTCCAGGAAAATTCTACGTCTGCTCTACTGTTTAGTTTTCCTGATTTTCGAACCTATTAAGCATTATCTATTACTAAATTAATTTGAAGGGCCTTCCAGACCAATAGCCTTTTCTGGAATATGCCTTGTGTAGATGGTGCAGCGAGATGTAAACAAACTGGATTTTTGGAATTATAAATACCATAGGCCCATGGCTTCGGGGCTCTATTGTAATGTCACGCTGTCAGCGTGCAGATCTGGATTAGCATACACTGAACTTATACCGTTATACTCGAATATATTTCTGTTACACATTAACAGAATACAGATAACCCCAACAGGTACAATTTTTCTCCAACGATGTTATTTAAATGGTTCATGTTGTTGACAATTTTTTAATCCGTGAAATTCCTGTTTTAACCATTTTAAAAGATTCAATTTATTTTACCTAGTTGGTCACCGATAACCACCGTGGCAACTAACGTGTTAACGGCGTGAAAAATTAAATTAAAGCAGAATCGTGAAAACACTGTAAATTCCCACCGATAAAAATTCAAAAATAAATGTACCAAACAAGTATCGGTCTTTTAAAATCAACGTCTAAAATACATGTACAAATCTCAAAAAGTAGTTTCCACGATTTTCTCCAGGAACTAATAGAAACAGCATCACTACTTCCCTTACAAAATCCAATCGATTCGAAACTCGTCAACTTTCAAAATCCACCTTAGATTCCCTTGGAAAACAAAAGCAAAAAAAAAAAATCATTTGTTTGAAGCAATTCAGCAAGGTTAGCCTGCGAAGGGAAACTCAAGATAAAGTGTTTCTCCCTAGTGGGAAGGTAAATTGTGACGACGGGCCTCCGGCCGCGTTAACGATGACACGTTCACATTTCCGGCACGCAACGTTTGCCTCTCACCTGATTACAACACTTCATCGTTCATCTTTGTTGATGTCTCCAGAAAAATTTTTAATCGATTAATATTATTATTATTGTTGTTATTATTATTGTTGTTGTTATTATTATTATTGTTGTTATTATTATTATTGTTGTCGTTGTTGTTGTCGTTGTTGTCGTTGTTGTCGTTGTTGCCGTTGTTGCCGTTGTTGCCGTTGTTGCCGTTGTTGCCGTTGTTGCCGTTGTTGTCGTTGTTACTAGTATTGATATAATTTTGTAACGTCTCATGGAGAATCTTTTCGAGTGCCATGAAACATTACAGACGATGCACAGGACCCGAGCCTAAGATTTGTAGCCTTGATAACCGGCCTCATGAATTATTGATGAGACATTTGAATTCATTTGAATGGCACGGCACGAAATCGCGAAGAAATCTCCGAGTATCGACGAGAGGATATCATCGCCTGACCTATCGTCATCCTCGTACGATTCGTGAACCTGCATCTCATTTTTCTCTGCTTCTTTATGCCAGTTAATGCCACTAAAACTGCCGCGTGATCGATTCTCTGCTAATTTTGGGGAAGAGTTTGCTTTTTCTTTGACTTTGGTCTTCGCTGAACTTGTTAGCGAATCTGTTTCGCTTTTAGTGGGCGTAAGAAATAATTTAAGTATGGAATTATTTGAATAATCCTTCAGTTCGGTATTATTTTAATAATTCTTCAGATAAGATTATTTTAATGATTTTTTCAAGGGTTGGAATAATTTCAATAGTTTCGCAAAAGACATTTTTCTATTTTAAGATCGTTGAACGTTATATAGAATATTTTATACGATCGCTGGCGATTCCTGAACTTGCACGCTATTTCCTTCTTCTTCTTTCTCTCGCGGATTACATCATTGGAACTTTCGTGAGATCGATTCCTCGCTATATGTTGACTCGTGTGTAACTTTTTCTTTATTCTTTCTAAACTTCGTTATTGAATCTTTTCCTGTCTTAATGAATATAAGAAGGAAGTTAAGTAATGTCAATAGAATTCTTGTATGAGAGATACCAATACATCCTGTTATTAGACTTTCATTATTTAGAAGAATGAAAAAAGAAAAAAATAATGTTAACTCAGAAAGAAGATATATCGATGTCTCAAGTCGTGTCATGTGCGATGATTCGAGAAATGAACAAATGTTATATAAATTACTTGAGCTAAGGAGGGCTGTATAATTCCAAAGATATTAAAAATCGTGATTTTCCTCAAACCGCCCTGCAATTATTATTTCACTTAAAAGCTAATTAAATTATACACGATAGTTATTACTAATACACGCGATCGCTCATGGTAATTATATCTTTTAAGTTACGACGAGATAAAGAATTGCTTCAACCTGATAGACTCTATTTAACCATTCGCAAGTTAATTAAAATATTTCCGCCAGGACTTGTTTACAATATCGATTGCAATAATTCCCCATGATCATGAAAAGGAAAAATCGCGTCTCTGTCTCTCCTCCTGTTCCACGTGCGCGATCGTTTTCTTCACGACGTACCTGGAAAAAATCGTCGATACTACAAATAACTGATTTTTTTCCTCTTTCGTGTAATATCAATCCATGAGCCAGCTGAGCGTATCCAACTCGATATTTCCAAGGATACCTGGCTGAAAACGCATAGCAGTAGGGAATAAATGGAATTACAGTTATCGAAAATCGTAGAAAACAAGCCCGAAGAGCTATCTGACGTCCATCGGTGGAACCCACCGAGGAACGGTCGACAAACTTCGGAAATGTGGTCAGTCGAAGCTTGCTTGGTCAACAATAAGGGACAGGGCATGTCCTGAAAATTGATCATGGACGAAGGGGAAATAATTAATGTACAATATATCCAGTCCATATACAATGTATTAAAATTACATACGTCATGATTAACGTCTAACTGTTAAAAATGTGATGGCAATATGGGGAAATATTTTTCGTAATTGACAGAAAAGCTTTAACCATTTAATCATCGTTTATATAGATTTCATAAAAAATTCAAATGTTCTATAATTAAGTAAATAAATTGCGATTAATACACGTTTAACATGATATCAACGTACATTTCGATCGAATAAAAGCAAACTTAATTTTACTAGCTAAAAATGTGCTTAAGGTAAAGTTAGTCCTACTAAAAGTTAGTCACAGATTAAGATCATCGAATTTTATTGCATTCTAAATCACCTTATTTTGACGATTCGATATGCGTACGAAGAAACATGAATATAAACATACATACAAAGAGACATATGCTTATGTGCATGCATGTATGTACGTGTAAGTACCGTACATGTATGCACGTGTACCGTTCAACGGTACAGTCACCTGTTTTTATGCCGCAGATACAAGTAATTAACACCGTATGAGTTGTTATTCGCCTTCAAGACAGATTAATTACAATGCAACTTGTTCAGAACAATTTGAAGCAGTTATAGAATGTTGACATTTCGACTTTGACACATGCACGCTGCTGTACAAGGAATTGCTTCATACGCGAGGAATTGCACTGTCCTCCTCGCGCGCACGGCTTCTCCGAATCTCTTTCATCCACAATAAATTATTTCCTTTTACAAACAAACCATCCATTTTAAAATCGTATTTAGCGTCGATGAAATTTTAATTACTCGCCGTGAAAACGTCGCGATTGTTTTCGACACCCCTCTTTGCCGGGACAAGAAACGATACAATCAAGAATTCCTTCGTATACGGAAAAGAGGGTCATACGCGCACGCCATAGCTGTACATTTCTACGTCTTCCCTTTTTTACCGACGACTCACGTTCTAACGTTCTAAAATTGGACCAATCAACGATCCTTTAATTACTCGTCACGGAGACTTGGCAATTGTCTTCGACACGTGACTTTGCCAGGACAAAAATTATTCCATCAGAAATTCCAGATTCTACGGATAAGAAGGACACGCGTAAGAACGTCGTTTCCGTCATCCTGGTAACTAATTACTGATTCTACCTTGTTCGTTAATTGCACGATTTCTCGAGATTTTCGAGAAAAAAAGAAGAAGAAAGAAAGGAACAAGAAGTAAAGGAAAACGATTCATACGCATACTACATAAAACTGATCGAATCATTTGAAAAATCCAAGCTGGCTCGAGGGGATTTTTTATCGAGAACGCCGGTGTAGTATCAACGTAGCGTCGCAGTAACGCAACGTTCAGCCATGCGACAGAAAAATGTATCACCATGAACACGAGCTTCTTTGCGTTTATCGACGAGATTCGTCTGACTGGCATTGAAGATGATCGATGCAACTCAATTACGGACCGAAGATACCTTCGCTTATTATTACTACTCTTGCTTGTTATTACTTCTTACTTCGTAGCAAACGTTTCCTGAATTTGTTTCGCAATTATCAAGTTACCATCGCAGTACGGTGTGCGATGGACAAAAATAGAAATAGTCGTTTTGATCTCATTACGCCGATATGATATCGTCAGCGCGTAAGTAAGTAATATTATAATTGTAAACAATAATCGTCCGCGGAAGCAATAGAGGATTGGTAAAAAGGGAGGATTAGTAAAATCGTTAGCACATCAAAGTCTAATCACTTGAAAATTAGCTCGTTCACTGTACGTTCTTGTTTGTTAGCTCTTGTTAAATAGCGTTTGTTACGACTTAAATATGAAGAATTTGAGCAAAGATACGTGCAATTTTAATTTCTAATTAGAAAATTTCTTCCTCCCTTCAAAGAGCAATTTGAAAAATATCGTTCAAACCACCTTACATTAATTTTGATCGTTCTGTGTCAAGAAGGTATCGTATCACAAAGTTACATGCTATGTAACTTTCGTTACAAACTGCTACATTCGATGTTCATTATTTTTTTAGTTGGATCTTTAGTTAAAATTAAAGTTACACGAAAAGTCTGTTCTTCGCCGAATGTCAGCGCAATATCTGAAGACACGGAAGGGAAGATAAATGATTTCTGCATGACGCTCACGATAAAGTGGTAGGATTTATTTACTTAAGCAACACTTCTCACACTGATGTGTGGTGATAAACAAAAAAGCAAATATTCAAAATATTTCGAGTCAGGGAGATACCAACAAAAATTTTATAAACAGGCTTTTACTCGTCAGATCTCCTGATATCAAGCTGCAGAGAGACTGCACGTTATATGCGTCTTTTATCTTCGTCGTGAGTGCTCGCCCAAATGCCGTACTGCGATGACATGGCGAATTTTTTTCTCGTTTAACATGTTCAAGTCGGGAGGATTTCTACGATTCCTGCTTTCCGCTCAGGAGAAAAAAAGAAAAAGGTGGAAACAATTTTCTCGCTTGATTTTTATTTCACAAATATTAATTCGTTATTGTTGAGAAGTATTGAAAAAAAAGTAAATAAATGATGTTGATACGTGCATCGATTTCGCACTGAAACGTGTTAATTTGTCAGTACATATATATTTACTGCTGAAGTTTATTTGTTTTTATATCTTCATAAATATAATTGAAAAACAATATCACAAATTATTTACAAATGTCAATGATCGCGTGGGAAAAACAGAACGTTCGTGATAAAATTGTCACCTGGTAGACCAAATGTATATTCTAGAATTATGGACATTTTTATGAATATGGAATATTTAGCAAAGCGCGAAGATAAATGTTTATCAATGGCAGATAACGCGAGAATAATCCGGGAATAATATGTTAAGAGAGAACACAATACAATTATTGTTCGAGTGGAGTATTTCATTTTATAGTTTCCAGAAGATTGATTTTCTCGGACAGGTGTTCGCGTTCGAATAAAAAATCCAGCAAATGGAGGTCGAAAATAGTATTTCTTACGCCATGGTGAAGGAATCGGTCAAATCAACTGATGGTATTATAATATATATCGTATCTACATTTCTAACGTGTTGCTAACGATGTTCTGGTGTTCTATCGTTCATATCTTTAATTCATGTTTATAACGCTATGAACACTGATCGTTTATATGATAATATCCTAGAAACTGAAACGGAATTATTCTAAGAGACGTAGTTCCTTCCGTCGATTTTATTTATAAATTAGTAATACTGACTAATCAAGATTATGGGAAATATTGCGATTGATTTAAGAACAATATAAGAGAATTGTAGTTTGTATAACATAGGCCATGAAAAGCAACAGGAGATTATGAAACTTGTCTTTAAGGGAGGAAAGTTTCACTTTGTTAAAATGCCATTCTTCAAAGTATGATTTTACTCGACGAATGAAAGAATAATGGTAAATTAGATAATATAGATTTAGAATAATTGAATAAAAGCTGTGTGGCATTTTATATTCTCCAAATAAACGAGAACAGAATTATAAAATAGAAAGGAATAAAAAGAATAGAGAGTCGGATCCAGGAAAAGTACTACAAATAAAATTAGGGTAGAGAAGTATCAAAATTAATGCAAGAGTGTATTAAAATTTTATCAAAGTAGGATATATTTTCCCCAAAGGGAAGCAACATACCTCCGAACCGATTTGATTAAGAAGCCACTAACCAAAGTTCCCTCAACGAAAAGGTGGTGAACATCAAAGGAAAAGTTGGCAAAAACATGATGGCAGTTTCCGGTAAAGCACAATCTCGCAAGATCATTTTTTCGTCACGCACTAGCCCTTTCGTCGAACCCATTAGACTCCCTGTGGCCATGGAGCTAAATGGAAGGTCGAATTATAGAAAAAAAGGTCTCGGTTCCTTGTCGGAAATCGAAGAAAAATATACTGTAACTCGATCGAAAAAAAAAGGAATGTACTTGCTAGAAAATACAAGAGACATGTTTAAAAGAAAATTGCAATTTTCAAATATTTTCCTTTATAAACTGTTGGTACTTTTTTACAGGATTGAAACGATCGATAGGGAAACTGTGTCAATTTGGTGCATAATTTATAAACGATAAAACGGAAGTATCAAGGATATATCGATTCAAGAACTCTGTCTCTTCCTATTATTTCTCTGACGTAGAGAGATGTCCTTAATTAAAATATTCCAAGTCGAACGATTCTGCGCATTGCTTCGTAAATGGACAATATTTATCATTTTTAACGTGCACGCTGCAATGACTTGAAAAGGGAGTTCTGAGCTCTGTTTGCTCTTAACGGTGTATTAATATTCGATTGAAATGAGAATCTAGAAACAAAGGGAGAGAATATTTTTATCGCAATAAATGTAACGATAAACGAAAGGACACGCGTGCATGTGAGAGGAAAGAAAATGGATGAAAGCGTGCTTCAAAGAAACGATAAATCCCCTTGAAAACAAAGCCGATACGGATAAACTAAAAAGTTTTTTGAAAAATTCTATTAATGAAAAGGTCATAATGAATATATAAATATACATAAGTGGCAAGTGTATTCTCCAGTCAAATAATTATTAAAATTGTTAAAATTGTTAGAAATTGAAACAAAGTTCTTTAAAGCCATTATAATTACCAACTTACACGTAATTTATATTTAAAAAATTAAAACTTCCAATATAATTAACTTGTTTCGACCTTTTGCCTTACACGATTTTTTTCTTTTTTCTAAAAACATTCCACGGTCGGCGCATCAAACATAAAAAGAAGATTAAAAAGGAAACACCAAACAGATTTCACAAAGGACGTAACCTAACATACAAACACTCACCACCCTAAAGAAATAAATCAATCAAATTCGAAGATGGTATCCCACTGGTGGTAGCCATCCACATGCTATATTGCTATATCACTAAACTATAATATTTTACCAAATGTCCTACTGGACAAATTGTAAGATATAAATAAATAAATAATAGAAAAAAAAACATTCCGATTGTTCCCTATTTAGATGATTGAACTATTTAACCATAAGCTATACACGCAATACTGTATAGTTACTAAACAATATAACTAAAGTGTAATTAAAGGAAGCATAGCTAGCAAAATGGCGTTAAATGAAAGTGGCCGTTAAAAAGCAAAAGATACAGAGCGCGATATAAGTAAAACAACCTAAGGTTTATTACACATCTCGAAATGGAAAAAGTCTGTTGAAAAAATTGTTTAATCAGCTAGTTAAGTAAGAGTTAAGTAAGGAAGTTACTTAAGAAAATGATATACCTGCCAAGTAGGACCGAAGCGAAATTGAAGGACGATTAGATAACATTTAACCGTGTCTTTTCGTCGAACTCGTTCAAGATCGTTTACGCCGGTGAACTTGAACTTAAATGTGTATTCGTAAAAAGCGAATGGAACCAGGCAGCCAGGATGGCCTTGCTTGCGGTAGTTTCATCCATTCATGGGAGTCACTTCTCTCGTCTTTATATAAAGAAACGATCGTACAAATTGCTTTTCGGCTCTTACCTTGATATACAGTTAACCGTCTCGCATCTAAACCTTCGAAATTGCACGTTTCTTCGCTCCATCCTGGAGAACACGACGTTGAAATAATTCTATGAAAATTTGTCAATATTTTTCGAGTCAAGGAAATCGCTAATATCTTGAAATTTAACAATTCAGAAAGACGAACAAAGAGAAGAAAATTATAAAGTTACTTCGAAAGAGGGAAAGTTACCATTTTTCTATTAATTTACAATTTCTCTCAAGTCACAGTTTTTAGCGTGAGCTCGCGAACCAAAGAGAAATTGTAAATTATCGATTTACGAAAGTCAAGATATTTTATATTTCCCAAATAAGCAAACTCGATATCGTAAAATACTACGAACAAGGAAGATTGAAAAGAATGGAAAGATGTCGTAGAACCGATCGAATAATACTACGTGTAAATGAAGAACGAATGACCAAAAAACAGGAGAAAATATAGAAGCGGCAGGAGAAATCAGATGGATACGAAACTCGAAGGAAGAAGGACACGCTGAGAGGCAAATATTACGCGCAGCTGTAAGAGCTGACACATATTATGCAAGCCAATCGGAATATCTGTTTCGTAGTGACGGTCATGTCTGTTTCAAAAGCGAACAATTCGATAACGACCAGCATAAACATTATCTCTAACATTAACGACAGATTACGAAACCGCAACATAGGAACTGAACGGTGTCCCTCGTATATTTCCTTCTTTTCTGGCCATTCTAAAGGCTGCTACAGCTTCCAGTTTACTAATATGGTATTCTTCTGCTTACGTCTATGCGTTTCTTTAAATATAGAAATCGAGCCTATCATCGTGTAGAGAAGGACATCAGGAAGTAGAACGAATGATCTATCGCGCTGATAATCACCGTCATCGTTACATTTTTGCTTGCTGTCTTTCTTTCTGATTTTTATTTTATTAGCAATCATGCGTAATACCACGATTTGCGTCACAAGAGAAGGGCGAATGACGCGATACAGAAATTTCTCAACCGATAAGCAAAGTAATTGCATTCTTGTTTGAAATTGGAACTCCAGACAATTTTAATACCGTTCTTTTATCCGTGCTTCGGGATAATATTAACGCTGTATCGTTTGATCTTCTCCGATGCATTCTACTTCTCATTGATCTTTTAATTCTTCTGATTTTACACGTCGTTCGTTTTTAATTTCTCCAACATTGTTCTCTCGTTAATCTTCAAGCATGAAATTACCCTTTTTTTAATAGATGTCTGTATAGTCTCATCCTCTTCGTTGATGCGGCATCTATTAATTCTTCGTTAGTTGGTCATATTATTCGTATAACTATATAGTTAGTTATTCGCGTTTAACTTTCTCAACATTGTTCTTTCAGCCATGTTCATAGCCACTAATTTTTCTATTTTTAGGCGTTAACCGGTTGTTACGACCGTTCGCGGAGAGACGCGGTCGCGAGGAAAACGCATCAGCGAGAGGCGTAAATTCTCGCTACGATTCGGTGAATCGACGCCGCGAAGTAGTCGTTCCCCTGTTTCGGTTAGGATAACAGAGGTGGTTGAATGAATATGACACAGTAGTAAGTTATATTTCACCGTTTATTCCACAACTCATAACGAGGCTAGTTACACTGGTGCGTATGTACGAGATGAGTGAGTGACTGATCTACGGGAGTGTATACCCGGTGGAAGGATGTTGACCGTTCGAAGGATGTGAAATCAGTACTGTCTTGGGAGACGATGATGTGTCGGAGGAAAGCTAAGGATGGGTGTGTCTAGCGCACGGGACCATCGGATTTGTTCGTGACGATTTGAGTTAGGAGAGTGAGGGAGTAGGCTTCGTCGTTAATTGGTTAGACGAAGGGTCTTAAACGTCCTCGACAGAAAGTGGTTAGTGGGAGGAAAGTTGCAGCGTACGTGAGAAAAACTAACTTTCCCTTGTTAATCCGTGGTAGACAATAGTCTCTAGAAATTCCTCGGAAACAGATGTTTGTTTCGTTTGAAGGACCTTTTCTAGGAAATCTATGAAATTTATGGAAGGTCCTTGAAACTATGGAGGATACGCTGCGAGTATCCGAAGACATCTGGTTGCCATATTGTCTGCGGTGTGTGGCCTCGGCTAGGTAGAGTGTTACGCGACGTAACACCGGTTGAAATTTTGTTTTTTTCAAATTACAGTCAATTCTATTTACGCGCTGTTTCAAATTACTCCAGAAATAACATTTCAGTTCTTATAGCTGACTTATCTAAAATTCCTTAATTGCCGAGAAATGTAACGGAAAAGGTCTTACGTATTTTCGTTGGGTTATTCCAAGGCGTAACAAAAAATTGGAATTTTAAGTAGAAAACATTATCCATACCATTTATCCGTTTATAGAAGAGTGTAAATGGCAGGTAATAACATTATTTTCCTCTAAAGTCAACTGGGAAAGAATGGTCGCTACTTAGGCTATAATTTATTAATAACATACTTTACGCTTACATACGTAAAGCAAATATCTTATTTTTCCTAGAAAGTTCAATTTTCCTTGTCATTAGCCAGAACTCTCTTGTAGTTTACACATGTTTATGTATGTAGTTTACACATGTGTGTTTATTTCTTTGCATGATGTCTGCATTAAGATTCTGATCTATGGAAACATCCATCCACGGAAGATTACCGAATGATGTCCATGTTTCGAAAATTTGTCGCAGATTTTTACACGTGAGTAATGTTTTATGAAATTAAATAATTTTAAATAATTTTTTTTAGTAAGCTTTATCTAGAATGTATTATTATCTACAAAAAAAAACAAATCAAGGAATTTGTCAGGATATCGTTTATATTAGGACTTTCTTGAATATTAAAAAAATTGTAAAATTTCTAATTGCATCGCGCTTTCTCGTAACAGAAAATAGCAGATACTTTACGATATGCTACTATTAATCTGTAACAAAAATTGGTCGGCGATATTACCGTGCGATATTATAGCGTGTCGCGTAACACGACGACGAAAAGAAGGATTTATGTTCAGAAATAACGGAAATGCGATAAAAAAAGAGATGAAGTATTTCGAAAATGTGAAGAGACTGCACTTTTTGTAGACATAAAAGATAGATAAATAACAGTGTTGCCTGAAGACATAAAGAAAATGGATAGATAATGGTGTTGCCAGAAAAATCGCTGAAAACTGAACATACCTAAAACTGACAATGAGTAAGTTCTGTGTGTTCAAGTTGAAACATCGAATTATTGAGAACACCTTTAATTTATACACGAACGAATGTTAATTTAATGTTGCTTTTTAAACCTAAAGTCAAGTCGATTCTGCTTTTCCAATAAAATTATGTCTCATATCACGCAATGAGAAAGCATAGCTTCATAGCTATCGGTAAATCGTGGTAATTGTAAAAAATTAATCTGAGAGTTCTAAATATTTAAATAATTTTATAATTGGTATGTAAAATGATAGCTATTTCCTTTTAAAATTCTGATTCAACTAATAGTCAAAATTTCATTTTTCGTATTTACCGTGTTGATTATCGAACCCTCGACGCTATATGGTTGCTCTCATAAAACGTTAACACCTAAATTCGCTAACTCAGATGTCAAATAAAACGATTCGCTTTTATTAAACGCAAGTGCCTTAAAAATCTCAAGGTCCTCCGAATTGAACTCCACAATAGATCCAACCTTTCTACTCATTTCGACATTAATGGGCCTTGGTAAATAAAAATTCTGCCACAACTTGGGACGAAAGTTGGACTTTGAAACATTGGTTTGATAGTGGTGCAAGGTTTAGGAAGTTCCGCGTAACATCGATCATTGTAATTGACACTTATTGGACAAGAGAAAAATAGATATTTTCGTAAATAAACTAAACTCATAAAATGAGACACGCAAAGTAAAATCGAGTTCTCAAACACAAGGAATTCGTAAAAATATAAAACATTTTACAAAGTTATTATCTTTCTAATTGCTCGTGAAAATGGACAATTAACAACTTCTAATCTATAGATAAAATATAACGATGCTAATAGAGCAATAATTTTCAAAATGCAACGATATCAATAAAATACAAATTTCCAAAATACGACTATGCAAGGATAAACGATGTTTACTAGAGCCTAGAAATAGTAAAGAATATAAATTTGAAGAATTTGATTTAAGAATTACAAATAAAATCGCCTTTTCCATTATACGATTGTTTGATTTTCTACTCTTTAAAAACGAACGCCGAATGGTATTTAAACATACGGAATACAAACACGTGTTACAAGCATGTTGCATTCATCCGTGGGAATGTAGTAACGCTTTACGCACTTCCAGATATCTTGCTTCCTTTATTCATAAATTAATTCACGCGGCCGAAGGCCGCCGCGTTTCAGAAGAAATCGATTCAAAATTGCAAAACTTATGTGCACGTGCTATCTTTCGCTCTTTTTCCACAGACGCATGCTGCTGTAGCTTCATCGTAGTCCTTTATTGTATAGCGCTTAAGCTGTTACCACACATTATTCTCTCATTAATCTCAATGATATTGCTATCCCAAATTTGTGTCTTGCAATTCAATCTCGTCTTCGTATTCGTCTTTGCTTTGATCGATATTGATATTTGAGAAATGATCTCCAACACGTTAGAGACGAAACTACAATAAAATATATCACACATAGAGAATTATAATTAATTTGAAATTTTAATCTAAATTATAAACGAATAGGCCTACACACAAAAACAGACTTACAAAAAAGTATTCGAATTTTTTTTACGAATATATTATCTGTACTATTGAAGATATTTTGAAATTTCATTAAATTATATCGCTAATGTTTGTGACGTATCTGGAAATGTATCTAAGAGCTGACAGAGAGAGAACAATATTAAATATTGAATATTGAATTATGAAAATTATTAATATTAGATTATACTGTTGATAACGTTGATATAAGCTGTTTTTTTTCTTTCTTAAAAATCATCGAGCTTCGCTCTTGCATTTATAAAAATCTTCGAAGAAAGAGATCCCGAAATAGAAATTAATACACATGATGAAATAATTTGCAGGAATGGCAAATTGTGCAATCGTCTACACGAAATAGTAATTTCGTGTTTTGCAGGCATAATTGCTTTCCAAACAGCTATTAGACAATAAAACTTTATCTTCCGCAATCAACATCAAACATACATTTTAACGTCGGAAAATTCGCCTGAACTATATTTTATTTACTCGAAGATCATTAAACATTAATTGAATCTAATCTAATTTTAAATATTATCGCTTTTCCTCGAGGTGCTCCTCCTAGCTGGCAAGCAACATGTTCTCTTAATAACTTCTCTATCTAAAATCAATCTTTCATATCATGGATCGTTAATTTATGCATCATCGCGATGTCTAACCAGTTTCTGATTTCCACGAATATTACCTATGAAAATTATAGGGAAAAAGCAGGATAAATTACGTTTTATATTTTTTACGGAGCAGTTTTAAAATTGAATACTGTACAGTAAGACTGTAATAAGTCACAATTTTTGTTTCTTTTTCTTTTTTTTTCATTATACACGATAGAAATTATTTGATTTTGGAATTGAATATGTGTTCTTGCCATACTTTTGGATATTTTGAAAATATTAATACGCTTATATTATATAAAATCCATAAAACTAATCTTATCTTTCTACCCGCGGTGTTCGATTTAATAACATCACACCAAAGTTGTTGTTTTATTTGATTTTAGGAATCTTTTCGTATATTATTGTAACTTCAAAAATATCAAAGTATTATTCATTTTAACAGATATGCACATTTTACTTCGACAAAATTTCCTCAGTTACACGTATCTTCGTATTTAACAGAATTCTTTCCACTTTTAACTGAAGCGTTTATTTTAAAAGTGATGTAAGTATATTTTTCGACAAAAATTGATAAAACGAGAGACTTACGTGTACTTTAACGTAAAACTTTTATTTATAAACGAATTATAATTTCACTCTTATATTTCGTTCGTTTGAATCAATCGAAACATCGTTAATAAATGGAATAGCATAATCGCGTAATCATAATAATTTTGAAAGCGGTATAAGTCTATTTCTTAATGATCTGTAGCTTGTCCAAATAGTCGAGGCAGCAATAATTAAAAAGAAGTGATATCGAAATTAAACAGCAGTATTTTACGTGTTTCAATTCTTCAACGACAAGCTTCCGACTTAAACTTTATATTTATCGTGAATCATCAAATCTTCTTTTCGATTTTATTCAGAGGAGCTGATAAGGAAGTTTGCGATATGTGTGAAGCACCGTTTATAGCTGCGATTACGAATGCAAATGTTGTCGTCCTATGTGTGGACATACGACATGTAGACGAATCCCCGGGCATGTTGCGTTGTCATGTCGCAACGTTATCGGTGCTATCATGCACGCAAATTTTATAAGAACGATCAACGACGATGTATCTTTCCGTGATGCACCTTTTGGATTTTGTTAAATAACAAAACGCACTAGAGTTGCTGAAATAATTTATTCATCGTGCAGCATCAGAACAGAATATTTTTCTTCCGAGTTGGATTAAAATATTTACAAAATAATTATTTATTTACAAAATAATAAATATTTACAAAATTAAATAAAGAATGACTGTACTTCGATAAAAATTTGAAATCAATATCAAGCAATTACAGAAGATAATCTGTAAATATGCATAGTAATTATAAACAAACTGTACATAACGAGGAAATAATGAAACGAAAATTGGATACAAATCATAACGAGTATAACGAGTAATTGATATCAGAAATACCTATATATTCGCAACGTAGAATTGACGACCCTGAATAACAACATGCTAATAATCACCTTGTCGATCGAGTAATTAAAGGAACGTTATTGTCTTCTGTGAAAATCACAGTGCATACTTTCATAACGTCTTTATAAAGTCAGGCAAAAGCTATTGTATGCATAAAAATGGATTTATTAAAAGTATTAATTATGCACTATCCTGCAACAGAAAAGAGAAACCTCCTTCCTAAAAAAAAAAGAAAAAGAAAAAAAAAGGCGAAAGAAAAAAGATACTATATGCCTTCTAACGTTAATTTATGATACAGACGAACAAAAATGACAAGATCAATCAGCGTGATATACCGATTGTTCCAATCTTCTATGCTCTACAAGATGACGTAATTTTGAAAAAATATCAGCAAAAATCGTTATCTGTTTATGGTAATAATAACATCTCGCGACACACGTTGAACAGACCTATCAAACGGAATGATACAGGTATATTACTTATAAGTAATCCCGATGATTTAGCGCTTTTATCGACAAATCTTAGAAACAACATATACTGCAGCAACCGAGACAATCTTCGAATTTGCAGAAGATCGTTGTAACCAACGAAAAAGAACGTTTTATGAACGTTGTTCAAACCGCTCGCAGGAAAATACCTCTGTTTTAGATTTCCTCTTAGATCAACGCAAGACGATGACTTATAATTCTTATAAATATCGATAAAACGTCTTTCTTCACGCGTCTATTACGAAATCTATCCTCCACTGCGATAAAATATAATTAATATTTATCAACGAATTTCGAGAATTAAAACGACGAATAATTCGAATAGCTTTTCGCGTTCACGAAATCTTTCACGTTCGATTTCTATTGGCGAATTTTCAAGGAGGAACCCTTTACTGGAATACGCGCGAAATTCAAACTTCGTTTTCAAACTGTTCCGTTGCGTAAGAAAGATCGTAAGAGCGATCTTGCATCTCGCGTATATAACATGTAATTCTCTTCTTTTTTTTCTTTTTCAAGGGTATCGGGTTTCTGAAGCAAATATCTTTGACGGTTAAGTCCCTGCGTCTCCGTGTTTCGCGAGTAGATTTCATTACTCAGCGAATTTTCCTGAAGCTATCAATCGGGCTATTTTGTTTCGGGAATCAGAAAAACTACCGTGTTCTTTCGTGACAATTGATTTAATTAACTGCGGCTCGAGGAAGATAAAAACGGAAAATATCGCGCTCATTTATTTTCGGTGTCGAAGGTCGCACGAATAGAAAATTTGTAATCCTCGATTGGCATAATCGACACTATCCGATCATAATTTTTTTATCTCTCGGGTAAACATAGAAGGTCAAAAAATTAGAACTCCGGCGATATCGAAGTTTGGAAATTTGGAACTTGGACGATTTGAAAATATTTCAAAATTAGGATATTTAGAACTTCGAGCGCATCGAAACTGGAATATTTGGAAATTCGGAAATTTAGAAGTTCGACAATTTGAAAATTTGAAAGTTATTATTAGAAAGTTAAAATTGAGTGTTAAAAAATTTGAAAATGTCGATGCGATTAACCTCGATATTTTTCTATATATCTGTTGATTTTTTCGTTCACAATGTAACAAACCGAAGAACCGTAGAATTTTAATTTGAAAAAGATATCAAAAAACATTTACCATGTGAAGAAACATAGTGAAACAAAGTATGGTTCACTGAACGGTTGATTCGCTTTTACTCGAGTGCTATGCGAGAAAATGATGGATAAAAAAGAGAATTGCGTAAAACACAGAGAATTGTACAAGTCGAAGATAAGTAAATGATGTGATGTTGGAACAATAAAATTGCCGATTGAATGATCATTGCGAGTACCGTGTGAATTACGATGAAACCAACTTTATCATGATTCACACACGGTATACGATATACTTTTCAATTAATCCTATTAAATTTAATCACGCAAGACAAGCTGTTAATCAATTCACGTGTCAAGTATCATCGAGAACTAAAGTTTGTCTCTGTTTCTTTGTTTCTAAAGTCCTTTAAATTTAAATTCGTTAAGTCGTTAGTATATTTCCATATAGCTTTTACCCCATCAAATTCATTTTTTCTTAAATAGTAACATTGATTTTGTAAAATCTGTAAAACTAAAGCTACATATTACTCATTTTCCAACGTTTCTTTTCTACCATCGATTAATTAATGGTAAATCAATTTATATCAAATTTGTTAAATCAATTTCTATAACAATTAGTAATTAATATTAAAAGTCGAATAAATTAACGAGCCCCATTAGATAAATTCGTTCATTTCGTCGATAATGGAACGATTATTTCAAATTGTTTCATCGTTCGACTTTGAAACCACTCAAGGAACTATCAGTTACACGATATCTGACTAACGCTTCGACGGATGGATAATCAACGTTTGATTCACATGATCATTGTTTTTCCAGTTCACATATCATTAGCCGAATTCAATACCACGGTAAACCTGCGATACTAAAAATTACGTAATAATTTCTATTTTATAATCATTCTTTCCTACCTGAAAGAAATCGATCTTTCGTATATCATAAATCCCAATGTACGCAGCAAAGCAACTTAGAATTATACCTTTTTCTCTTTCTTGCTAAACAATTCATACTCAATTAATATTCCTGATCAATTAACCAGCCTAGCTGTCTGCTTATTATTGTATCTCTTCCAATCTGTACTATACTATACAAACAACACTGTAAATTACCATACGTAACATGGTGAAACACAGGAAATTCACAAATTCTCACTCCAAATACTCCGCAACTTCACCTCGTAATATCACTCAAATTTCCATGAGTCACCAACAGGCGAATTAAGTTAGTTAACCAAACACAGTTTGAGGAAACATATCAAACCATGCAACAACGTCGCAACGTTCTCGGAAGGTACACTCACCTGCGCGTCACCAGTTTATGTTTCTCGCTTTCCGGTCGCGTATACGTGTCGCGACAAAGCGACGAGAGAGAAAGAAGATTGCGGTGGTAGTGAGAAGAGCGAGAAGGGAAAAAAGCGTGCAAACGAGTCACGAGAAAACCCAACGGTCGCGGTGCAACAGGAGAAGCGGCTCTTTGGAATCGTAAAATCCCCGCAGTTCTCCAGTGACGTCTTCGACTTCGGCGTTGCTGTCGACAGGACGATCCACGGGGACCAAAGTCATCGTCCAATAGCCGCACACACGACGCTGGTGGGGCTCCGCTTTCGTTTGCACGCGCTATAAAGCCCCGCTAATTGTCCACGCGGCGAACAGTCGGTGCGTGCCCCCTTTTAAACGACGATGTAGCGCGGCGTCCGAAAAATCGAGGATCCGTGCACCCAAGATCATTGTGACGATCGAGATCGAGCACGTGTCCTGGACTTGGATCACAGGATCACGAGAGTCGTTGCGATCCGCGATTTCTTTTGTTATTTTTCCCATTTCCGTTTTATCCTGTTGAAACAGTGAAAAGACATCCGGAAGAAGAAGAAGAAGAAAAGAGTAAAGTTTGTTCGAAATCGACTTATCGAGTCGGACAAAAGTGAAGAAGCTAGATTTCATTTTATTTCTGTGACTTCTGCAGAGAGTTTCTCGTTTTAGAAACAAAACCACGACGAGATTTGTGATACGCCTAGTGAAGTTTCGCGTTGCTCTCGGACGATCGTGGAAAAGGTAAACGTTTGTTTGCACCGATCATTCGTATCGATGTGTCGCGTGAGACTTGAATTTTGGTACAGTGGTTCGTCGTGAAAGTATTTGAACGCTGGTCGTAAAAGGCTTTGGTGTATAATGTATGTTATCTGTTACACGGAACATTATGAAGTATATCGGGAAAAACTTGTTCGATATAACCGTACCTGTGTTATCTTAGCCGTGTCTCATTACGGTGATAATTAAACTTCAAAATGTTTCGCCTAACACACATATTATAATATCTACTATATCCATAAAGGACTTCTATAAGTATTTCAGCATTTAGCATAGATAACTTACGTATCTTTATTGTATGCGTTACATAAAATATTTAAAAATTTTTTTAGTATCGGAATGAGACATGACTATTGTAGGTCAGTCAAATTTTTAGTCAATCTGAAAACTCATATAGGAGCTACTGCGATATTCATTGATCGCGAACATAATACACATGATATATTTACAAAATGTTTGCACAAATATTCAGATATTTTCATGTGAGCTACTGTATATTTGCTATTTTGCGAAGAAGGAAGAAAATGAAGTTCTTTCATTGCTCCAATCGTGTTTTATCTCTCATTAACACTTGCGTCGATAACCTACTTAGATGACCAAATTTCCATCGTTGAAGATAACAACTAAAAGTTTGGTATTTGCTTCGATCAAGTTACATACATACCTTTTCTTCGTGATTACTCGGTCTCTTTACTTCTTCTCACTTTCACGACCAATTTAATTAAAATCCGAGCCAATGACTGTTATAACACTGCTATAATATAATAATATATGGCTCTTAAGATTGGAAGTTTCGTTAAATATCACGATATAATGGTGGTCCGTTAATTGATCGAGATTTTGACTTGTTAAATAAACAATTTTGTCCTTATTAGTTCTTTAAAATGTCTTCGTGATGTGACAGTCAGTGTATTTGTGTTGACCTTTAATATACTGATGTGCAGTGACTTTCACGTCTACATTTATTTAGTTCAGATATTTTACTAATTATTAGAAACATACTGCAGACAATGTAGTAGAGCCTCTCTTTTCTGAAATAATAGGAAGACGAAATTTCATTTATCCAAATACAGTTTAAGAGTAATCGACAGATTCTTTAAATATTTATGAATCCATAATCAGATAATTTTTTCAACGTAAATAACTACACAGAGTTACGTTCTTTATCGTACTTCGAATTATCGGAGTTCTTCTACGAGTGCCACGAGTGCTTCGGCATGAGAAGATATCTTTTTATTAGAGTTTTCGTCTGCTGTTTTCATTTATATAAAATCGCCATTATTATCGTCTACGTGAAACATTTCATTACATCAGAATACTTGCGGCTTTCTACCGTTGCCAACATTCGAGGAATCTACGTGCTTTGAAGAATTTTCAATTATGTTTTTCTTCCTTTAATGTCTGTGACTCTGGCTTCTCCAATATCGTGTATTTTTGCTAATTTTGTTGCGCTTACATCACTTTCCAGTTTTCTCGTTTACATCGTATTTTCCTGCGATAGTTAGACCGCTTCCTAGTTTCATACCAAATTCGTATAATCACAATTCAATGAATCAAATCAAGGAAAGAGTACATTGTGTATGAACACTGACGACATACGTATGTACATATTTGAAACGAAAAAGGGCATTCGTTACGAAGAAATATTGTGTTTGGATAATAGAACGTTCGGATATTAGGCTATTTGGATAATACCGTGATATACATTTGCTACATCCATTTCGGTGTACCAATTAGGAATAAAAACATTAAAAAAACAAGTTGAAATGATTTACACAAGAAATAGAAAAATTACCACGGTATCTTAGAATGTTTTAGTATATTACGTACATCATTTTGCTTTTTTTGTTTATTTTTTCAGTAAGTGAAACACAGCGTCTGTGCCAGAATAACTAAGAGTAAGTTAGACGTTTGTGAGAAACTGTGACTAACTCCGAGTACAACATACGATAGAATGGTAATAATAGTGAAACTTATATACTAGGTAAACATTTCTAGTAGGCACTATTATGACAAAAAAATAACAGTACAAAGTAACTTAGGAGTAACAGAATCATAAAGTTCTTTAAGGACCCTTTGTGAAGAAACGTCGATGATGGCATAAACATTGGTATGCTGAGAGTTGAAGGATAGACGTCTATAGAATTTTGATAGTATCTGTCAGATATCTGTATCTCGTTGAAGATCAACAGCATCAGAGATTTCCTAGAACTCTGGCTCATTTAACAGCTAATTATTTTAAAGAAGGTTAGACAGAAGAAATCCATTTATGTTGATTTTCTAATTATAGCGTTACTTTATGATTAAGTATAAGGTTGAAGAGGAATAAACTTACTAGATCAAAGTCCTTTAAAGCTTGCTTATTCTTTCGAAGATAACTAACAAATCCGCAAAACTTTGTAGAAAGCTGTTTAATCACAAAGTTAAATAGATCTTTGAAATAGAAAATTTGCCAGCTGTGTATTCAATCTTAACGCTAGAAACTAGCAAATCAGACAAAATCACTGACATCGGATTTGTTGTTTTTGGAATTTCTAAAAATATACAAGTGTTTTCGATAGCATCAGTGTTCACTTTTATTGGAACAGAAACGCGACTATATATACTTATCCATTATCGTGATATTTATCGAGACTATGTATAACATATTTAGATGGGTATCAAAAGGTCGGACGTTTTAATGATAAAATTATGTTTTTCTAAAGAACGTAAACTTAGAAAACTGCCTTCTTCTCCATGAACTTGGTATGTTTAAATGCCACGATCGACTAACAAAGCACTGTACTACAAAATACCAATCGATGCCGATCAGTGAGAGGTAAACTCACTATTCTAGAACAGGTGGTCAAACACTGCAATTAAGCAACAAAAATAGGACAACCGTGACTCATATAGTCTTTCAGAAGCCAAAATGATTAACTCTTTGTACACTAGTTCTTGCACATTATCTTGGCACACGGCGTTAGCGTTCAATTTTTCTAGAAGAGAAATTACTTCCATAAGCTCAATTTGTCGCAAAAAAGAACGCCGTAAACAATCATAAATTCCAAGATGAATAAGAAAAAAATAATTCCAATGTTGTCGCTGGACCATGGACTTTTATCATATAAAGCGATAATTAATCTAACTTACTCATTGTGTATTACAACAAATTTTTATTTCATTCGTTGCTTATTATGCAAAAGCTTATTCGCGTTAAATATGGTAGAACTCGATTAATTAATCGAACTTTTACCGATTTGAAGCACTCACTTGAACATGAGCTCGTATCACGCGAACGAAAAATGATGAGTAGCGAAGAAAATTGGTGAACTCTTGTTATATGAATTCCAATCGATCCATATAAATTGTCCGTCAGGAAAATCAGATAATTGGGATTGCAATCTTAAATAAAATTTCTGTTTCTATCGACTACAATAAGTGTTTTAATGTATCATATTAAGAAACAATTAACTCGATAACGCCATTATAAATAAATAAATAGAACGATAATTCCTCGAAAACGATGGTATTCCAATATTAATAACAGATTTCTTTCCTTTCTTTTCTTCGTTTTCCCTTACGACCAAGAAGAACACCAATCAATAGGAAGACTTACGGTTGGAAGTGAAACCAAACGATCGTTCCACTTTGTATTGTTACGAGTCTGTAAGTTTGACTTTGTAGTTTGTGCGAGTTCCGCGAGATCAAAACGCTATGCTGTATCTCGTGTGCATCGAATGAATTTCAATGGCTCGATCGCGATCACGATCGCCTTCCCTGATCGATTCGAAGGCGAGAAAACTGGCCCCGCAGGGAAAAATCACGTATGCAAACTATATGTATCCATGCTAGCCATGATCGCTCTTATTAATTAGTTCTGGGATGTAATAGTTGTTCAAGGTGCGCACTTTTGTGTAACCGGTTACCGAGAACGTTTGACACACGCTTGTCCTCGTTGTTAAACGTCCAGGCCGGAACGGAAGCGATCGGTCGATAACGATCGTCCTGAGATCGTTAAGTCACTCGAGTTATGACGATCGTTACGAGCCTCCATTTTCATTGGTGCGTCGGTGGACGAGTTATTGCTACTCTGCTATGCGTTTTCAATCGGAAAAGGTCGGTTTTGAAGCTGTGTTCAATATTCGCGCGTAGCTTTTGCTGGAGCATACGTTTCTCATTAATTTCACGGATCGATTACTTTGGGGAGGTTTCTTACATTTTTTAATCGTAAAATTATTGGTTGTAAGATTTTTTTGATATACCATATTCTAAGGGATCTCGCTTTTTTAATGTTGTAACAATTTTCTAGAAATTGCAATGTAATTCTTAATCGAATTTTTGAGCCAGAATTATTTAAAATCATTATATCTAGCAATGTACGAGAAATATCGCAATACTTGTTTCATATAAGTTATTATATATACACACAGACAAATTATTTACATGCACAAATATCGCTTGCATTTTTTTGTCAGAATAAGGACGGTACCTGATGGGAAAATTCGTATTAATTTAGGTGGTCCTGGCTTAACGTTAGGGATAAACACGTGTTCGTTTTATTGCACGCTTTACGCACAATCCGGAAATCAATGCTAACTTAGTCGATCGTTGTTCAAAGCGAACAATTTATCACAGCTGACTAGTTGCTACGTAGGAATGTGTTTATTCAGTATTTTTGTTAAGGAAAATGTATTTTTAGTGTTGTATACTTCATGTATATACAGATGCAGCTACGACTCGGATAATTACTGATTAATGATAGCAATCTGCTATAATTGACTAATACTATAATACGTTTACCTATTTTGCATACAATTTCTTTTATCTTTTTTTTTTTTTTTTTACTATGAGCAAATGGTGTTGGATCGAACGCATTATGTATCTTTTTCAAATTTTCTTATTTTATATTTTATATTTTTATTTTATAGCTTCCTTGAAAATTCTATGAAAATTAGGATTTTTAATGATTCGAAGATTAGAAAATTCGAAGATCGTGAGATTAGAAGATTCGAAAATTCAGACTGAACAATTTGGAGATTTGCAACCTTGTGAATTAAAAGATCCAGAATTTGTTAGACTTATTAAAAAATGGTGTATTCAAAAATAGCATATTCTCTTTCGAAGACATTTTTCTCAATGTATCCTATTGGAAAGTACAAACTTCATATATCACTTGAATCTCGATTAGAATCTCAATTAAAGTAATCATCATTCCACACAATCATTATCGCCAAAAATGCCATTCAATTTGTGGCAGAAAAATTCTTTTCTCGTGTCCATCGGCATACCGTTGTAACGTAAAGTGCGTTACAGTATACGCGAAATAATTTATGCAAATGTTACCAAGCCCCTAGAAAATAACAGTTATGTCACGGACTGGTCACTTCCGGTTCTCTCGTCATTAATACTCTTTTTTTTATCTAAGTTCGTGGTAATCGCAACGAACATTAATTACACAGAACCGTAATAAATAATCATCTACACTTATGAAACATCTATGTATGGACTGTTGTAATTGTTTTACATATGCGCTACATCGGTGATTAATCGAACGCGATCATCTCGTAGATTTCGTGAAAGATCAAATCTAACCGCAATTATCTTACAAAAAATGTCATTAAATTAATAATATTTTAAACGAACTTAATTCTACGAGAAATTTCATTGAACGCCAGTAAATTAACGATATTTAAATAATAAATAATATTTCATCAAATAAAGAAATAATTAATCAATTAAAACTTGCAGGGACGATTTTATAATCGATTTAATCATCGATCTATTTTCGAAATGATTTGCAAGATTGAGATCTGAATCGTGTAAATTGCACGGTGTAAATATCATATCGTGTTGTACGATGGTTGAAAAAAAGCGAGTTTGTGCAAAAGGGGATTTCTCTTTGGGGTATAAAAGGTTTCTTAGAAGACGAAGGTGGTTGGGAAAGAGTTTAATTGGCGGCAAATTAAGGATTCAATTATCAAAGGGAGCAAAAGCTTTCGCGCGTATATTTTATATTGAAAATGATTGCTCTTGATTCAACGTTTATAACGTTGGCCTTCGTGAAGTAAAAGTAAAATGGCGTTCGCTAACGGTGTCGAATTTTTTCTTAACGATTCTAGTTGAATAATATCACGAATTTGTCGGGATTATTGTAACAATAATTTTACTTACTTGTTTTAATTATCCAGTAATTAACTGTAGTAATCGTTCACTGATAGAATCAAATTTTTATCGAAAATTTTATTTAAACAAGATTCAAAGATTCATACAAATTACTATGGCGCTACAATAATTTCGTTTACTTCTTTCATAAGCACACAATCTTTACGATAAATATCTTCCTTGATAATTTTATTTATGTAATACCTACTTGGATTTTTTAATAATTAACTATAATTGCTTTTTTATTGGTGCTTGTTTCTTAACTGAATAATCTTTAAAAAAAAAAGGCAACAATCGTGTGACATTCTGCACAGTGTCAAAATAAGCAGGAACCGGAGGTATGGTGCTCTATTATTTAAAATTTTTATTAATTGTCTTTAGAATTAATTATTATTTACACATTACGCACGATACATTTTGTGTATTTCATGATCATTTCTTCTAAACAAACTCTTCTATTCCAATGACAATTTACATCTGATTACATTACATTTTTATTTAACAATCCTCACGTCCCAAAAATATTATCTTCCTATTTGCAAAAAGGATCTAATAAGAAGCAAATTATTTAAAGGACACTCCAGTTAGAACGTACAAGTGACAGCAATAAGCCTTCGATAGTATCCTCCATTTTGCAATAACCTTGCAAAAATGTTCAAGGATCTTTCCTTTTCTCTTCCTCTCTAGCAAATTCAAATCACTTTTTCCAGTACACTCTGTATCACCTTGAATTAGCCTTTACCTAAGATTATATCGTGTCAAAAAGTAGCATGGCAATATATCTAGACAATACAAACATCTACTTCCTTTCATCTCGACTTTAGATTTCATCTTCTTCATCTTGATTTCAACAATGTGGTTCACCTCACCTTGAACCCGTTTAAGAAAATTTAGCGAAGAAGAGATTCCTCCGCTTAATAAGAGAAAGATCATAACACGTTGATAAACATGAGAAATTATCCGGCTAAATGTAACGAAGAGATAGACATAAGAGAACTTGCTACTAAAACAACAGTCGCTCACGTGAAAGTACTCGGGCACTTAAACAAACCTTTGGTGATTTTTATACGAGACACTTTGAGATTTCATTGACACTGAAGTGAGACACGATCGTCGTAATTACATTGAGAAAATTTGAAACAGATCTAAACGTGTATATAGAAATTTCATATATTTATTGGAAACATATATTATTGTTATTTTATATATAAAAATTACCAGAGTATTTGAGCAGTCAATTATTCGCTAAATTAATAAGAATAATAAGCCACGATGTACGTAGTAAAATCATCATCATGTGTTATATACATATTAATTTTTCATTTAACATATATATTTGCGAAATATATATACATTGTCTCATGTATATATATCTTCAATATACAATCTCAGATTGATTCCAAATTTTACTATTATAATCTCGATAATCGTATCTCGTTAGAGTGCTAACGAAATTATAGAACGTTTCGTGATATGAAAGTGTTCGAGTACTTCCGTGAGCCACTGTATATCATAAGATCGATCACCTTGATCGTTTATCGATCTGTATTCGTAAAACACATAAAAAGGTATGAACGCATTGCAACACGAATTTATTCGACGACCTAATAATACCCCATTCACCTTGAACTTAGTTTCCTCGTAACGTGTAATTCGAGTTAAGTAGGTGATCGAGGATCATTGATTCGCAGATATCGAGATAATGACAGTCATGACGGAGTCCGTAAAAGCCGAGGAGGGCGAACGTCCGAAGATCGAAACCTTCGACGACATACTACCGTACGTTGGCGAGGCCAGCCGCTACCAATGGTTCCTTTTCATCATGCTCCTTCACCTTCGTCTACGCGTTCCTCTACTTCACGCAGTTCTTCATCACGCTATTGCCAGCTGAACACTGGTGTACCGTTCCGGAACTCGAACGATGGAACCTCACAGACAAACAAAAGTAAGTGACACTTTATGTGCAATTTGTCTTATTTGAATTATTGAGTTATACGTAACGAACGATCCTACATAGTTTCTTTATGTTCGAATTTACCCTGTTACGCGATAGACATTTTCAGCTCCGGCAGATCGAAATGGTCAATAATCATGTTGATCGTATAACAAATCAATACATGTTTTCATTAAAGACGTTCCTTTCGATGTCTAGAATTAACCACCTTCTATAGGAGACAATTTATATGCATATGTACTGTTAGAATTGAATCTTGGAATTAGGATTAATATTCTGTGGAAGACACAATGTTTATGTTGAAATAATACAATGTGATATTTATTAAACAATTATTTCGAGAGTTATAAATGTGCGTTCTGGAATGTAGACAGTTGGCTAGTTATTCACAGACTGGCTTAGTGACCCATGGCCCTTGAAAAGGTTTAGAGCCCCACTCTCTATGCAGTAATGAGTGTGACCTGTGTGGGTGTCTGTGTGGCGTCACATGTGGCACAGAACCTTCTAGTAGCTTCTCGACGTGCCCGTCTAGAATGTTCCATTCATATCCTCACGCTTCTTCCGGCGTCTTTTTGAAAAAGCATGCACGTGCCAACTGCCGTGGTGCATCTCACGAACGCACGCTGTTGGGGATGGCGTTGGCAACGAATGGAAGAATCTGTACGATCAAACACTCTATCCGCATGCGACTGATATCGTTGTATTCCAACATGTACATATCTGTTCAAGTCACGTGCACGTAGTTTAAACCAGGCTTCTCGAAAGCCTGTTTATTTTCCATGCAGGTCGCAATAAATATTCTCGACGACAGAATCTTCCACTTGCACGGAGATTTCCATTTTCTCAGCTGTGATAACGTATCGCATTGCGACAATTTATTTCTTTAAAACCACAATATAATATCTGATAACTTGCACGAAACAACTGTGTTTATTGAATCAGGAAAACCCAGGTATTGCGTTGTATATGTAAATGCATATGTAAATATCGTGTCGTACGGGAGTGGGGGAGATACCTGTTACGACCGTTCGCGGAGAGACGCGGTCGCGAGGAAAACGCGTCAGCGAGAGGCGTAAATTCTCGCTACGATTCGGTGAATCGACGCCGCGAAGTAGTCGTTCCCCTGTTTCGGTTAGGATAACAGAGGTGTTTGAATGAATATGACACAGTAGTAAGTTATATTTCACCGTTTATTCCAACAACTTATAACAAAGGCAGTTACGCTGGTGAGTGTGTACGAGATGAGTGAGTGACTGATCTGCGGGTGTTGACCGTTCGAAGGATGTAAAATCAGTACTGTCTTGGGAGACGATAATGTGTCGGAGGAACGCTAAGGATGGGTGTGTCTAGCGCACGGGACCATCGGATTTGTTCGTGACGATTTGAGTTAGGAGAGTGAGGGAGTAGGCTTCGTCGTTAATTGGTTAGACGAAGGGTCTTAACCGCCCTCGAGAGAAAGTGGTTAGTGGGAGGAAAGTTGCAGCGTACGTGAGAAAAACTAACTTTCCCTTGTTAAGCCGTGGTAGACAATAGTCTCTAGAAATTCCTCGGAAACAGATGTTTGTTTCGTTTGAAGGACCTTTTCTAGGAAATCTATGAAATTTATGGAAGGTCCTTGAAACTATGGAGGATACGCTGCGAGTATCCGAAGACATCTGGTTGCCATATTGCCTGCGGTGTGTGGCCTCGGCTAGGTAGAATGTTACGCGACGTAACAATACCTGTAACCAGTTTGCGACGAGATAAAAATAGTTGGAAATCGCGATTCCATAGTTATACTATTATCAACGTCTTTTTCACGTGTTCTATTTCAAGAACGTAAGGAATTACCGGCGAAAGGATAGGATGTCTGGATGGCACGATTCCAACGAATCGTGTTACCATTCTTGACGACGCATGCGAGATCTGGTTTTCTACGATCCGTCAACGAGGAAAATCGTTCGTTTCGCACAATTTCTCGAATCTCCCCGCGTACCGTTTATTTGTCTGGAAATAGACTCACCGATACGTGCAGCGATCGGTAATTAAATCCCAACACAATTCGAATGCCTCGGAGTGCAATAGATACGGGACGATCGTCCTTCCAGCTCTTGCCTTTGTTCCTATTTTTACGGTCATTGTCTCTTTTCCTCTTTTGTATTTTGTGCTTTTGTTTTCCTGTTACTTTATTCTTTCACTTTTCCCATTTTTGATTTTTTTTTTTTTTTTTTTTTTGAAACAGCAGATTTATAAATAATAAGTAGGCCGCGGATTTTTATGCGAATTTTACTTTTACAGAAAATTTTAAAATGCAGAAATGTAAACACTATTAAAGATAATGTGTTATTACTGTTACTGATATCGTCGTTATTCTTTATTAGAGAAATTATTATAGATTTTTATATTGTTATGTATATTACTTTTGTCACTTTTTTTATTTAAACAGGATTCGAATTAAGTTTCAAGGAATTGGACTAATTTAAGATTAGGATTAAAAACTATGCACTTTTGAGTAGAATTTTCATCTTATTTTTCCCATTACAGTTCGCTGTGGAGTGCCGAAGCGTGCAGACGTGTCTCTAGTGCCCAGCGTAGTTCGAAAACAACACGTGTCGCCCAACTGTCGAAAGAGAACGCAGCTAAGTGTCCCTTACCCTCTAGGGAGAAGAAAATCCCACGCACCTAACCCCAACCCGAATACTAGCCTCTCAGCCTCACGACTAGTTGTTCATTCCGAATTAACTAGCTCGATGATGGCCCAGCAACCGCGACCAGGCTCTCCGGAGCAGACTCGCAGCTACCCCGTGCTACCCCCCCCCCGTGGCAGAAGTGCAGCAGAACTCTCCGCACTAACGACGCAAATACTACAAAAAAAAGGAAAATTGAACCAGCAACGCAAATAAACACACACAACAGGTTCGCCGTACTGGAATCCTCAAACGACGCCATGGAAATCGTAGAACCGCCACCAAACCAACTTTCACAGAGAATCCCCCCTCCCCCACCAATATTTGTAGACGACGTCATTGACATACAGACAATGACCAAGTCCCTAGAGAGAGATATCAGCAAGGAGGAATATAACCTTAAGATAAGCAACAACAAGGTGAAAATACTACCGACGAACCCAGAAGCTTACAGAAAACTCACCAAGACACTCAGGACCCTGAACGCCAACTTCCACACGTAGGTGGTCCTACGAAACATACACCACTCAGCAGACATAGACGAACTAAAATACGAACTCTCAAAACTCGGCCACGAAGTCATCAACGTAAGTAACATAAGGCATAGAGTCTCGAAAGATCCGTTATCCTTATTCTTCCTAGACATTAAGCAAAAACCGAATAATAAGGAAATATACAGCGTCAGTCGCCTAATGAACGCGATAGTAAAGATCGAGCCACCGCTCGTGAAAAAAGAAATAGTGCAGTGCAAAAGGTGCCAAAGGTACGGTCATACGCAGAAATACTGCAACCATACTTTCCGCTGCGTTAAATGCGCAGGCTCTCACTCCACTGACCAGTGCGCCAAATCACCGGAAACCCCAGCGAAATGCATCCACTGCCAAGGGGACCACCCTGCCAACTACAAAGGCTGCCCAGCATATAAAACACTATACACGAACAGGTACCCTAAGCTCAGAGCAAAAGAGGTATCCAACCAAACAACCAGCCCGCCGAAATTCTCGACTACCCCAACCCCCTCAACCAACCAAACACCCAGTCCTACCAATTTCATCTCCACCTCAACCTCCTATGCCCAAGCATTACAAGGCATCCAAAATAACCCGAACAGCCAAAGGAACCTTCCCCAAAACAGTGTCCCCAACCCACCAAACGCAGACAACTCCTCAAGGCTCGAAAAGCTAATAGAGAAACAATCGGAGCAAATAAATCACTTGCTATCGCTACTAACACTCATCGTGGAAAAATTAGCACGCCCCGACTCAAAATAAAACCAAGGCGCATAGCTCTCTGGAACGCCAACGGTCTAGCGCAACACAAACGTGAACTAGAACTCTTCTTAAAACACCAGCAAATCGACGTAATGCTCGTATCGGAAACCCACTTCACCGACAAGAGCTACCTGAAAATAAATGGTTACAAATTCTACCATACTCAACACCCCAGCGGAAAGGCCCACGGTGGCACCGGAATAATAATCAAAGCAAGCATTAAGCACTACGAACTCCCACCATTCCAGAAAGACTACCTCCAAGCAACAAACGTAGCAATAGAAGACTGTCATGGCTCAATCACCACCTCAGCAGTATACTGCCCTCCCAGACACTCCATCGCCAAAGAAGACTTTGATAACTTCCTGGACACCCTGGGCAACAGATTCATAGTTGGAGGAGACTATAACGCCAAGCACATCCAATGGGGCAGCAGACTGGTTACAGCAAGAGGCAAAAACCTCTTAAACAGCATAATAAACAACAACCTCAACTACCTCACCACATACGAACCCACATACTGGCCCACTGACACAAACAAAATACCCGACCTCCTCGACTTCTTCATAACTAAAAATATCCCATCAAGACACGTCCAGATCAACTCCTCGGCAGATCTCTCCTCTGATCATTCTCCCGTGATAGCAACAGTCAGTTCAACAATCATCGAGAGTACACCTAATGGCTCCATTCACAACCAACACACCAACTGGCAGCTCTTCAGAGAAGTCTTTACACACTCAACCTCAGCCTTCACCCCACTAAAAACAAAGGAAGATATCGAAGCAGCCACGGAATACTTAAACACGAGCATAATAAACGCAATCCGCCTCTCCACACCGACAAAGCCAACCAACAGCAAACAAGAATATCCACAATTCATATTAAAAAAAATAGCAGAAAAACGCAGACTAAGAAGAGTATGGCAGACCCACAGAACACCGGAGGACAAACGAAAACTTAACAACGCAACTAGAAAGCTAACCAGAACCTTAACAAACTATAACAACGACTGCTTCCATAAATACCTCGCCAGCTTATCGCCCACAGCCGACACCAACTACTCACTATGGAAGGCCTCCAGGAAACTCACACGCCCCCCACAAATAATCCCACCTATCCGCCGCCCGCAAGGTGGATGGGCGCGAAGCCCAATCGAAAAAGCCGACCTGTTCGCAAAACACTTGACAAAAGTATTCAAACCCCATTCCCCCCAAGCCGCCGCGGACGTTACTGAATACCTACACACCCCCTTCCAAATGTCCCCTCCTATCGAACCCTTCTCCTCTGCTGAGACTATAGAAACAATCAGTCGCCTAAACCCCAAGAAAGCAGCAGGACACGACCTAATAGGCAATAGAGCAATCAAGGAACTTCCCACAAAAGGGATAGCACTCATCACATCGATTTTTAATGCTATCCTTCGCCTGGAACACTATCCTAAGGCTTGGAAAATCTCATTGATTACCCTCATCCCTAAACCCGGTAAACCGATACACGAAACCTGCTCCTATCGCCCAATCAGTCTTTTACCTACCCTGTCCAAACTATTCGAGAAGATGCTCACGAACCGACTCCTTCCAATCCTAGAGAACTTGAAAACACTCCCAGATCACCAATTCGGCTTCCGAAAACATCATTCTACAGTAGAGCAAATCCACCGCTTAACTCATACGATCAGCCAAACACTTGAAAAGAAAGAATATTGCTCAGCGGTTTTCCTAGACATCCAACAGGCATTCGATAAAGTATGGCATGAAGGGCTACTATACAAACTTAAAAAGATCCTACCCCACCCCTACTTCTCCATCCTAAAATCATACCTAACCAATAGACAATTCATGGTTAAATACCTAGACGCCACTTCCGCAACATTCCCAATAGAAGCCGGCATACCCCAAGGTAGTGTCCTCGGTCCCCTACTGTACTCCATCTACACTGCCGACCTACCTATATCAGACGATATAACAATAGCGACATTTGCAGACGACACAGCGCTATTAGCTTCCCACGCAGACCCGGTAATAGCCTCATCCACTCTCCAGCGAAGTCTCGACTCCATGGAAAAGTGGTTTCACAAATGGGGCTTCAAAGTCAACGAAAAGAAATCCTCACATGTAACCTTCACGCTCCGAAAACAAACCTGCCCCCAGGTCACCATCAACAATGCAACAGTTCCTAGCAGGGACACAGTCCGATACCTGGGCATGACCCTGGACAGGAGACTAACGTGGAAGACACACATCTCAGATAAAAGGAAGCAACTAAAGGACAAACTAAAAAAACTCTACTGGCTCACGGGCCGACGCTCCAAACTAAACTTACAGAATAAAATTACCCTCTACAAGACCGTAATAAAACCTGTCTGGACCTACGGAATCCAACTATGGGGAACAGCAAGTAACTCCAACATCGAAATACTCCAACGCTTTCAATCGAAAACGCTAAGATCCCTAATTGACGCACCTTGGTATGTAACCAATGAAACAATACACCGCGACCTCAAGATACCCACCGTCAAAGAGGAAATAGCAAAATATAGCAACAGATACAGCAAAAGAATCAACAAACACCGAAACCCCCTAATCACTGGACTACTCGATACGACGGACCAGATTCGCAGGCTGAAGAGGCACTACCCGCTAGACCTAAACGTTAGATTCATTTAATTATCCAAATCAAGCATATGCACTTACTTATAATACTTATAATACTTATAGATCATAAATTATAACTATCTATAATAAGTATTAACTTATTGTAAATAAACAGCCATGTCACTGCGCCACGCCAGAAAAATTACTGAAAATTCTCAACGCGAGAATTGATTGTAATTTCAACAAATAAATAAAAAAAAAAAAAAAAAAAAAAAATTTTTCCCATTTCTCTCCCTCTCTCTACCATTTGCTGTCATTTTTCCTTGGTTATTTAAAAAAAGATAAGAAAATCAAACGAAAATTAGTATTCTTAAAAATACTTCTTGCAAATTTCATCACCGTTAATGTAACGTATTCTTGTTTTATGTAGGATTGCACTATCGATCCCTCCAGCGTCGAGTGAGGAATTGCTGGCGGAAGGTGCGACTTCGTTTTCGCGATGTAACATGTACAATGTGAACTATACCGACATATTGGAGAGTGGTATCAGAGAGGCAGACCCATCCTGGCCAATAAAACCATGCCGTCGTTCTATAAATATTTACGGTCTTTCGTAAAGCTGCTGACGATAGCATATAATGCAGTCATTATAAAAGAAGTCCTTGTTGGTTGCACGAACTTAGACGTAGGTGTAATTACTTGTTATGCTGTTTGCATCTTAACAGAGCTCGTTTATAGCGGAACATAAAATTAACCTTGTCATCCTTAATTATTTGTACGTCTCGGCGTATGAAATCACGAACATGAATCCGTTTATATAATATCGCATAAATCGGAAAGTGAAAGTTACAACTGCACAATAGACAGATATTTCGAATTGAACGTATAAATACGCATTTGGTAACTTCTTACGACTCAAGAAATTTTTATCGAATATTTATTGTTATTATTATTATTTCTAATTTCTATTTCTGCTATTTTATTACTAAAAAGTCCTGCTTAAATCGGGAGATACTATCTTCTACTTAACAAATTTATATTCCTTCCACTATGACAAATTCTCTAATCATATCCAAGAATTATGCAAACAACCTCTACTATTTTATTACTAAAAATATTACCAAAAGACTACAATTAACTAACCTACGACTCAGGTTCTCAATTCTGATGATATTAAAAAACTACGGAATTTATTACTCGTCCTTTCGTCGTCTTCCTTATTCTCTTCACCTTCTATCGATTTTCCAACCACGCGGTGTTTTTTCATAACTAGCCGCAATCATAAAACATCCCCCTTTTCTGTTTCAGCTGGAATGGGTATGCGACCACGCATTCCTCGGCTCAGCAGCACAATCGGCCTTCTTCGTCGGCAGCATTCTTGGAGGCTTAATATTCGGTTACATAGCCGACCATTGTGGCAGAATTCCGGCGTTGGTTGCGTGTAACGCGGTTGGTTTCATCGCGTCTGTCGGCACTGCGTTTTGCAACAGCTTCTGGAGCTTCTGTCTGGCGAGATTAGTCGTCGGTACCTCGTTCGATAACTGCTTCAACGTGCTTTTCATTATCGGTGAGTCATCGAGAAAATTATAAGAGAGAAAAAGCTGTTGAGAATAGGAAAACTATAATTTATGACCTAATAATGAGGCACCGGTATCGGTCCCGTTTTACGTAACGATTAACTATTTATGACGTGTTTGAATAAATGTTTATTGCCCTATGTCGGTTTGTTTTTTCTTAAGTCAAATTTTTATTCGAATTTTACGATATCAATTTTAAGATATTTAATGGTAAATGATTTTACTGAAACTTTATATTTTGGAATTATATCTCGTAATTTGAAATTTGTTGTGTAATTGTATATCTAGTTTGGTATTAAAATTACATGTGTCTAGGGATACTTTAAGATATTTTATTTTAAACGACAGGATACTTAATTCTGTATACTTTTCTGGTATGAAATTGTATCTTTCGAGTGACCTATTTCCCTATGGAGAATAATCTTCGGTTATACCACGATTACTGAGGCACTCTCCGTTCGATATTGAGATGAAAGCAGTGTTCCTTTTAAAATTCTTTTTAATTCAAAACGATCTTACATTGTCGATGTTAATGATTTATAAAATCTACAAATAAGTCTGAATATTTGAAATTAGATTGGTAAAAAACGAAGAAAGGACAAACCTAAAGGAAATAAGGAAACAATATTATTATATCAAATGAAGAAACGAAATTGACGAAACATTTGGGAAGATTTCTATAACGATGTAATACAATAACGATATCACGAATTATTCTTTCAGTGATCGAATATGTCGGTCCGAAATATCGAACTCTGGTAGCGAACATGTCGTTTGGACTTTATTTCGCGGCAGCCTCGAGTCTTCTGCCTTGGATCGCATATTGGATCTCAAATTGGAGGATTCTCAGCATGGTCACCGCGTGTCCTATGGTGGTTGCGTTTGTAGGACCATGGATTGTTCCTGAAAGTGCACGGTAGTTTAATTCCAATTTCTTTTTCATTATAAAAATATAATACAAAGAAATTTCGTAAGTAAATTAGTATACGATAGTATAGTAGACATTTAATCTTACCTCGTCCTTTGGATTATTTTTGTATCTTCGTATCATCGGAAAATTCTTTAAAAATAATCCTCAAAGAAATATAAGAAATTTCTTTTACGTTAAAGTTTCTCTTAAAACATCAAAAGTCCTTTGAGACCGGACCATAAAAATTCCAAAATTATAGCTGAATTAAATTGGGTAATATTTTATCCAACAATACATACTATCTTGGGATCGGTTATTACATCGATTCCTCTGTCTCGTAAATAAAACATCTCAAGGTCAACATCTTTCTCTCGATAAGCCATCACATTTTTAGCTGTGCAAAATAAATGATTGATGCGTAACTAGACAGCTCTATTCAAATTTGCACAAAAAGTTTGTCGATACAAAAGGTTGGTGAAAGTGATAATTTTGAAAATTTCTTACAGGCTTTTATAACGTTTGCGTATTTCATATACTTCCGTAGTTGGTACATAACCAGTGGCAGGGTGGACAAAGCGATCGAGATGCTGAAAAACTTCGCTAAAGTGAACGGTAAAGAGGTGAAGCAAGAAATATTCGACGAATTTGAGAAAAGTTGCAAGGCGATGAATGAGAAGGATCAATCGCATAATCAATACACTGTCCTACATCTCTTCAAGCTGCCACGACTTGGTCGTATCACTATCATGCTCATCATTTATTGGTAAGTTAACCTTTCCAACATCAATCGAACAAACTACACAGCTAGAACTTTTTACTTGTAAATTCTCAGCAATGATTACAATATTATTTTAGAAAAAACTAAGACACCAGAGAAATTTACAATCATATACGAAAAGATATACAGGGTGGTTGGTAACTGATGGTACAAGCGGAAAGGGGGTGATTCTACGCGAAAAAAGAAGTCGAAGATATAGAATAAAAATTTTTCGTTTGAGGTTTTGTTTTCGAGAAAATCGACTTTGAATTTTCGCTCGGAAAAATTAAAAAAAAATTCTATTCTATATGTCGGGCCTAGCCACGTGTGATGTTGCCTCGGAGGTGTCGATACAATAGGACATACGTTGTATTAATAATCAAACTTCAGGCAGAAACTGCCTAGCAACGGCGTTTGGAACCTTCTCGATGCTTCCAAACGGGTATAGAAAACAAATGCAATCGTACAGCGAGAAAAATTCCACGAGGCTGGCATTCGTGTGATTGCTTTGGAGAGTGATACATCGAGCATTTTCAACAATCGTATTTTGCGCCTAAGATTAGTTTACGTTTAGTGAAGAGTTATCCCGTTGACTGTGGATTCGTTTGAACCCAAAGACATTGTTAATAGTGTTCATTAAACTTATTATTCATACAATTTATTATTCACTAATTTTATCATTCGTTAAACTTATTATTCATTAGACTTATTATTTGTTAAGCTTTGTGATAGTCCTGTATATACGTGTAAATATAATCTCGGCTTTGTGAAACAATGGCTAATTCACGTGAAGAGTTGTTACAAAATTCTAACCATAACCCGACATATATTTTCGACTTCTTTTTTCGCGTACGACACCCGCTTTCCGCTTGTATCACCAGTTACCAACCACCCTGTAGATAGGAAAGGTATTCAATTTTATACTTCCTTTACGTTTCTTATATTTTCTTTGTTTTTAATACTATGATAATTCTGAATCTTCCTGCATTTCCTAAAATAAAATTAACTAAGAATATGTTCTTAACTCTCAGCCTCACGATATTCCAATTATATTATACCGTTAATTCAACCAAGTTACCAATCAGCCTCGACGCTACTTCCCTGTCTTTATAAAACCAGTATTAAAATAGACACAAATTACCATAAACTAGATACAAACTACTCGAATGAACATTAAGAGAGTATATGGGGCATTTTATGTGGGTCATTAAGAATCTGCTTAAGTATATAATTAGCATCGATAAACGTCAAACGCGAGGGAACGAGTATGCGAAGGATTAATAAACGATCTTGAAGTCCAGCGTGATTTATGTATGACTCGGCTGATTTTTTTCTAGGTTGCTGATGGTGTGGGTGTTCGACGGCCACGTTTGGAACATGAAACTTCTGGACCCCGACGTTTTCACGTCGTTCTCTTTAGCGTCCCTCACGGAACTTCCGGCCGCTGTTCTACTCGCCCTTTTCCTTGACAGATGGGGCAGACGATGGATGGGTTTCGCATCGGTGTTCCTCTGTGGCATTTTCTCCTTCGTTGCCATCGCTATCCCTTCTGGTAACATTTTTTCTTTTTTTTTTTTTTATTTCTTGATAAATGACTTGTCAATCGATATTATTCAATAAAATAGCAGGAACGTGTGAATAGCAGTGAGAAAGCGGGGGTGAATTTTATAGAAAAAATCCGGTTTTATCGATCGACGGTCGTTTTAAAAAGCGCTTTTCTGAAGCTTCTCCAGTGAAAGCTTTGGGAGATTGAGAAATGAAAGCTCGTGCTTGATGCAAGAATAATGTTTTTGTTAGATAGTAAGGAGATAAGCGATAGCGTTAGGGGATATCCGTGTTTTCAAGGACATTAAGGAGTGGAAAATAGACATTTTTTAATCCGTATTTAGAATAGAACGTTGTAGTTATAAAACAATTTACTATTTTTATTTCCTCATCTTGCAACAAAACTTTCCTTCGAATTCTCTTTTATCGTTTATAGACAACAGACTTGAACGACATAATAATATAGACCCGTATTATGTAAAATCGTATTATAGAGAATTTACAATTATACAATCCGGTCATTTTACTTAGTATTAATAATAATCGAATCTTATAAAATTTTTTTATACAAATATTCTTCTTCTCTTCTTTTCTTTTTCTTTTTCGCCTTTAAATCCTATTCCATTAACGATTGACATTTATTTCTCAACGTCACATACTCGACAGGAATGACATTTAATTTTTAATTGGACCATGCGCGCATCGGGTGTATGTATCGTGCGTGGAATGCGGCGATCGTGGCATTTACATATTTCTCAACTTATTCAAGGTTCGACAATGGTTGCCATGGCGATTATAGCGCGTCTTGGGGTGAATATCGCCGCGAATATTGGTTTCCAATATGCAGCGGAAATGCCGCCGACTGTGGTGAGAGCTCAGGGCGTGTCTTTGATCCATATCATCGGTTATATCGCCCACATTTTGGGACCTTACATTATTTATCTGATAAGTGAATCGAAATTTCTGTTAACGACATCGTATTTCTACGATCCGAAAATTACTCAACCTCTTTTTTAATTTACGACTAATATTATCTGTTATTGAAATACGTTTTTTTAAGTTGGTTTAATTTGTAGAAAAATTATGTTCCTTGTCGGCCATGGATTCTTCTTGTGATCTTACGAATCACGGAAACAAGATAGATTTTCGATATATTTTCCTCCGTTTCGTTTTTTTGCGAAGGAAATGTAACTTTTCTATTGTCTGTAATTATTTACAGGTTTGCGATACTACACTATAGCTTCGTTTCTAAATGAAACGAATGTTTACAAAATCTCGTTATACAGGTAACACCAATGATCCTTTGTATACTGACAACTTCTTCAAATTCTGTCTTCAACCAATATTCTTTATTAATATTTAAAAGAATATTAAGTATACAGAAAATACGAAGAGGAATATTTGCGAGGACACTCTCGATTATTGTGTAAGTTATTCTGTTTTGAATTATAAATTTACCTCAAAGTATACTATTATTTGTGTAATGTTATTACCGAAAATGAACTTATGGAAGTATTCATTTATTTCCCGAAAATCGAAGGGAAATTAAGGAATTAGCGGAAAGCGGAATTAATCGCTATTACTTCTAAAAGAGGTATAAAGAGAAGCGTATAAAAGGGAGAATATTTTTCATTTAATTTAGGCTGACATTGATCCATCTTTACCGCTGGTTGCCCTCGGTTTGCTGTCTTTTGGACACGCCTTCCTGACCCTTGGCTTGCCAGAAACGTTGAACCAGGAATTACCAGAAACCCTACAGGAGGGTAACGACTTCGGCAAGGAACAAAGTTTCTGGTGGGTTCCGTGTATATCCTCGTAAGTATAGATTCTATAATATTCTTCCTCCGCCTTATGTCAATATAAATTTACTAATAATCGTTTATTTCAATTTGACAGGAGCAAAATGCTGAAAAAATCTTATAGAAAGAAGAAAGGCCTTTCAAATCCAGCGTTTACTGGCAGTGTTCAAAAAATGGATTGTACTAGGTTATAGCGGTTAGATTTGGCGACGGCGCGAAACTTGCCAGTGGCGCGAAACTTGCCAGTGGCGCGAAACTTGCCAGTGGCGCGAAACTTGCCAAATTCTTTGTAAATATAGTTATTAAACATATGCGTGTGATGTTAGATGTTAAGATATTACGAACGTATTGAGATTGGAGAGCTATTGAGAGAAACTAGGAGGAAGTATCGATTATTGCAGTGAAAGAGACAAGAATCGTCAAATTACACAAGGTATACGTTTAAGCAATTAATTGACGCTTCATCGACGAAGTAGCTTTGTTGCACACAAGATAAAGTGTATCTTTTTTTAATTGGAATGACTGTATAAAAATGTGAAGAAATTTAAAGAATTAAGAACACGGCATTTAAAGTACGTTGCGTTCACATATTGCGATGTAATTATTTCGCGTACTATAACGTCGGTAAAGTGTTGGAAATGAGAAACGATTGAAGTATCTTATGTAAATGTACAATTAAATTCAGTATTGGATATACGTATTAAAGGAAACGATATATAAGGAAATAATATACCATAGTATTTATGCATCTTTCGCTTTAAAAATCGAAAAGAAAGATCTATATCTTTTTCTTCTTGCTCTTTTTTTTCTTTTCTCGTTGAAGGAATACTCTAGTTGAATTGATTTAACTATGAAATACCGTGAATAACAAAGGATTGCCACGAGACTCGAAACACAAAAAGAGAGCTGTCTTCGCGCATTGTCAAGCTTTCAACTTGTCTGCTTTATTACGAATCGCCTTTGTATCAATATAGGTGATTCATAAATCGCCGACACTTGAAATGAGAGTTTCGATCGACTTTTAAACCGAAGTGTATTTTGCGTTCGCTCGATCAACGTGGCTTTTTTTCATCATCCATTTATGCATCAACACGTTGAATGTTTTGAAAACTCTGAGATCTCTGTTATTTAATTTAAATATATACATACATATATATATATATTATTCTAATGAAACATCAAAATTGAAATTCTTTTATGATATTTTCTTTTTTATGATCTTTCAGTATTAATACGAGAAATATCTCTATTTGATATATTTAGATATAATAAGAATATTACTTCTAATAAGTATCCTTGAATCCGTAATTACTGATCATTCATAAAATGGAATGCATTAAAACAATTAATTGCTAAGCGTTCATTAGCTACCATCATACCCAATTGAGATTAAAAAATGAAAGTTGTAGGATCTTTTTAAGCAGGAATTTTTTTTAATACAAAGGATATTAACATAATGTTCGACATTCTTCCGAAATTGTTCTGTTTAAATCCAATGGAAAAAGCAGTAAATAATTTATAGAATTATATACAAATTTTAGAAGAAAAATTGATAGATAATGAGTTAATTTTGAAAATGCTCAGTGTTACGACCGTTCGCGGAGAGACGCGGTCGCGAGGAAAACGCGTCAGCGAGAGGCGTAAATTCTCGCTACGATTCGGTGAATCGACGCCGCGAAGTAGTCGTTCCTCTGTTTCGGTTAAGATAACAAAGGTGGTTGAATGAATATGACACAGTATAGTAAGTTATATTTCACCGTTTATTCCACAACTTATAACGAAGGCAGTTACACTGGTGCGTATGTACCAGATGAATGAGTGACTGATCTGCGGGTGTGTCTACCCGCTCGAAGGATGTAAAATCAGTACCGTCTTGGGAGACGATGCTGTCTCGGAGGAAAGCTAAGGGTGGGTGTGTCTAGCGCACGGGACCATCGGATTTGTTGGTGCCGATGTTATTTAGGAGAGTGAGGGAATAGGCTTTGTTTCTAATTGGTTAAACGAAGGGTCTCAACCGCCCTCGAGAGAAAGTGGTTAGTGGGAGGACAGTTGCGGCGTACGTGCGAAAAACCAACTTTCCTTAGTTAAGCCGTGGTAGACAATAGTCTCGAGAAATTCCTCGGAAACAGATGTTTGTTTGAAGGACCTTAGCAGGCAAGTGACTCGGGTTTATGACGGATGCTTAAGGCTATTGAGGGTACGCCGTACGGAAGAGCGGACATCTGGTGTCCGTCTGGCCCGCGGTGTGTGACCTGGGCCAGGCAGAGAGTCGCCCGGCGTAACACTCAGGTTTAAATGTTACTTGAAACAGATCGAAACTCCGTCACGTGTTCAATTAGAAATAGTAAAATTCTGATTCGGGAAGAGACGCGAATATTTCCAATCTCGTTCCTTTCGATCCTCCGACCTGTTCGTCTTAAGCGCACAATCTCCGTTATACCACCTTTAAACAATGATTCTAGCAACTAGAATCATTCGATCGTTAGAATCATTCGCGTACTTATGAGACTAGCCCCTGCTTTCAGTTACCGATTAAAAAGACATACTATTGTTCGTTGCAAATATCAGCTATCGTTCCTCAAAACCTGAGATTCTTTGAAATATTCCTACGCTAGAGATTCAACTGTACATAATTGTTCAAGGCTACAAGTTAGTTCGATCCTCGTGATGCAATGGATAATAATTCGATCGTCTGGAAAATAATTCTGGACGAAAGAATTCTCATTTAATCCTTGACGGTCGATGATTTTGTAAATCATGTACGATATCGTAATCAGGAATGAATTCTTTTATATTTCTAATCTTGAAATTACACAGGGCCAATACATATTAAGCTGAATCGCAAATAAATATTAAGGGAGTCTTAAGGAGTTATAATATCGACATTTCTTATCAATACGATAGTGATATAATAATGTGATATAGTACAGAGTGTTTCGTAACTGATGATTCTTCGTATTTGCGAGAAAATAAATTTTGAATATGTTTCGTGAATGTCGTGTGAACACGAGTTGACAAAGCTTCAGAATTTCATTCTCTCGAACGTCGTACGAAAATCTCTCGTTCTATATTTTCAACAGATCCTTTCACATAGTATTATTCTGTACCACTGGTTATTAACCATATTAACTAACCACTGGTTATCACAGTATCAATTACCAGACACCCTGTATAATACAGAATATTACTTCAAATATCCGTATAATGAAGCATTTCATTTTCTATAATTAATTATAATTAAGTTCGGCTGTTAAGGGTTAATACATTGTAACATAAGTGATCGTTATCTCCTAATTATAGGATGGAGTTAGATTAGACGTATAACGATGAACGAGGATCATCGAGCATTAATGTATTTAATTATAGAGATATTTAGCAGTTTATTTTTGTTCGGGGGATTCGTCGATGTGTGTGCAAATAAAAAGTAGAATTGTTTCTTATATTAAGGTTTATGGAAGTTTTATTCGGTGAATCAATCTTATGGACGTGAGTGTATACGCGAATATATACGTGAGTGATGATTATGAATACTATGAATAGGTTTCTTCAGATTGATTGCGTTGTTATTGGCACAACGACGAACACTGATCGTCATACGATGGCACGATTTGCTTACAATATTCTTTCCTTTCTTTTTTTCTTCTTCCTAAACCATAGAAACAGTCAATTAGAGTTATTTTTTTTTTTAATGTACGTACAACTCGTTTTAGATAGATAAAAGTCCAGCAGTTGGTGCTGAAGAAATTATAACAATAATTTAAAAAGTCTTCAAGCTTGGATTTTATTAATATTGTACGTTATTTAAAATCGTACAAAAAATATAACGAATAGATAAATAATCGTTAAAAATACGTGGATAATCGTTCAAAAGATATAAAACTGTTTCTTTTCACAAAGAAAAATTATCTAAACGTACTATTTTTTTAAATAAGATTTTGTCCAATATATTCCAGTAAAAAATGTTAAAAACATTAAAGGAATCAAAAATTTAAATCTCCCTAATTTATTATTTACGTAATTAATAAATTACGTAATTATTAATTTACGTAACATTTTCGATATTATTCTACGTAATATCTTTGAATATCAAATTAGCACCAACCGCTGAACGATTCGAACGTGCGTAACGCAAGTGAAAATTAGCATTAAAATTATAAAAGCTCTTAAAAGATAATAATAAAAATTATATAGGAACACGATTTCTAAGCTCGCTCTTTTTAGAATTAAGGCTTACAAATTCTTAAACGTAAACGATAAAAATAAAAATTAATGTAGGAGAATAGAAAAATAATATGTTCCGATTTTTTCTCGTACAAAAATCGTCAGACTGATCCGCTTGTAATATTGTTACTTCTAAAAAAACACGAATCCTCCTTCGTGTTTTTTAATTGAATTATTATTAAAAATCAGATAATTATCGTTCACAGGAGTGATAGTGTTGATGTCCATTGAAGTGTGTCTTATGGTAGCAAGGCAACGACCAGAAATGTTGGTCCCTTCCGAATTCTTCGCCTTGCTTGATAGTCTGAGGAAGATTCTGGCCGACAGTTTCCGGCAAGAACAAAACCAGTGCAGCGCCAAAAAAGGACACCGTGCTGATAATGAGCATTGGAAATCCCTCCCAAATTGCAGCCTAATGAACAAATATTAATTTATATGAGCAAAGGTTAAATACCATGAAAATCTGGTCAAAGTATTTCTCATTTAAAAAGTTTCATTAGAAAGTTTCAACCAATATAGTTTCATATCTTAAGTTATTCCATCATTTTTTATTTTAAATTTCAATTTTTTGATTAAAGATCAGTTAAAGAAAAGCGTTGGTTGCAACTTCCAAAACGGGCTTTCTAGAAAGTGAGAAATATTTTGATCAGATTTTTATAATATTTAACTTCTTCAGGAAACAACTTGTTTTAAGGCAAGAAAAAAACTATTTTACATTATCATGAGAAAATTTACATGAGAGCTTTTTCATAATTTCTAATAGCGCTTATTGTATCTTTTGGAATAAATTAAAGAGAAGTTGAACGTGGATGTGCTTAGCGGTGTTTCAAAAATGTTGTAACAACAATAGTAGTATAAATATTTATTTACCGAGTCAGTGATATATGGCGCCAAAGAGTGTGCAACTATTCCGAAAATATGAATGAAAGATACGCCCTGCGATCTGACTGGCGTGGGCAGAAGTTCTGCTGCATACTGAAGACCAACATTGGCTGCCATGTTCAGACAGAATCGCGACAATATTGACATTACTAATTTCGCGAGCACTGGGGAATAAATTAAAAAATACAAAATTAATCCTGGATACACAATACTTGATTGTAAGTTTAATTAAAAATATAGTCCGATCGAAGCTTAATCAAAATTAAATTAAAATTTCACACAAACTTTAAACTTCTATAAATCTCCAAATTCTAGAAAACCAACATATAGAAAATTATTGCTTCTAAAATGTGCACACCTCTTTCAATTTCGCCACTAAATTAATTCCTAATAATTCCTAAATTCTAGTTCCATCAAAATAATTATTTTCCAAGATTAATACCTTCGAAGTTGCCAAAATTCTTTTACATTCATCATCAACTTAATTTCAGATTTTTCTCAATAATACGTCATTATAATCGTTTTAATTTTACTTTAATAAACAGATCGATATATTTACTGGAATGCAGCATAAGTTCAGCGATACTGAGTACACAGGTCATTGCCATCGTGAGAAATCCGCAGAGTCTACGACCCCATCGGTCGAGCAACAGGGCGAGTAATAACCCAGCTGGAAGTTCTGTGGCACAGGCGATCGAGAACGACACGAACACCGAGCTCTGGATAAGTTTTAATGAATACACGTGATCGTCGAACGAGATCAGGGTAAAACACCTACAAGATTGTATCGGTTATTTATGAAGGTTTTATCGCAACATGAACTCGTATCTTATACTTGCCAGAATGCAACTAGAAGAATAGTGTTTCTCGCCAACCGTGGCGTTTTGAACAGATCGAGCAGCGTCGCTGATTCTTGAATTTTGTCCGGTGCCTCCATGTTACTCTGCAAGAATTTATTTCGAGAATAATTAACGAAAGATATAATACGAGTCGTGCCTTTAGCCCTTACACAGTTCAAAATTCATAACACACTGAAAAGAAATTTTATTTTCATTGTATTCGTCATTAATAGATAGCACGAACAGTGGCACTTTGCATTCTGTTTTATGGAATTAGTCGGCATGGCTTTTGATATCGAGATTTATTAATATAATGGGTGGTTGGTTGATTAAATACTTTTCTGATCCGAAATACAGTCGGGAACAAAACTAAGTGGATTAGTGGAGAAAATGTAAAAATTCATTTCAATCATTTGCTGAACTATCTGCATATTATTAGAAGGAAATATAATAAATAAAACTCAAGTATATGAGGCTGATACTAATTTGATTATACTTTCTTCACATCTATTTCCATTAACTATAGCAGCTTATTTTTATCCCCGATTGTACTTGTAAATTGTAAATATTTTATAATTTCTATATAAATTCCCAGATTTACTTCAAATTTTGTACGAGATCGATATAATACCACAATGGAATCGCGACAGTCAAGTTTCATTTCATATTTCATTTTTCATCGCGTTTCATTTTTAAAACCTGTCTATGCATGTTAAAATACATTCGCGAGTCTGTGTGTTTTCGACGTGAATCAAATATATCTGTCAGCACAGATTCAAGTACTGTACCGTATGATTTCGCGTAAGCTTTCTAGAATTCTATTTGATCGAACTTACAACTAATATATCGTAAATACGCGAGTCTGGATTTCTACGATTGATCCTAGCTATTCTCCGTAGTTTCTCAACAACCTTGTCCATCATCCCGTTGGAAACGTACCAGCTTGAACAGAGCAAATACGAGTGATATGGATCGATAAGTAAATTTGCATAAATCTCAAAGCGCAAGTTGAGAATTCGAATAATCGAACGATTAGGAGTTTACTTACCGGGCGTTCTCGGGAAGAATCCACGGTGTGATAGCGACAGATAACAGCGGTATGGCAGTAACGTAAGTAAAATATCTCCGGTTCGCGATATAATAGGCTATCCATGGTAAAATTGTACTGGCCACTGCGATGTAGTTGTAGGATAATTGTAAGATTATAAATATAATTCCGATTTTAAATTAATCCGTTTACTCTGCAAACGTGAATTTTCCGAGTTTGAGCTGGTCCGTATAACAAAAAGCGCTACATAATACACGTGTTTTGCTTCTAACGTATTTAAACGAATTACGTGTTGAAAATTTTGTGATAATTTTCATTTCGAACGAATATACAGAGTGGTTGGTAACTGATGGTACAAGCGGAAAGGGGGTGATTCTACGCGAAAAAAGAAGTCGAAAATATAGAATAAACGTTTTTCGTTCGAGGCTTTGTTTTCGAGAAAATCGACTTTGAATTTTCGCTCGATACGCGTGCACTTTATCGCGTCTCGTTATAACGGATCTCACTGTAGATCGTTGTCTCGATGGAAGAATTAAAAAAAAAAATTTGTATTCTATATTTTCGACTTCTTTCCGCTTGTACCACCAATTACCAACCACCTTGTATAACTCGATTTAAGAATATCAAGATATAACTATCCTCGACGACATGAAAATCGATGAAACGATCTTTAACAATAACAAAATCAATATATTCATCTCTGGTGGTGGCAAAAGCTCTTGAATCAAGAACTCGAACCGTATAGTTCAATCGAGTACAGCAACGTCAAAATTATCTTCGAGGAACAATTCATCAAAAATTTCTCACGCAACATCATCTTTCACGTAATAGAAACATTGACTTCATACTAACGTTATCTCTCGCGTGACTGAAACATTGGCTTATCGGTCGAACCTCTCGCACTTTCTACTTCGTAGAAGGCTTACCGATAATCAGAGGAATGTTGATACAGTTATCGAACGCCAGTCCAGTGAGAAACCTACAGACGGCGAATGACCAAAAACTATTTGCGCTGGCAGTGAAAATGGAGGCAAAAAGGGCGATACCATTGCAGAACATTAAAGCTGGGATACGACCCTTGTGATCGGCGATCCAACCGACTAGGAAACCACCGATGATGGATCCGCAGAAGAAGATGGCCTGCGCCGTTGATACGAGGTATTCTCGGTCGCATACCCAATCTAGCTAATCACCAAGGTTAAGAGTTAGTCAGCGAAAAACCAGATTCATATTTTTCAGAATATAATTTTAATCCTGCTGCGGTCTTCGAATTTTTATATCTCGATTCTGCTCGCAGTTCGATGAATGAAAGAGTTCTTTATGCTCTGAAAAAAACGTTCGCGTAAAATCGGAACGAGGAATTATCCGTACTAACAATTATCGTCTTATACTTTCTTTAAACTTATGAAATTTACTATAACAAGGTTAGATTAGATCGGAAATGACCCAAAGAACGCAGCAGAAGTGTAAGAATTTCGAAGCATGCGATTCAGACAACGATGTGAATACTTCACCTCAGTTCCTATACTAGGATATGGAATCTGCGTAAAATTATACTCCCATTGAGTACATTTTATCGTTTTGTTTGTTTGGAAGCCCGATGAGCTCAGGCTCTTATCGCTCTTCAACAGCTCTGTGAAGTTTACGTCCTTCCGTTGACATTGTTCGTAATAAGGATAAACGTTCGTCACTGGAATCGCTATCTTAATCCTAAACATCCCATACGATAGATGATTGATCATTTTAATTATTAAAATAAGAACCAAAGTCCAGACAGAGTAATCCAAAAATATCTTGCATCTTATCGTGAAATTTTTCTACAATATTTTCTAATAATTTTCGAAATGTTCGAAAATTCGAGAAATTCCAGAAATCGCGATATCTCGCATATTTTTCACAATATTTTAAAGTCACTTTCTACGAACAATCAAAAATATCGTTCAAAGTTTAAAGGAGCTTTCGTTGCTACGTATATCTCCTTTTCTTTCTTTCCTTCATTATACATACTTACCTCTCTTCTTCGGTGAAATTCGAGTTTACTAATTCGTCTATCCTGCACCAGTGTTCCGTGGGAGTAATGAAAAATTGCGAGAAATACAGAAACGCGTACGTCGCGCCATAAGGTAGTAACGACAATAACAACAGCCATTGATATCTCCCGTAGTCACCGACATACGGCAGAACATCATCGAAACTTTCCAATCTTGGTCTCAATCGAGTCGCTTCAGTGGGCAATATAGAGTTACTCTTCTCGTCCTTCATTTCGCTGAAACAGAATCCATCCTTGATTTCCAGGCGTAGCAGTATAAAAGTCGTATAACAAAGTTTTCAGTCTTCTAGTCTTTGAAATAAATGTCATTCGGCAGTTCCTTTGATGTTTCACATTCTGTAATTCCAATTACAATGCTCCTTTCCTCTCCCACAAACAGGAAATTATTTTCTGACAGAACGCAGGAACAATCTTACCCGTCATTCACGTTTTCCCCTTCCATAGTTCGAGCAGCAAAGTCTCAATTATGATTTTAGATTTTGAAAGGCAACGGAGATGAAAGAGGAGACCCGATATGCTGATCGAAAGACGTTCGGAAATGAACTGAAAGAACGAGCGAAGTCCGGCAACTGTTCGCTTTGTTTTCGATTCGGTTAAACGTTAAATTAAGCGTAAGTGTTTGCTCGAGTGCCGGTCAATTACTGTGCCGGGAGTCAAGTGAATCGTGACACGCGACTCGTTCAAATTGAATTGCATACGAACCACGCTCGCGAGATCATCTTTAAAAAGGGCTGATTCGGTATACGCGGCGATGTCAACGTGATATCTACATATCTGAGGAAAGTTTCGACGAAAGAAATAGCCTCGAGTGCTGGTTAATGGTGTTCGAGTTATCGTTTGGATATCGATATTATAGATTTGCAAATGAGATAGAAGAACCGAAGGAAAGTTTGTCGACTCTGTCATATTTAATTAAATGCAGGAGAAAAATTGAATGGAATAATTTTCTGATTAATATTGTTTGTTTATTACTCGTAATCCTCTTACCCGGCGACTTAAGGGTGACTTCCGGTTACAGTGCTTAGCTAAACTAAGTTTTCGATCAATATATTGAACTCTATTGGAAAATAACCGAGAAAATTTTAAGCCATCGAAGGCTAAGAATAAATGAAATAATTGAAGGTTTTTCAAACCTGTTTTAACACTAATATCAGGGATATAAGAAGATGGTACTTCTGATGTATCAACGCAATTATTTGATTATTTACCATTCGTTAAAACAGACGGTCTTAGGGACTGAGGTGGTTAATTAGATATTGAAAAATTAAGAGAACGATTTCCAAGTTAAAAGTAAAATAATATATCGATCTTTCGCAAAATTTTTATATCAAATTGTTCATTTTCGTATCAGATAGAGCAAAAGGGTAAACTGATATGTTTACTTGAAAATGGATTCAGGGAAATTAATCATTTGCCAATTAAATTTAAGCGAATACGTGAAACAATATTATCATATGGAATAAACACGGAAACGAAATAGCTGACAGAAGAACCATCGATTTCGAGACATCGATTAGAATGACTAATGTCATTGTCAGGAGCGCTCGAAAGTGGTCGAGTGCTCGAAATAACTGACCTGTTTGGAAAATACGACAACGAGAAACGTTCGTGTCTACGAGCCATCGTGTCTACATAATAAATACTTGCGTGTGTACGTCTATACAAATGGCGGCATTTTTAAAATAAAAAATAGAGTATATTACCCTTGATCGTCCAAACGAAACAATTGCTTATAATTACAAGACATTTGATACAGTACTTTGAGAAATCAATATGCTACAATTTGTTGGAAACATTTAGCTTGCACATAAATTACATATGAGCCAAACTCACGCGACTGATAACGTTACATTGCACTGAAACTGAGGACTCGATCGATTCTCAAAATTCCAAATACAATCTTTTAAATTAATTTTCACTCGTTATCAAGAATCCAATCAAAATTTCTTTTTCCTAATTTATTAGTAACATTCTTAGGTAGAACTAATAATTATCGCTTCTCTTTCATAAACGATTATCAAAGCGAAAAATTAAATTCAGTCTATAGAAGAAAATGAATACAGAAGTTGAAACCCTTACCTGTCACCGAATGATTCTTCTATGTCTAATTAACGATAGTCTCACGACGTCAAAGTGAAACTCCAAACTGATCGTTTCTCGTTGCTCTTTGTTCAAAATATCGATCACGATTAATCAGGCACTACCAACCACATCCACTAATATCACTGTCAGATCGATTAACAGCAAGTTATGAAATTAGTAATTAAGGGCACCCTCGATCAAACCATTTTTCTCTCTCAACGTCACACTAAATCATGTCAAATGTATCTTTCCGTTCCAAATGTCGTCGACTAACTTCCAACGAACAAAATGTCTCAATACACTAAGTTCGATACCTTCGTGTTCTTTCTGGAGATAACCGAAGAATTTTTCCGTTATTGTAGCATTTTCGTTGCTGCTTCTTAATTTAAAAGTAAAGAAATAAAATTAGTTTGAAAAAGCAATTAAAGTAATTCACGTGGGTTTCTTTGAAGACGGCGGAAAATCGATGATAAAACGAAATAGAAATAGAAATAAAATAAAATAAAATCTGCGATTAAACGAATAATTAATACATGTTATTTTGAAAAGGAAATTGGCGATAAAATAGGCGAAAAACAGTTTCTATTAAAAAGGTTATACGAATAATCAACGCAGTTTGCTTCGAAACAAAATTAGAATTGGCAATCGAGCGAATGATTGACGATTTATTTGGAAAAGTTAGCGGAATCAATGACTAAACAAGCGAGATTTCGTTAAACACACGATTTCCTTCGTAAAGAAAGAAAAAGTAGATTTGTTGATTACACGAATAATCGCTGCAGTTTATCTCAAAGAAGAATGGATGGTCAAACAGGCGAGAAACAAGGTTTCTCCGGGAAAAGAAAATAAAATAGCTGATCGAGTAAATAGTAAATACAATTTACCTTGAGAAAGAAGCAGACTCGAGCGATCAACACTGTTTCCCTCGAAGAAACGCTAAAATTAATGGTCAAACAATCAAAGTAAGTAATTTTTCTCGAGGATAAAGTAGGATCAGTAGTTAAATCAACAAGATTGGTACAGCTTCCCTTCAAGAGACACTATGATCAATATTTATACAGGCAGTCACGGAATCTCCCTTTCGACTGATCCAATCATTGAGTGAAACGATTGTATTCGATGAAATTTTCCTCGAAGATGAAGCAGAGTCGCAGATCCTTACGTAAACGACCGATCAAGTTTCCACGGCAATAAACCTAAATTCCCTGGCTAATTGAAAATATAAAGGAGACACGACCACATTTCCATTTAAAGAAATGCAATTGTTAGTTAAACAACGATAGGATTTTCTTATTCGAAAAGAGAGGAGAAAAATGTCCGATGTTCACGAAGTCTTGTACAAATATGAAGGGGAAACCGGCTCGCGTATCGCTGATATAGAAGCTTGCTTAGCGAAGACGAACACGATACTCGGTGACACGTGTTTGCCAATAAAAAAGGAGAGAATCGAAGAGAAACGGAACCAAAGGAAGAAACGTTGATTGACAGTGGAACCGGCGAAACTAGAAATAGTTTGGAAAACACGATTTTCCGATCGCGAACATCGAGGACCACGTGCTCGCGTTGCCATTGATCGAACTCCATTTAGGTTTGCGGCAAATCGTCGCAACAGCGACGTTGGTAGAACAGAGACACAGAGTTCTTCTGTCTCACAAAAAGCAAGGTGCATACATATGTATTTCCTTGTTTCTCCAAAGCATAGTGGCGCCACGCCGGAAACCGGTTGTCCGAAGCCAGCCAAAGTTTTCAATGGTGTTGAAATGAATTGTATTGTCGTCTTGTCGCGTACTAAAATTGCGATATATGGACGGTGTTAAAAATTGACGTTGAAACACAATTGATTTTTGCAATTTAAATAACGGATGTATTGAAACGAATTCAGTGGATTTTTCAGGTAAATTTGTCGTTTGTTTTGCCGGGTTTGATCTTGGATCGACTTTAGTATATTTTTCATATTTAATTGAAATGGGGAATTGCGTTATGTTATTTGTTGATACTCTGTAGGTTAGAAATGTTAGCATGTTATTTATGAATTATGTTATTTTAGAATTAATATGTAATGTTATTTAATTATGTATGAATTATGTAATGTTATTTTAGAATTAATATTTACAAAAGGCATAAATGTAATTGAATTCTAAAGAGGATTAATTAAGAATGCTCAAGCTTTTTGTGAGATTGGTTTTTTCTTGCAAGCTACCTCTATAAATTAGACCTCTCCTGAAGGGACACGTAGTTTCGTCAACCGGTTTCTTCTAACAAGATTCGTAGAATTAGCTTTTTGCGAAGGCACTGATTTATGAATATTGTTTCTTCTGAAAAGACTGCTTTGTTACCATAAAAAATCAAGGACAGGTTTTCGTAGTTTATATTCACCGAAATATTCACACACACAATAATTTCGAACAGTACGATTAACAAATTACTAGATATGTCTGTACAAATTTCACCTTACGCTCGAAGATACAAGCAAGGCGAAAATTAAATTTCCAAAATCAAATATCAAGAACAGTAAATAACTATATGCAGAATATTCTTCTAGCGAAAGACAGACAGTCTCTACTCACTATGTACATACGAAGAGAAAGATACACACTACATTCCAAACACATGTCCAAACACAGGAATGACCTCGTAACTTACATAACACCACAACTGAAGAAATTACACCATATAACATTGAATGTGACGGATGTAATATGGCACATCAATTATCGAACAAAAAGTTTCATAAAATTCAAATTAAAAGAAATATGGGATCGCGAAACACACAACGGGTGTGCATAAGTTATGTACGTAACTTCCAACTTACACACATGCAATAGGTTTAACCGTTACTGGCGTTGATAATAACAGAAGCACAGTCATGGATCCGTTACCATGTCTAGCGTTGTTTCAACGAGTTTCATTCCCACTTGATTTAGTGTCGCTCCTAACCGCTGGTTCACGCAACAGAGAAGGATAAAATGAACCGCGACAGATATACAATTTCATACTTACGTACTATATGGTTCAAAGTCTATAAATAATATTGTAGACGGTATAATTAGAGGCCTTCTGTACTATTTCCGCACGCAGTAACGTCCTAAACGTATACACGGAAAACTTTAAATCGTAGCACAATTGAAGCCAGAAGAAATTTTAAAGTGAGCTAAAAAATGAAAAACAAGCCGAAGATTCAAGAATAACAGAATTACACTGGAAACTCTATTTGGTGGGGGGAGGGAGGGGGGTGCGTTTGAAAATCGATCGCGTATTACGCGGTAGGTAGTAGTTGACTGATATGATTGGAGTAATAAATGTCATTACGGATTATTTGATATCACTGTAACTTTTTGAATAAAATTCAATGTCAAGATTTATTCATTATCGATACTTATCTTGTTTACAGTAGATTGCAGAATCGAGATATTCTGTTCGTAATTTTTTATGAAAATGTTCTTCGCTTTGATAAAGAATTTTTATTTTTAAAATGATATAAATGTGATATCTCGACGATATAAACGATGCTTTTCTTTATCTGTATATAAACTAAGCAACTTCTAGTTTTATAGATTTTTACACAAAGTTCGTCAAAATCATACGTAAGAAATATTTTCTTTAGATCTTGTACCGATTTACTGAATTACATATAGTAAATCATTTAATAACTAAATATAACTAGATATAAGTAATTATATTAAATAACAAACGGGATCACAATATTGTTTATGGGTACAGAGACCTTAGAAAAATTATGATCGTAGTCACGTAATTACATTGGTTCCTCAAGAATCCTGTCTACCTTGATAGATCATTAAGCAACGTGACTGGAATCGCATTGCGTCGTCGAAGGAAAATTTTTTATCTTTACTTTGTTGTATGAAAATGCTTTCACTGACTGTGTAGAGGTCGGACTGAGGGAAATCTGTGTTCGCTTCTGGTTTCCATAACAGTAGAACGATGGATCTTGAATAATAGATACATTTCTGTTATGTATTATAAACACGTAACTAAAGAGAATTCCATAATATTACCCAAAAACAGTTCATTCAATTTTAATTTCTGACTAGAAGAGACGAGAAATTTGCTAATGGAAAATTTTCATTTTTAAAATGCTTTACATTTATTAATACTCTTTTTTCGAAAACGATACTTATCGTACCATCTAATACTCAAAGATCAAAGCCTATCACAGTTTTCTGTTCCATCTTTCTTAAATGCTTAAAATATTAAACCTAAATTTAATATTTTTTATCATTTTATTAACACGAAATCTGTTATTAATTATTTACTGTAATATCGTGCAAATATTTCAGTCTTCATTTTGCCATACTAATACATAATGATCGTGATCTATCTTGATCATCTATCTTTTCCAAACTGATAATGTATTCCTTCATGGAATTTACCAGTTTCACTTCCTTATTGTTCATTTATCACCTAGTATCGGTAACAGATTATGTTATACGTGTTTCGTCGGCAAAACAAACAGAACTAAAGGATCTAAGAATCGCTCAGTAAGTAACAATGCGATTATGGCTGATTTCAGACAATCTGCGGCATTAAATTTTCTCACGTTGTCTCGTAACGATCGTGATTTTCCTTCTGATCCTTCAGATTAAACGTCCTTGAACATCGTTAACTAAATCATGAATTTATAACGAACCCCATTTTTCATTATTTTTTAACAAGATTCCAAAAGATATGAAAAGTAGACAAAACGGAGAGTTTATCTGAACATAATATTTATCGAATAAATCGAAATTTTATTACACGTATTTAAATATTTAAATAATCTATCATTCGAGTGTGTAATTTGTAGTTATAAAATTTTATAATTCGTAAACTCGTAGAAGGCAATTAAAAACTCATGAATACACAAGTGTGTGTCACTTCATGTATGTACTTGTTGTATCGGGTATTTATGACATTCAAATAATAATATCTACATTTAGCTTTCGAAAATTAACTTGCTAATACGAAGCGTATTTACCTTCATATTTTATAATAAACTTAATTATTTCGTTAGCAATGAAACATGTGCGTCTCGCAGAAATGTAAAAAATCGTAGACAAATATAATGTTCCTAGTTTTACTTAACTTCTTAATTTTATTTACAATGATTATTGTAACGAAGTGTCTTGAAGTGGCAATAACTCAAATCTAATCCAATTTTTACGAACACATAATCAAACTCGAATTTTATTCTTTAAGATATAGTTCATTCGAGTAACTCTGAAACGTAATTAATTAAAGCTTAGAAACGAAAGATTAAAAACATTTAATCCTCAATGGTGTATCTATTCCACTCTATATTAATGTAGTATCGTGGACGAAAGGCCTAAGAAATATCGGGCGAACTATGAACAATGTCGCGAGAGCCGAGGCGTCGTCGGACCCATCAATGTGTCATCGGTCTTTTCAAGTGCATAGTTTCGTGGAAAAGACCTACGTGACCCTGGCCACGAGCGCCTGCAGAACACGTGTGCGGTGGGCCTAGGAAAAAGACAACAGAATGCGGCAACGGCCAGAGCGTTAGTCGAAAAGCAGAGTGCGAGTCGAGGAGCCGAGTGCGAGCTGAGCGGAGACAGAGGTTGCGAGTGGCGTTGCCGAGAGAGTGTGGATTACGCTGTTTTCTGTGCGTTTGGCGTGAATAGTTCAGGTTGAACAACAATCGTCTTTTTCTATCTGATTAACATCTCTATTGTCCACTCTTTGTAAACACATTATATCACGATATTACATTAATATTAAAAAAACATACAAATCGGCGTCAAAAGATGTCAATATTTACAATCATAAAAATCGCCACGTTAAATCATCTTTTCATCTACTAATCCCACTCATAACAGCACACTCACCAAACAAACTATCAATGATCGCAAACGAGTCACAATGCCTTTCACATTTTACGTAAGCAAAAAAAGAATACAATGATCGTGATAGAAACTTTACAAGTGTCCCATTTACATATGTGCGTGTCTGTGTCAAGACTGCAATCAGTAAGATTAATCTCGTCTGTCGTCGACATCATGCTTCTCCGCAACCTTACTAGTTGGCACCGAATAATGGTACAATCGTCTCGTAACATGTATGATTGATAACTCGTCACGCTAGAGGGGCATATTCATTACTCGTCGCTTCAGATTGCATCACGTTAATATTAATTAGCGACAGAAACTACGATAAAGGTCGCGAACTCTCGTATGTTGAACCTTAACATTGGGGCAGTGAACGATATTTATGGAGTAGAGATGATATAGCACTGCACGTACGTAGCTGTGCGCATAGCATCGGATTCCATTGACTGTTAAGGGAATTAAAATGAGAAGAGAGAAGAATTTTCCATAACGATGCTACTAAACGGTATCGAGAAGAATCATTTCGTCGATGGTCTACAATAAAAGATTATAATACGTACTTGAGGCGGATAAGTCTCCTACGTGAAAATTACATTGAAGAAGAAGAAGAGAAAGAGAGCGATATAGAACCATGCGTTCCTTCAAGAAAAAAGAAGAAAAAAACCGACTAGATGAAGTAAGTAGTTCGCAAAAATATAACGTATCGTACCTTCGTGACTTTCCATACGAAAGTCGTATTCAGCTCTCCGCGGCTCACCGAATTAAAAAAAAAAATCGTGTTTGTAAGTGTGCTTTAGATACCGAAAAAAACAAGTTTTAAAAATCATGTGACAAGCGCATTTTTAAATCTGAGACGTTATCCTCCTTTGTTCTCCCGCCCCTGCCTTTTCTACGCCCGTCGAGATCGAATTCTCGCGATATTTTGCAATTCGTAGCTGCCTCTTTGGCACGAACAATTAATGTCACGTTTTTAGAGGATTAGACGCTGAAACTATTAAGAGCTGCTCGTCAGAATATTCCTTTTAATCTTTCACACGATGTAAACTTCCGTGGTAATCGACTTTGAAGTTTATTATCTCGTAATCTTTTCATCGAATTTTAATCCTTTTAGGCTTAAATCTGCCGAGTTTCTGAGCACTGCGTACACATGCAAGCAAAATTTCTCTGAGAAGCGGAAAACTTCGAAATTTTTGTATTTATCTATAACGGCATTGTTTTGCATTTGTATTTGTATTTATCTAAATTTCAAGAATGTCTGAAAGTTGCGAAAATTAAGACATCGATATTTTCTTGGTTGCTTGTGGTAGCTGGTATGGCAAAGTAAGTGTACGAAATTTCTGGGATCTATGGGAAAATTCTCGTTTAGCAGTTACGCGTAGGAAAACTTTCAGAAGCAATCGTAATTAATAAATTGACAGTGGAAAAAGTAATTGGCCGATCGCGAATGGTTTTTCCACGCTTATTATAGCTTTAAATCGCGTTACATCTACAATTAGTCTTGAATTGTACCTCCGTAAAAACAAAAACATGTTTCTCCACTGTAACAGCACGAACGACTCCCACGCATACGTCGAATACTCGCTGCGATTCGAATTCCAGGTATTTGCAGCTCGACGATATTTCTCGAAACACTCTGAAATTGGAATATTCTTCGCGCATTTCTAAGATTCTTCAAGAAGAGATTTCAAGCACTTCTAGGGAGAAATTTCTTGGAAGATTATCTCTGTACTCTTTATGAACATAACGTGAACTTGGCATTATAATATACAGCATGTTGAATGCTGAAATTATCGATTTTATATACAGATTGTTACGACCGTTCGCGGAGAGACGTTGTTGGAATAAACTGTGATTTATAACTTGTTATATCGGTGTCTTATTCAATTCAATAACGCACACAAATACAAAGGAAGGGTATTGCAGATTTATGGAGATTATGGAGAAAGATATTAAATTTGTCAATAAATGCTTTGTTACAGTTGGTACGACCGTTCGCGGAGAGATGCGGTCGCGAGGACGCGTCAGCGAGGGGCGTAAATTCTCGCGACGACTATGTTAATCGACGCCGCGAAATAGTCGTTCCCCTGTTTCGGTTAAGACAACAGAGGTGGTTTAATGAATGTAACACTGTATTAACAGGTTAACATAGAATGATATATTTTACAATAATATGATGAATATGTTACAGAAATTTGACTCGACTTTACGATATCTCTAGATAAATTCGTTTGCTCGTCAGATTTGTCGAAGTGTCACGTTTGACTCGTCAGAAGGAACTGATCCCCTTCGATTATTCCTTTGTCTCATTTGGAAGATGACCCCCACTATGCTCGGGTCACGCCACCGCTCGCGCCTATGATCACGTATGCCTCTTCTTGCGTGAAAAACGTAACGGTCAAAAATCGACGTTTCTAGAGCTCGCTGCTTGGCAACAACTATGCTCTCGTCGATACATTGTATATGATCCGACGGGCAGATAGGGCGATCTGCCTGCGACACTGTAGGGCCGCGAGCGACGGTTAGAAAATACAGCCTGTGGTAAGCCTCGTGGCGTAACACAGATTTTACGTTAATTTTATTCGAAAGATTTAGGTCAAATTTTTCCTTCGAAGAAGATTTTTCTGTCTTCAAAAGCGATTTTCCATCATTAATCGAAATATCATTTTTGCAATGGCTTGCTAGTGGGATTACGTGTTAAAACGTTCAGCTTTAAAGAGGATTATCTCCATCTCGGCGAGACTAGGCTCTCTAAAAATTGATGAATCCTGTACAGACAATATCTATAGTAAGCAACGCGTCGTCAAAACTTCAAAATATTATTACCCCGCTTTTACGTCGCAGATGTCGACAAAAATATTAATGAGATTTCCTAAGATAATCTCATACTTATTTGTATCGTTAATTCAATCGACTAAGGAACAAGTGGTGAAGAACTATTAGCAGAATCCAGGGAAGGTTTTACTGGCAAGTTTTATTACAAAACATCTAAGAACGATTTACATCATAATAAAAATAATCGCGCTATCTCGTCGCGTGACATGCGCACGAGGTCTCTGCGATTGCTAATCGATCTACAAATACTTACACGTACATATGTACAAAACTCGTGGCCATACACCACGTTGTCCATATTATTTTCATCTCGTTAATATATTTTGTATATTTATGATGTTATTATTTTACTAGTATAACGATTATTGCACTATATTCTATAAGATGGAGCTTTTGTACGAACAATTTCAGGAACTTTTATAACAAAGGAAAGTACTAATTTTTAACATTAACTACCCACGACAATTTACGACAATTATTTTAACCTACGTTCTTACTCTAATTTTTATTCGCTCGCCTAATGATTGAATTTTTAATCAATCATTGTTGATGAAAAATTGCGATGATAATTGCATTGCGGATCTTTATGCAAATGCATATTTTCGTGGATACAATAATACAATTGAAAGATTTGATACAATCGAAAGGACTTGGGCAAAAGTATGTTTCTATCCATTAAATATCATCGATAGTGCTGTACTTTTGGATATTTTACAAAATTTTGCGTCATACGCATTCTATAAATTTTCGTATCTTCGAATCACCCATAATTGCGTAAAAATCCGCTGTTTTGTGATAATGAATATTAATGACGGTGGAATTTAAGATTCCTGGATTCAGTAACTTGTCTTACTCTAATACATGTATTGCACGTTTTTGGAAGACTAAAGATTCTTTGCTCGAGATCAACGCGACAAATATTGTACTTCGTGGTGAACGTTTCGCTACAGCTTTTCGACCTCTGTGATCGAGTTTTCGCTTTTCCTCGATTTTATACTCGATCTCCGTAGCATGCTACTCCTTAAAGGTTCACCGCGAAGCGACGCTCTTGTCACGTAAAATAACAAAATAAAAAAAGGAATTTGAGGTAAAAATAAAAAAGAAAACTTTATTTTTTTTCTAACATCAATACACTTTACAATCTACTTCCGAACTCTAGGCGTGACTTTCTAAGACTGACTCTTATGATTTTACTTTCGATCGGATCCGATTACTTTCTTTTGTCATCCCTCAACAACCCCACCGTCCATGCATTTGCTAGGCGTCCGCGATCGTTGCCACGTGCTCTTTCTTCTAGAACCTTCGGTGGAAGGACCGTTGGGATGTTGATGGTTCATTAGGCACTTCAGCGATATACATTGTCGCCGAGTGCCGCCACATCTTTATCTCTATCGTCAGTCCGTCGGATTTGAAGTATGCCGGTCGTGACATACCCCCCTGGTTAGATTGATCTTGGTCCTCTAAGATCGTAGTAGAATGGAATTATTTAAATGTAGATCAAAGGATATGTTTACGCTTTTTTTTCAGGGATTGCTATGAATTGATTTTCTGTATGTGATGGTACAAAAGTTATTTCGTTAATCTTAAATATAGCAATTTTACAATATTTGTTAGTGTTCGAGAAGCTAATAATTTCAGAGGCGTAATCATGTTGTAGTTTTCGATCGTGAATTGGTTGGGTTTGTATACAAAGCGTAATTCCTATCCCGTGAATTTAAGGCAACTAATTAAGGGTATTGTTACTAGTGCTAGGGTCAGCATTATCCTGAAAAAAGTACGCTTTCAATCGGTTACCATGTATCTTTTTCTTAGCATTGTCGATAGAAATAATGTAATAAGGAGTTTTCACATCGTTAATCCTGTAGGGTCCTAACCATTCAATGTCCAACTTATCTCTTTTATGGTCGTTGTGAATTAAAACAAAGTCTCCTTTCCTAAACACAGTCTGAGTTTTAACAATCTTTCTTTCTTGGTCTCGCTTGTATCGTTGCTTATTCTGAATAAGTGTTTTGTGAGCTGTTTCCCAATATTTATTCAACTGTTTTTGCCAAAGTGAGTACATATCATCATAGGTAAGTGTGGGAAATTTGGATATTGCGGAAGGTAAATTAGCTTTTCGCCCAAAGGTCAATTCAAAGGGAGAGAATCCTGTCCCTTCATGTTTCGCGGTGTTGTACCCTAAACAAATGAAATTAAGTACTTCATCCCATTCTTTGTCATTGTCGTGTAATGCAGTACGAATTAAATCTTTAACTGAGGCATGCGTTCTATCGAGGGATCCGTTACTTTGTGGGTGAAATGAAGTTGTTTTGATGTGTTTGATTTTAAAAGCTTCTTCAAATTTCGTCATTAAATCACTAACAAAATTTTGTCCCTGATCTGTTAGGATCGTTTTTGGTGCCGAAAATGTGTAAATATAGTGTTCAATGAGCGCGTTAATTATGGATTCAGTTCGTTGCGTTTTAAGGGGAACTAGTATCAGATATTTCGTAAGTTCACCGTGTATTGAAAGTATGTATTGGTTTCCGCGTTTGGTTTTCGTCATCGGTCCTATGATGTCCATAGCGATTTTGTCGTTAGGGTTAAGTGGCGTGTCTGAGATTTGTGGGGATTCTTTGGGTCTGATACGTGTTAGTTTCTCCTTTCGACACGTGTCGCATGTTTTCACAAAGTTTTCTACTCTTTCTAAAAGTCCGGAAATTTTGAATTTATCCTTGATCCGTTGATACGTTTTCTGTATCCCTAAATGTCCTACGGTGTCGTTATGGTTTTCCTTTATTGCTTGTATTATTTCGTTTTCGTCTAGTTTTAAGATGGGATTAGGTGCATAAGTAATTTTCTTGTACGTGTCGTTAAAATATATTAGCATGAGTTTAATCTGTGTTTTCTCTAATTCAGTGAAGTCGTTATTTCCTATGCCGATTTTTGTTGTATCTTTAAGAATTTTGTAAAGTCTTCTGATCCAAAGTGTCTCGTCGTATTCTCCTAAGTCGTTTCGAGTTAATTGGTAAAATGTTTGGTCATTTGGTTTAATTTCTAAGAGTTTCGGATTCTCGTTGTTGTCTTTCCATGCGTTGAATGAATTAGTGTGATCAATTACTAGGTCGAGGTTAACTACTTCGTCGCGAGTTACTGCGTGAACTCTAGATAAAGCGTCTGCAGCTGTGTTATCTTTACCCTTTGTATATTCGATTTCATAGTCATATTCTTCGAGTCTAAGTCTCCAACGAATCAGTCTGCTAGAAGGGTCTTTGCAATTGTGTAGCCACTTAAGAGCTTGGTGGTCGGTTCGAATAATGAAGCGTCGTCCTAACAAATATTGTCTTAATCTTTTCACGGCCCATACGATGGCTAAGAGTTCCTTTTCTGTCGTGGTATAGTTTCGTTCGGGTGGATTCAGTGTTCTTGAAATGTAACAACAAGGATGACCGTCTTGCGACAGTATTGCTCCTAGTCCTTCGTTACTTGCGTCGGTAGTTAAGGTAAAGGTTTTGTTAAAGTCTGGATAAGCTAATATTGGGAAATTACAGAGTTTGTCTTTTAAAGTATCAAAGCTAATCTGGTGTTTGTCAGTCCAATGGAATGGTGTGTCCTTTTTTGTTAAGTCTGTAAGGCTTTTCGCGATTTTGGAAAAGTTTCGAATAAATTTGCGATAATAACCTGCTAAACCTAAGAATGATTTCACGTCCGTGGCATTGCGGGGTAATCGAAAGTTTTTTACAGCGTCTAATTTTTTGGGGTTTGGTTTGACTCCTTCGGATGAAACTACATGGCCTAAGTATTCTAATTCCGGTTTTACGAATTCACATTTGTCCGGTTGCAATTTAAGTCCTAATTCTCTGAGTCTCTGAAATACTATCGCGAGGTTTTCGTTATGTTCTTGAATCGTTTTTCCGAATATCACTATGTCATCCAAATAAACAAAGCAGTATTTTCCTACAAGTCCAGCTAAGGCTCTGTCCATTAATCTTTGAAAGGTAGCGGGTGCGTTTTTAAGTCCGAATGGCATTCGATTGAAATGAAAATGCCCTTGCGGTGTCGAAAAAGCGGTATATTTTTTAGATTTCTCGTTCATTGGAATTTGATGGAATCCTGAGGATAAATCAAGCGCCGAAAAGAATTTTGCGTTTCCTAGTTGTGTTAAAATGTCGTCTATATCAGGTAAAGGGTAAGCGTCTTGTTCTGTGAGTTCATTTAGTTTCCTGAAATCGATAACTATCCTCCATTTCTGTTTTCCTGAGGCGTCTAATTTTTTCGGAACTACCCATACCGGAGAGTTATAAGGGGATTCGGATTCTTCTATAATATTTTTCTTCAACATGTCTCCTATTTGTCGCGAAATCTCGTCACGGTGACATTCCGGTGGTCTATACGATCGTGTGTTAATAATTTTGTCTTTGGTTAACGAAATTGTGTGCTGAGTTAAATTAGTACAGGGTAAAAGATCGGTTTCTAAATTAAAGATGTCAATATAATGAAGGATAATCTTTTCGATGGATTCACGGATTGGTTTTTCAATGTGATCTGTTCTCACTAGGCTTTTTAGTTTTGATACGTTGGAAAAGTCATGAGAATTTTGAATATTGCTAGAAATTTCAACGTTTTGCTCACCATTGTTGATAAAACATACTTTAGTTGGTTTGCCTTCCAAATAGATTGTTTGAACTCTGTTTTCTCCAGGAGTCAAATGTATTGGTTTCTGAAATAAAATGGTTTTGTCGTTTAATCGGATTTTGTCATTGGATATTGAATAGTTATACTTCTCTAAACATGGTAGCCCAATGATTCCGTCTTCGATAATAGGGAAATTGTTCGGTACTATGTGAAAAATGTGATTTTGTCCAAAAATTCGTTTCGTTACGTATTCGTTAGTTTCGTATTTGTCTCGTCCCATAGAAAATTTTTGTTTAGGCCCTATTTGTATCGCGTTGACAGTTTTGTTACGTTTCACCAGGTTTATCCCTGCTCCTGTGTCGACCAGAAATACTCGCTCTTCGGTTCGGGTTGACAAAGGTATTGCGAGTAATCTTCCCGTGGCGATGTTGACTCGTATGTCTCGTACGGTTCGTCCATCTCCTGGTTCGATGTTGTTTCTTGTATTTCGTCCCATTCCTAGACTGCCTGAATCCTTGCGGGTGGTCGATCGCGCTGGCTCGGTGGTAGAAAATTTTGACACTTGTTGGCAATGTGTCCCAGCTTTCCGCACTTGAAGCACTTCATCTGCGCGCGTTCAGCAGGTGATCTATTTTCTACTTGGTTAAATGTAGCAGGTTTCTGAGCTATTGGCGTGTTAGGCGATCTTGATGGTACATTAGATCGTCTTACCTGCATATGCTGGTTGTCGGGGCGATTACTAACCGAAGGTAAGCGATTACATGACCAATTAGGTTGTCGTTCTTCTCGCAAGTAGCGTTCTACATCGGCTGCCTTTTTTTCAGCTTCCGGAAGATTCAAGGGTTCATTGCTTAATAGTATTCGCCCTATGTCGCGTCTGAGTCCCTTTAGGTACACACGAACAGTCTTCTTCGTGATTTCTTCAGTCATAATTTTACGTGTTAGTGGTTGTGGGTACTCATTGGTTACTGCGTACAGCAAACGGTTGAGTATTCTTCTAAACCGAATATTAAAACTTTGCACTGATTCCTCGCGTCCCTGTCTCAACTCTCGTAATTGTTCTTGGTACTCATCCGAAGTCACTTGTGCTGCTAAGTTATTTCTCAGTGCGTCGTACAGATCACCGTAACACTCAATAGGAATGTTGCGAATACTTTGGGCTGCTTTCCCCACGATTTTTTCCACTTTTATTGCTTTTAGCAATAGATCTTGCTCCATACAGCGATCCTTCATACTTCTCACTTCTTTGATGAAGTCTTCAACTCCTACATCATCATCTCCGTTGAGCGTTGGGATGTAGCGTATTGCATCCTTAGCTCGTAGAGAGGGAGGAGCGGGCGGAAAATAGCCTCTTTCTTCCACCTCGGGTTGTTCGATGTCGAGGTGGACAGGTGGGGTGTCTGGAGCTGCTAACCCTGACAGTTTGCGTGCTTTTGCCATATTCACGGTGCGATTGATTGCTGTCGACGCACTTTCAATGTCTTCGGTGATAATGGAAGCAAATTCATCGGTCGCAGGGGATCCGAACCCAGTCCGTAGCGCTGCGACGGTTTTCCCGAGATTCTCGATTTCTGCTGCCCTGTGTCTGTTCTCTTCGTCATTTTGCATAGACAAACGTAACATTTCCTCTCGTAAAAGGGCAATGTTCTCGTTCTGTTTTTGAATACTGTCCCATATTGCTCGCAACATTGGGTCAGTTGAGGTTGAAGTTTGAGATTCGTTTGCCTTAGACATTATTGCGCTGATTTATAATTTTCAGACGAAGACGAGTCTTGGCTACTGAAGCTAAATTTTCTTTCACGGTAACGTACAAAGGAATTCAGTTTACCTTTTATTGTTACTTCACTTGGTTCGTGATAGTTACTTTGTTGTTGCGGATGACCGTAGTCCCAAATAATTCGATCTTCCGTAGATGATGAATGTCTTTTGGTTTCCGAACAAACACTTTTCACTATCCTGGCAGGATCGCCAAAATGTCACGTAAAATAACAAAATAAAAAAAGGAATTTGAGGTAAAAATAAAAAAGAAAACTTTATTTTTTTTCTAACATCAATACACTTTACAATCTACTTCCGAACTCTAGGCGTGACTTTCTAAGACTGACTCTTATGATTTTACTTTCGATCGGATCCGATTACTTTCTCTTGTCATCCCTCAACAACCCCACCGTCCATGCATTTGCTAGGCGTCCGCGATCGTTGCCACGTGCTCTTTCTTCTAGAACCTTCGGTGGAAGGACCGTTGGGATGTTGATGGTTCATTAGGCACTTCAGCGATATACATTGTCGCCGAGTGCCGCCACATCTTTATCTCTATCGTCAGTCCGTCGGATTTGAAGTATGCCGGTCGTGACATTACCCAATAACTGAAAACCCCGAAGCCAACGTCGCCTGTCTACTGTTTATGGCCTGACTTCGTCGCAGTCTTTTGTCTACGCGCTGTCAATGGCTTCAGTGCTTGAGAAAACTAAAAAGACCAGATGTAGAATTTTCTTAGAAGTGGTAACCATTTCAACATTCAGGAAATTTGGCGTTCCACTTTTTTGACAAATAAATTTTTTAACACGCTGTACATAGTAGTAGCAATATGCTTCTGTTCATAAATTTTTAAGGACTAACGAGTGATGGCTAAAATCTTCTGGAAGTTAATCAGAAGTGTGTCCTTGTCAACATATATCAAGGCCCAAGGTATTGGTGCTGGCTTCCCTTTTGTTAGTATTTATTTGACTATGTAATTGTATATATGTACTATTTGATCCGCTTCAATGTGATTTCGGCCTATTTTCAAGAAGGAAAGGGGAAATATAACCCTCCCTCCTTTTTATCGATTTACTTTCGCGTTTCGTCTCAAAATTATGTTAAATTTTGCTTGTTACAGTACCACGCCAAAAGAATTTACTTATAATTCTCAATGAGAGTTGATTGAAAATAGTTCGGTCGAGTAGTAATAACTCCATTTGATTTTAGGATTGAGTTCGACTCTATTTTATTTTGAATTTCTTGAATTTCCTTATAAGATTTCGAGTATGTTGCTGGTCCGTGATTGAATGTTGCTTTTTTCACTATGAAGTGATATGTGTCATCAACGGCATCAAAAGACACAATGAGGAACCGAACGCACAAGACAAGATAGATAATTTATTTTCTAACTGTGAGCACAGGAACTACTACATACTTAATCCTTAAAGAACAGGGCACAGTAGATAATTATTATTATTAAATAATTTCCATTGAAGTACTTTTTACTATCAACTCAACATATGTATAAATATATGTATATAAATGAGATGAATGCAAATGAATTTTAGAGAATTTTAAAGAATGCTTTGCACTGTTTCGGTAAAGTTATAATTCAGTCCTAAGCGGTACAAAGTAAAGTGTATAATTTATTTATTTTAATTTACAATGAAGAACGCAAGAATGATCATTAGATCGCTTATGCAAATAATAAATTTTCATTATTTTTAAAAATGCAATAATTATTTTAAGTTTAACTGGGAATTGTCAAGATTTATAGCTACTTCGTTTATGATTAATAAATATTGATTGGGTGAAACTATAGAACCGTAACGTCTTTTCCGATTTCAATGACTTTTGAATATGTTGTCAAGTGCATGATTGCGAACAACTACCTTCTTTAACTATCTAAGAAATCTATCTATATCATTACAATGAATTCTGTTTATAAATTACATATCATATATGTAGGGTTTACATTAGAATTAGGGTTAGGGGCTTGAAACGAATCTGCGTTTGGGTTACACGTTGTCGTTATGCAATAGAGAAGACATTGACTAGTGCAAATACGATTATTATAGAACCGGACAAGTAACCGCGGTAGTTAGGTACTCGAGAAACTAATGACAATGATCCTAGGTTCAATAACGAATCCGCGGTCGACGGGATGATAGATGAACGTACTCACAAAATCTAAGTCGGACGCGTAATATTCACTGATCGTAAAGAGTTACTCCTTTCATCAGTGAGATCACGAGCGAGAATGCCTTTCCCGTCCCGATGATGCCACAGAGGAAAACTATAATGGGGTGTGTCTAAGGACACGAGATCATCGGATTCGTCGAGAAAAGCCTTCGTTCAGAAAGTAAGGGAAATTGGCGTTGCTGCTAATTGGTCAATCTCCATATCGGTGGTTAGAAAAAGATGCTAGCCGCCCTCGAGGGAAAGTTGCTAGTGGGAGACGCCGCTCGTTGAAAAATATGTCTCCCCTATCTTCCTGTAGTTGGGACAAAGACTGTTTGTCTGTTTGAAGGACTTTAGTTAACTAAACCTTAAGATTTATAACGAGCCCTCGGGCTAGCCGAACATGTACTGCGGAGACGCATCGACATCCGGCAATCATCTTACTCGAAGAATAGGGTCTGCGTGTGGCGAGCCACGGGAGAAAAACCGTTGGAATGTTTACTGTCGCGTGTTGCCACGAATATTTCTTTTAAGGAGAGCTATAGAATTACTCCATACCTTTGTTAGGCAAAGCGTTCATCCCTTGTCCGCGGCTACGTTGGACGACAGACTGTCACCTCGAGCCAAAGCTCACCGTCACTAATCTCGAACAATTACAATCGGATTGAATAACTACAATAGTTTAGTTACAGTTATAGTAGACTTTAGATTGCAATGTTGCGGGGCTATCCAAAGGTTCCGGTGTCCTTTCATCTCCGACATATAGATATACATGTATATGTGACGAAATATACTAAAGCAATATTGACCCTTTGTCGCTGAAAGTATCAAACTACAAAACTTCCTTTCAAATTTTCAGAATAAGGAAATCAGGATCATGATAAATAATTGGAACATAATTAAAAATAATATATCTTCTCTATAAGATAATGAATACATTGGTTCATTTAATTTTTATGGATATTCAAACGCTTCTGTGAAATAAAACGTCAAGATTATAGAGTATAAAATTTATAGCTATGAAATGACTAAAACTCTGATGTATTATTAACAATATACGTTTGGTTGTATGTAGTGATACATACAAAGATTACATGTACAAACCCATAATTAACACAATGCTACCGCAACCATTCTGCAATCTACCTTGCCCAAAACACTCTTCCAGTCACCTCCAAACTCAGTTCGCTGTGGAGTGCCGAAGCGTGCAGACGTGTCTCTAGTGCCCAGCGTAGTCCGAAAACAACACGTGTCGCCCAACCGTCGAAAGAGAACACAGCCAAGTGTCCCTTACCCTTTAGGGAGAAGAAAATCCCACGCACCTAACCCCAACCCGAATACTAGCCTCATAGCCTCACGACTAGTTGTTCATTCCGAATTAACTAGCTCGATGATGGCCCAGCAATCGCGACCAGGCTCTCCGGAGCAGACTCGCAGCTACCCCGCGCTACCTCCCCCGTGGCAGAAGTGTAGCAGAACTCTCCGCACTAACGACGCTAATACTACAAAGAAAAGGAAAATAGAAACAACAACGCAAATAAACACTCACAACAGGTTCGCCGTATTGGAATCCTCAAACGACGCCATGGAAATCGTAGAACCGCCACCAAACCAACACTCACAGAGAATCCCCCCTCCCCCACCAATATTTGTGGACGACGTCATCGACATACAGACAATGATCAAGTCCCTAGAGAGAGATATCTGCAAGGAGGAATATAACCTTAAGATAAGTAACAATAAAGTAAAAATACTGCCGACGAACCCAGAAGCTTACAGAAAACTCACCAAGACACTCAGGACCCTGAACGCCAACTTCCACACCTACCAACTCAAACAGGAAAGGCCTTTCCGGGTGGTCCTACGAAACATACACCACTCAGCAGACATAGACGAACTCAAATACGAACTCTCAAAACTCGGCCACGAAGTCATCGACGTAAGTAATATAAGGCATAGAGTCTCGAAAGACCCGTTATCCTTATTCTTCCTAGACATTAAACAAAAGCCGAACAATAAAGAAATCTACAACATCAGTCGCCTAATGAACGCGATAGTAAAGATCGAACCACCGCTCGCGAAAAAAGAAATAGTGCAGTGCGAAAGGTGCCAAAGGTACGGTCATACGCAGAAATACTGCAACCATACTTTCCGCTGCGTTAAATGCGCAGGCACTCACTCCATTGACCAATGCGCCAAATCACCGGAAACCCCAGCGAAATGCATCCACTGCCAAGGGGACCATCCTGCCAACTACAAAGGCTGCCCAGCATATAAAACACTATACACGAACAGGTACCCTAAGCTCAGAGCAAAAGAGGTATCCAACCAAACACCCAGCCCGCCGAAATTCACAACTACCCCAACCCCCTCAACCAACCAAACACCCAGTCCTACCAAATTCATCTCCACCTCAACCTCCTATGCCCAAGCAGTACAAGGCATCCAAAATAACCCGAACAGCCAAAGGAATCTTCCCCAAAACAGTGTCCCCAACCCACCTAACACAGTCAACTCCCCAAGGCTTGAAAAGCTAATAGAGAAACAATCGGAGCAAATAAATCACTTGCTATCGCTACTAACACTCATCGTGGAAAAATTAGCACGCCCCGACTCAAAATAAAACCAAGGCGCATAGCACTCTGGAACGCCAACGGTCTAGCGCAACACAAACTTGAACTAGAACTCTTCTTAAAACACCAGCAAATCGACGTAATGCTCGTATCGGAAACCCACTTCACCGACAAGAGCTACCTGAAAATAAATGGTTACAAATTCTACCATACCCAACACCCCAGCGGAAAGGCCCACGGTGGCACCGGAATAATAATCAAAGCAAGTATTAAGCACTACGAACTTCCATCATTCCAGAAAGACTACCTCCAAGCAACAAACGTAGCAATAGAAGACTGTCATGGCTCAATCACCACCTCAGCAGTATACTGCCCTCCCAGACACTCCATCGCCAAAGAAGACTTTGATAACTTCCTGGACACCCTGGGCAATAGATTCATAGTTGGAGGAGACTATAACGCCAAGCACATCCAATGGGGCTGCAGACTGGTTACAGCAAGAGGCAAAAACCTCTTAAACAGCATAATAAACAACAACCTCAAATACTTCACCACATACGAACCCACATACTGGCCCACTGACACCAACAAAATACCCGACCTTCTCGACTTCTTCATAACTAAAAATATCCCATCAAGACACGTCCAGATCAACTCCTCGGCTGATCTCTCCTCTGATCATTCTCCCGTGATAGCAACAGTCAGTTCAACAGTCATCGAGAATACACCTAATGGCTCCATTCACAACCAACACACCAACTGGCAGCTCTTCAGAGAAGTCTTTACACACTCAACCTCAACCTTCACCCCACTAAAAACAAAGGAAGAAATCGAAGCAGCCACGGAATACTTAAACACGAGCATAATAAACGCAATCCGCCTCCCCACACCGACAAAGCCATCTAACAACAAACAAGAATATCCCCAATACATACTAAAAAAATAGCAGAAAAACGTAGACTAAGAAGAGTATGGCAGACCCATAGAACACCGGATGACAAACGCAAACTAAACAACGCAACTAGAAAGCTATCTAGAACCTAAAAAAAACTATAAAAACGACTGTTTCCATAAATACCTCGCCAGCTTATCCCCCACAGCCGACTCCAACTACTCACTATGGAAGGCCTCCGGGAAACTCACACGCCCCCCACAAATAATCCCACCTATCCGCCGTCCGCAAGGTGGATGGGCGCGAAGCCCTACAGAAAAAGCCGACCTGTTTGCTAAACACTTGTCAAAAGTATTCAAACCCCATTCCCCCAAAGCCGCCGCGGACGTTACTGAATACCTGCACACCCCCTTCCAAATGTCCCCTCCTATCGAACCCTTCTCCTCTGCAGAGACTATACAAACAATCAGTCGCCTAAACCCCAAGAAAGCAGCAGGACACGACCTAATAGGCAATAAAGCAATCAAGGAACTTCCCACAAAAGGGATAGCACTCATCACATCGATTTTTAATGCTATCCTTCGCCTGAAACACTATCCTAAAGCCTGGAAAATCTCATTGATTACCCTCATCCCTAAACCCGGTAATCCGATATACGAAACCAGCTCCTATCGCCCAATCAGTCTTTTACCTACCCTGTCCAAACTATTCGAGAAGATGCTCACGAACCGACTCCTTCCAATCCTAGAGAACTTGAAAACACTCCCAGATCACCAATTCGGCTTCCGAAAACATCATTCTACAGTAGAGCAAATCCACCGCTTAACTCATACGATCAGCCAAACACTCGAAAAGAAAAAATATTGCTCAGCGGTTTTCCTAGACATCCAACAGGCATTCGACAAAGTATGGCATGAAGGGCTACTATACAAGCTTAAAAAGATCCTACCTCACCCCTACTACTCCATCCTAAAATCTTATCTAACCAATAGACAATTCATGGTTAAATGCCTAGACGCCACTTCCGCAACATTCCCAATAGAAGCCGGCATACCCCAAAGTAGTGTCCTCGGACCCCTACTGTACTCCATCTACACTGCCGACCTACCTATATCAAACGATATAACAATAGCGATATTTGCAGACGACACAGCGCTATTAGCTACCCACGCAGACCCGGTAATAGCCTCATCCACTCTCCAGCGAAGTCTCGACTCCATGGAAAAGTGGTTTCACAAATGGGGCTTCAAAGTCAACGAAAAGAAATCCTCACATGTAACCTTCACGCTTCGAAAACAAACCTGCCCCCAGGTCACCATCAACAATGCAACAGTTCCTAGCAGGGACACAGTCCGATACCTGGGCATGACCCTGGACAGGAGACTAACGTGGAAGACACACATCTCAGATAAAACGAAGCAACTAAAGGACAAACTAAAAAAACTCTATTGGCTCACGGGCCGACGCTCCAAACTAAACATACAGAATAAAATTACCCTCTACAAGACCGTAATAAAACCTGTCTGGACCTACGGAATCCAACTATAGGGAACAGCAAGTAACTCCAACATCGAAATACTACGACGATTCCAATCGAAAACGCTAAGAGCCTTAATAGACGCACCTTGGTATGTTACCAACGAAACCATCCATCGCGACCTCAAGATACCTACAGTCAAAGAGGAAATAGTAAAATATAGCGACAGATATAGCAAAAGAGTCAAGAAACACCGAAACCCCCTAATCACTGGACTACTCGATACGATGGACCAGATTCGCAGGCTGAAGAGGCACTACCCGCTAGACCTAAACGTTAGATTCATTTAATTATCCAAATTAAGCATATGCACTTACTTATAATACTTATAAATTATACCTATCTATAATAAGTATTAACTTATTGTAAATAAACAGCCATGTCACTGCGCCACGCCAGAAAAATTACTGAAAATTCTCAACGCGAGAATTGATTGTAATTTCAACAAATAAATAAAAAACAAAACCTCCAAACTCTTCAATTCTCTCCACCTAACCACCCACAAATCATTCACAAACATGCAATTCTCGACAAAAGAAGAACTTATCGTCAGTTGTCCTTAACATCTCGTTCATTCATTTGGTCCCTATCCCCCTATTTCCTCCCACTGCGATGATCGCACTACATTTTTCCACGTCTCTATTCTATTCTCTGGATGATCTGAATTCTCGAGCAGTCGAGTGACGATTGATCTGTACAATTGATCGATTTCTTTTTACTACAGACATGCAAGAAATTCCGTGTTGGAGAGCGATGTTGCGAGTTCGAGTGCCTGGACCATCTGAAGACCGGAACTGGTATAGTTTATGTCGTTGATGATAATAATTCCTCCACGACTCAGCAACAAGAGCTACTCTGGGTGATGAGCTTAATGGTGCTGTTGCGGCTATTTTAATTTTTCAACAAGGATCCAAATGGCGCCGTTGACGAAATTCTTTCATTATAAACGTCAACGATCAACATCAGCCATCAGGGAACGAAGAAGGTACGCTGTAACGTGTCTGAGTAATTATACCTCGAGGAGTACATACAGTTATGTAATGAAGATTCGTATGTGAGTGTTTGTTTTCTTATTTCTTTTCCCTTTGTTTCATTTGAATGGATTTTTGTACTCAAAGAGCGAGGTAAGATTACGTCAGATACGTTTTTACATATGCTAAAAAAATGGAAAATGATGATGATGAATCAATGACACGTAGAAAATTATAATCTATTGTATTGCTGTTATCTAATGGTGTTGTAGTTGACTGTATGGTGGATGTATCTAATGGTGTTGTAGTTGACTGTATGTTGTTCAATATTGCTATGAAACTCTTCTGATTCATTGTCACTTATACGAAGGATGGAAGTATACGAAATTGATAAAATTATTAATAATATTTACGAAGAGAAAGTAAACTGTTGGATATATGACAAAATAATTCTATTTTAAATAAGAGACTGGTCAGCGTGGTTATTTTGTTTACAAAATCAAACGAATTTAATGAATGTAATGGTAAGGAAGTAACTATAAGTGGCTGTTAAACTATTTTTATGTTTGAAAAGTAATTCGCAAAGTAATGTAAAGCAGTACTACTGAGTTGTACATAACCTCTTTCAGAATTTGTTCTTAACCTCTTGCTTCATAACTTCCTTAATTATACTCTTCAAACTTATTGACTACTTCGATGTTGTTACGAACAGAAACTGATAAAATATTAATCTTAAATATAGATTGAAATTAAAGCTTGTCAGGTAAATATATATATATATATATATATATATATATATATATATATATATATATATATATATATATATATATATATATGTACTACTTACTCAAACTATGGATCACATAACCTATACAAAAAAAAAAAAAAAAAATTATTGTACACTATAAAGCAAGAGGTTAAATCTTTAATCTGTTAAGAATTAAATTTTTTATTGTAACTGCGAAAATTATAAAAGTACCAAGCGAAGCAAGTACGGAATATATGCGGAATATGAATCGCTCAACGAACCAAAGAGCGGCTCAGTGACAAAATTAGTAAAGTAAAGACCACAAATATAACAACATTATATTCTACCACAAAATAATTCTCTATACAAAAAAGGTACACAACGAATCGATTTTTCACAACGATAAGAGTCAACAGAACCAATCAAGACCAGGCGAGACTCTCATAAGACAACGATATCAGAGGAATCAAATCAGCGACTTCAATCTATATTACAGAGTATAGTTATCAAGAAAAATTGCTCTTTTCATGAAAAGTATGGTAATGATACTCTTATAATACATTGTATATCTGGCAGTCGGGTGTGCCCGTGGCCATCGGAAATGTAAAGACGACGCTTTTAGAAAGTGATAGCGCCATCGCGTTTTAAAAACGCGTTAGAAGAAGGACGGTTTCGCTATCCAAGGCGAATCGAAAAGTGTGCGTGTTGCGAGAATCAGAGTTGATCGAGACGTCGAAGCATAGAATCGTTAGAATTGAGTTGCGAGTGTTGTCGAGTGTTAGAGTTGCTAGTGAGAGAGAGAGAGAGAGAGAGAGTTACCAAATAGTTGTCAAGTTATTTGTTGTAAATACGAGCGTTGCATTTAGTTTTCCTGTTAATCAAACATCGTTTCCCTGTCTAACTAATATCTGTATTTTCAATCCATTATTAATATATTCCGATATTACAAGTGGGGGCTCGTCCGGGATTGAATAAGACAGAGAAACGATACGATTTAACGGAGCTATTTCTGCGGGAGTAGAAAAGAATAGAATAAAATGGCAAACGTTGAAGACGAACGATTGTCGGATGAAGAGGATTTGACGCTGGAGGAGCTGAGGAGTAAGCTCGCACAGATGAATCTGCCTATATCCGGTGCGAGATCAGTGCTGGTTGCCAAGTTGAACAGAGCGTGCAAACCTGGTCGATCTACTCCTAAGGATTCGAAGCGTGGCGAAGAACCAACAAACCAGCGAAATCTAAGAAGCAAGCAGAGAGCCGAACGCAGTCAAGAGGGAGAGGAAGACCTCGAGAAGCTGAGGACGAAAGAGCTGAGAGCGCGTCTCGTTAGCTTGGGGTTGAAGGTAACGGGAAGAAAATCCGAACTACGCGCGCGGCTACAGGCGGCCCTAGAAGGAGACGATGTATCGTCGGAAGAAGAGAGCTCCGACGAAAGTGAAGGCGAGGACGATAAACAAGGCGCGCGAGAATACAGGAGAGGCACGCGAGCGGTGTATCAGGACCGCGATGAGTATCAGCAGAAGGTATGCGTCGGTTCGATGTTGAGTCTTAAAGACGTGGAAGACTCATTAGAGAAATTCAGCGGGGATGATCTGCTGAGTGTAAATCAATGGGTGGAAGACTTCGAGGAAATGGCAGAAGTGTGGGGTTGGTCAGACGCCCACATGGTGGCCTATGCTAAGAAATTACTCGCAGGCTCCGCTCAGGCCTTCGTACGACAAGAGCGATGCGCGAAGTTCTGGGCAAAGCTAAAAAAGGCGTTGAGGAATGAGTTTGAAAATGTAGTAAGAGACCAACAGATACATGGCGAGTTATCCCATAGAAAGAAGAAAGCAGATGAGAGTCTGCAACAATATATGTATCACATGTGCGGGATTGCAAAACAAGGAAGGATTGATACGCAATCCTTGATAGACTACATTATTCAAGGCATTCCCGACGAGGTCGCGAACAAGACTGTGCTATACGGAGCCAGGAATATCGAGCAATTAAAAGAGCGTTTCAGGCGCTACGAAGCGATAAGAAGAGATATGGAGATGAGGACGAAATTTGAGGAGCCGAAGAGTAGCAGGGTAAAGCCGGTGGCGAAGCTGTCCGAAACCGAGAGGAACAAGGAACCCGGTCGATCTGGAGATGCGAGGAAGGCGCGATGCTACAATTGCGGTGATGCGGAGCACGTGTGTGCGGAGTGTCCGAGCAAGTCGAGAGGACCTAAATGCTTCAAATGTAGGGAGTACGGACACATCGCATCAAGTTGCGACAATTTGGGTGAGCCCTCAAAAAAAGTTTACAGCGTGTTTCGGTCGTTACAAACAAGGCGTGGTAAGGATGTTAAGATGGAAAATTTCGAATTGAGCGCGTTGATAGACACCGGTAGTGAGCTGACTCTAATGCGAGCAGATCAGCATGTGAAAATCGGAGCGCCCAGATTAAGTCGGGAAATCGTTGGATTTCGCGGTGTCGGTTCCGGAAGGAATTTTACGCTCGGGAAATTTTCGACGAACATTATTATAGACAATGAGTCGTACTGTATAACCATACACGTAGTTCCAGACACAGTGATGCAACATTCGCTTATTATTGGCGCAGACTTTTTGGACACTGTTGAAATAAGTATAAAAGGGGGAGAATCTTTTATTAGTAGAATAAAGGACGAAAATCCCGATGAGTGTCCGGAAGTCCTCAAGATAGATGTAGAGACACAGGCGAGTGAGATAGATTTGTCGCACGTTAAGGACATGCAACATAGGCTAAAAAGAGATTTGAAGAGAACCAAAGCATTGCTAAGAGACGCTCAAACGATGCTGGAGAGATCGAAAGGTGACTCGACGGGTAAAGCAGCTTTACGACAGCTGAAGAACCAGTTAGAAGATGCAGAATGCGCTAGAGCAGTTGCAGTTAAAGCGAAACAGGCACTGGAGCAAGAACTGAATGAGACGCAGGCTTCGTTGCAGGAAGTACTGCGGCAACGTTCCGAAGCAGAAGATCGTGTTAATGTAGCTAGTCGCGAACGAACTGAGTTACTGTCGCAATTGGAAGAAAATAAAGAAGAGTTAGCAGAAGTTTTGAAGAAGTATCGGGCAGCTGTGCAGCAAGTGTCGGAGGAACGGAGAATAGTGGCAAGACACGTGGTGATTGGTAAAGTGGACTACGAGATGGTGTCCTCGTCGGATTCTTGCGGCCAGCAGGAGGACTTAGCGAACATCACGAGGAGGAAGAATCTGGCTAAACAACAGCAACAGGATGTTGTTGATGATATTTGCGAATTTACTGAGAAGGATAGCGTTGCGGGTGTGAGGGTTGTTTCAAGTTTTCGGATAGACTCGAAGAGAGTGAATGCAAGGCGAACGAAAAGACAAGGGAAGTCGCACGTGCGGAATCCCTCCAATAATATCGATACGAAGATTCGATATACAGAGGATGTGGATGACGAGGACGACGATGGGATTGTCGAGGACACGATGAACGTGAAGACCTTCGAAAAAGAAGAGATCATAGTCTCGGTAGATGGTAAGTTGTTAACGTCTTCCATGTACGAACCGAGCCTACGAAAATGTCACGATGCTGCCACGACGATCAAAGACCCTGACAAGAGTGAAATGGGTAAACAAACAACGGAGAGGAAGATAGAGGAAGAGCGAAAGAGGAGCAGTAGCATCGAAGACGACCAGGCCGCGGTGTTCCAAGAGGAACGAGATCAGCTGCGTGCGGACGCAAAGAGACGGATTGAGGAGATCCAAATCCGAAACAAGCGGGCGTATAACAGGAGACGCAAGAAGGCGACAGCATACAGGACGGGAGATCTAGTGGCAATCGAGAGGATGCAGAGGGGTCCCGGGCTAAAGCTGCATCCGAAGTTTCTTGGACCGTATCGGGTGATAAAAGTCCTGCGAAATGACCGATGCATAGTGCAGCGAGAGGGGGAGCACGAAGGGCCACGTACAACTTCCACGGCAGCCGATCACATGAAATGGTGGAATGCTGACGATAGTGATGTAAGTGCGAGCGGCGATGATGAGCACATCTGAGGGCAGATGTGATTGTCAGGAAAGGCCGATTGTAATATCGTAGAATAGCTTTGATTGGAGATCGGCTGAAAATAGAAAACCCGTGTACGTCATGTTTCTGTGGTTCGTCTACATTTAAGAGTGCCTACGTGACTAAAGGCACGTAGTTGGTAGTTCTTACATAGCTATGAGGGAAACAATAGACAACGTTAGAAGAAGGACGGTTTCGCTATCCAAGGCGAATCGAAAAGTGTGCGTGTTGCGAGAATCAGAGTTGATCGAGACGTCGAAGCATAGAGTCGTTAGAATTGAGTTGCGAGTGTTGTCGAGTGTTAGAGTTGCTAGTGAGGGAGAGAGAGAGAGAGAGAGAGAGAGAGAGTTACCAAATAGTTGTCAAGTTATTTGTTGTAAATACGAGCGTTGCATTTAGTTTTCCTGTTAATCAAACATCGTTTCTCTGTCTAACTAATATCTGTATTTTCAATCCATTATTAATAAATTATAATTAATCGAACAAAATTACACCTTTAATATATTCCGATATTACATTACCGTGATGTAATATTTATCATGCTTATTTTGTACGTAAAACGAATCGTTGGAATATTCCCGAAGCTAACGAAGCATTTCCCAAAAGTTAAACCGAAGAAATTAACGCGAATAGTTAAGTGAAATTTTTCCATTAACTTGCTGACCAACCGGCAAATAAAAAATCATAAAAATTGTTTCAATGTGTTGAGGTCACGCATAACTTCTTTTTTCATTGACGATTACCAAACAGGTAAAATTTCGAAATTGTACGAAGGCCACGTGACCAGATCGTATTGGAATTTGAAGTGCATGGAAAAAGACAACTCGAAGTACAAACCTTGAGCTGTACTACTCGAAGTACAAACGTGAACTAATGGATGCAGAAAAGCAATTAACGCCAAACATCCGAACAGCATCTTGGAGCCCGTCATTGTTCTGAAATAAAAGAAGTGACGAAATAAAAAGACGCAGGACTAATAATAATAAAGGAAACTTAGTTCGTATTATAAATTGAATTTACATCAGAAAAGAAGCACGATCAAGCGAAACAGATCGTAGAAATGACAAATATCATCGATATACGTTTCAGTGTAATTTCACTTTTGAAAATTATTTAGTTTAATACGATCGTATTCATCGCTCTGAAACTTTCATTGTGCTGCAATTTGTGCTGCGTCTTTTTAATTTCTCTATCTTTCTGTGTTTTCGGAAAAATTACTTGAAAGATTAAGAATTGCTTGCCTTATTTTATTTTCGATTAGTTAGGATTTGATTATTCCAGGTAAGGTTTATTATTTATAACAGGTTTTATCACTTGTTTATTATTTAGGAGTTTGTTATTTTAGGATTAGTACCTTTTAGGATTTCTTATCCTTCGAGTTTCTGTTTCAGATATCTAGGTCTATTTCAAGATGTTTTATTACATTAGGATTATTTATTCGATTAAGATAATTTAAGAGTTTCACAATGTACAAAGAAATAATCGCGTGAAATTTAGATTTATGCTTTAAACGTATTAAACACGCGGTAATTTCAATGTCTGTAGCCTCGAACGTGTTCTGATTAGTTGTGTCATTGTCTGTGACATTGAAATCACAAAAATCCATTGCAAGTGTGCTGTCATGCAATGTGGATGTAATTGGGTTTTTTGGGGTTAGGTTGGGGTTAGGTTGTATCATCTGATTTGTACAATACTATTTTAACGCAAGGACAGGAAAGTTATTATATATTTCCCGTCCATTATTTGAATCGTTGTGAAGTGTAACGAATTATATTCGATTCGAGGAGATGTTAATGAATTACCCATTTCATATGTAATTACATGGAAATAAAAATCATTGCAAAAATAATTGATCTAATGACAACGGAATTTCCAATATTTTTTTGTTTCGTCACGTCTTTTTCATAATATATCTTTTATAGGTACGTGATTTATTAATCGTTCGAATGGAAATAATTATTCGTATAATATTCAAACGATTCTAGCCATAAAATAAATTAAAACGATACCTGTAATGCAATCTGCGTATGACGTCAACCTCGATCTATGCTTATACAAGAAATTTTATCAATCAATGACTAGATATACAATAATCAAGTATTATAAAATTTCCTGAAAACCTTTAGGTGTTAATATTAAGGTGTTAATATCTTTAATATTTGCAAGTTATTGTTTAGCGCTAATTAGTTAGAATGTAACAAGTGGTGTACCAGAATTGAGATAATTAAGCCACACGAACAATCTTATTTAGATCTTTTTAATTTTTTAATTCTCTTTTGCTCTAATACTTCGTAAAATTAATCTTCATTAGCTACTACACTTCATAGAATAACAAGAGATAATTTTTCTTATATAACGTTTCATTCATAAAATCTATCATTAAAGTATATCTTCATAAAAATATCATTCCATACTAACGGTATATTTGGTGTCATACGAGATAACAGTTACCAGTGATGACATATGTAACTTTATAAAGATATCTCGTTTTATTATATATTAAAAGAATGTACTCATTGCTGCTATATTTCAGATGAAAAAAAGGAGGCAACGATTTTACAGTAAAATCGTTCGTTTACAACTGATTCATTTACATTTCATGATAATACTGTGCATTCTGAATATGCTATGATTTGGTTTAAAATAATAAATAGTCCATTCTTGCATACTATTACTCCAGCTTTACTTGTATTTTCGATATTGGTATAAATAGAAAGACAATTAATGTCGTTCGAGTCTATTTTCGGATCATTTATATTACGTTTAATCCATATAGTTATTATATGAGACATAGTATCGTAAAATTTGGAAGAATAAAACGTTCGTACAGGAAGTACATTTTATAAGAACTCCAACAAATCTGCGTGTGCACCTAAGATACAAACTGATAGTGATTGTTCATAAGTTTATATACATTATCTAATGTCAATCGAAGGTATCAATTCTTTTTCTCCATAAGAGTACTTTTTCATTTATATGTGTTCAAAAATACATGTGTTCAACCGTGAAGCATATGTCACCTACAACGAAAAAGAGTTTTCCTATACTTAATATTTCCTTTATATACCTATGAAAAGTCTATTCTTCGCGTAGTATGAAATTATGAATAAATCTGGAATATTGTTCAATCTGAAAAGAAAAATAACTTATTGACATCATTCATTGATACGAGATTCAGAATGTTTGTTTTGTCTTGCAGAAAAAGAAGGCAGCCCTCCCTTTCTTTTAATGTGAAATAGAAAGCGAAAATTTGAAAACAGATTTTTTGGAAATTTACTTGCAAATATCGTTTTCAATATCGTGATTTTCTTCCCAATGGTACTGTACTTTCAAATTTTCATTATGGATTTCTTTATAATCATGTAAATAAGAAATTCCGGAAATTTTTTCCTCAAGAATTTAATTCTTGTGTTTTGATTGATAATTATTACACTGCATACTAACTTTTCGCATACTGTTCGCGTCTAACAATTTCCTAATAATAACTACTTCAAAATTACATATGTTCTTGCACGAATTCAAAAGTACGTATGATACAATTATTATTTATCAAAAAATTCCAAGTTAGTAACTTTCTTTTCAAATGGCAAATAACATATACTTTGACTTACCTGTAAGTTTTTGTTCCTAATCATCATTTCCTCTTATAGAACACATCATTATTGTTCTCATAATTACTACCAGTGTCATAGATATTGTAGTGGCTACAACTGAATTAATAGAAAATGATAAATAACTGTGTATAACACTAATACATAACTGTGTATAACAATGACACATAACTTTTACTTACATATCAGTCGATACGGGATTACTGTGATATCCTGTTGATGTTTCTTAAGGCACTTGATTAGGTGCGATACGGTATCATTCCTTATGGTATACTGTAGATAAGTATTTTAGAAAATAACAAGAATAAATCTAAATTATTCAGAGGTTCCAGTTTCGGCTTAGACATAAATACAGGACCATTTGCAAAGAAGAAAGGGTGCGTTTCTACAGCCTCGTTATAGTAACCATGAATACCAATCTCTGAATTACTGGTTACTAAACATAAATATCCTATAAAATTTAATATATTTCTTTAATTTTTAATACATACATGAGTTAGTAGTTCTAAATTATGAATCATCCTACCTGTGATATTACACTTTTCCTTATAATATCATCACTCAAGTGAACAACATTAAGATCATGTAAACCATGTCATCCTATCTTACTGTGAAGATACTTAGTTATGTTATCTAACATTATAAAAATATCATCAAATTCAAGTCCTTTTATTCACATCACATGGCCACGACGATCTGGTTCTTCGTTATATAATATTCTAAAATTTGTCGTATATATAGGATGTACAAACCGTGATATCAAGGTATCAGTTCTTCCTTCCCAAGGGACAGTTTCATTAAAATTCTGATAGAATTAAAAATTAATTATTAATATTCTAACAATCATATATGTTAAATACATTATAGTCAACGATATATACCTGAGCGAATGTAGGGGTGATTCCTTGATAATTATAAATGTCATCAGCCCACATCATTGTGCCACTTCTTTGTACTCCAGCCTCTAGATTAACAGCCTAAACAAACATACGAAATTTTATAGAAGCTGTACAAAATATAGTATATATGCGCAATATTGAAGCGTTCAAGGGGATATAAAGGTAATGTACATCACATACACGTGTACTCTCATGCAACAAAATACAATTAGATTTAATAGTATAAGCTCTTTTATTCATCATAATAGATTGGAAATTTAAGTGTCTTACGAGGGTGAGTAAAAAGTTACCCGCTCTGTCGGTGTAGAATTTGTTTTAAGCAATTGTCAAAAAAGACATACATCATTTTTTGACATAATCACTCGATTTCTGTATACACTTTGTCCATTTGCCGAAGGACCTTCGTATTTTCTCATTAAAAAATGTTTTGGGCTGAGCTGCGAACCACGAATGCATCGTCGTCTTCACCTTTTCATCAGCTTTTTCGGCATCCATCTCGCACAAACTTTTTAAAACCCAAATCTGTCGTGCACTATTGCATAAGCAGAGCCGTGGCTGATTTGCAAATGATTTGCCACATTATCCAGTGTCACTCGTCTATTCCATAGAGCATAAGTTCATGAACACGTTCAATGTTGTCATCGTGGATGTGGACGAGCGTCCACCTGTTTTTTCATAACACTTGTGCGATCTTCTTTGAACCTTTGTGCCCATTCAAACACACTTCGTGACAAAACACTTTCTCCATAATGTGCATTAAATCTTTGATAAATATAGGCATCAAACATAACCTCCGACCACAAGAAACGAATCACAGCATCCTGCACTGTTTTCCTGCAAATCACCATTGCAAAGCGCCATTACTCGCGCAACGGTCACAAACGAATTGACGTAACACAAAGAAACCTGCGCAGCAGCACTGAACAGATATTGACGTCATACGAAGAGTGCAGATGGATCAATACGGTCGACAGAAGTTTTAACTATCTGGAGTGCGGATAAATTTTTACTGAGAGTCGTATAGGAATCTATAATCTGTAAGTACACCTTTGGCTGAATGGAAATTTCTCTTACATATAGTCAAAAATGCAGAAACTGTGTATTGAATTGGAAAGTGATAAAAAATAAGTGAAGTTTCGAGGTTGCATGTGATTGCATGAGTACACAGGACGTTTTTAGCGAATAAAAAGTAATTTTGAAAGACACGAGACTTATCGTGTATTTTATGCACTCTCTGTGTCCGAATTTCCAGAAGCTCTCTATCTTATGAAGCGTTTTAGATTAGCCGGAAAATTTTGTACGTACATACAAAAAGTATACGATCTAAGTGGAATATTCCATTATTCTCTTGATACAACAGAAACGAAATTTACAGAACTTCTCAGAAAGTTGGTTTATTATTACCAAATTAATAGAATTAATATACGTTTATCATCTTTACATACCTAAGTCGTGGAGGTTTATCGTGCGTAAAAAATTAGTGTCGTTTCAAAGTTACATTTCGTACATTTTAAGCCTATAATTTGTAACGTACAAAACAATGTAAATTTGAGCTGTTTCTTATCTCCACAATAAGAAAATCCAACTTTACGTTTTTTACACAATGATATTTATGGAACAGTAATATCATATTATTGCATCGCTTGGAGAATGAAGTCAAGGTACGATGTGACCCTAGTGTAAACGCTGGGATACCCAGCTGTGCCGCACTTATAAGCATAAGACACAATACCTATTAAATACGAGGTTAATTCATGTTGTATCAGCAGTGGTCCGCCGCGGTCAGCCTGAAAGGATCGTTAAATTTTTAATCAAAGATACTGAAATATATCGATCGAATTGTATTGAAATTATACTTATATACAGTAATAATCTTCTATTGATTTGTGTATTGAAATACTCCAATTTATAACGTACATGTTATATGTATTTTGAGCAAAACTAAGATTAGGAGGAAATTAGATTAAATACCATAACGAGGTGTGAGAAGTGGGCAAAACTATTAAATTGTGTTTATCTATTATTTTTAATGTTTAAGACGTCGATTTGATGTTAATTCGAATTGACGTGTCTTCAGATACCGTATAGTTTGTAGTAACTCTGTAACTTAATTACCGTACAAGAATCCTTTCCACCCTGAGCACGTTCGGCGCATATTATACCATCAGTGACATCAGGTGCATTAGGAAATTTGGAATAAGCTATTTTGCATTCGGCGTTCTTAATCACTGGCATTTGTACTTCCATTAATGCATTACGTCGTGGTCGTCCTACGAAGAAAATAAGAAAGATATTTAAGACTGGAACTGTTTAATTTTATTATAAAATTGATATCACTTACTATATCTTAATGCTCCCCATCCAGCAACAAGGGGGTTATAGCCGACGAAGTTGCTCTTTCGCAGGAGCTCTTTCGTACAAATGGGATATACGTACCCTGAAAAATAAAAAAATAAATGAAAATGCAGGAAACAAATGACCAAAAGTATGAGAAAGAATTGTACACGCTTTATGACGCAATATATGTGTACAGTAAGAAATTTCAGGATATGATACTTCAGTAATACTCAATAGCATATATATATATATATATATATATATATATATATATATATATATATATATATATATATATATATATATATATATATATATATATATATATATATATATATATATATATATATATATATATATATATATATATTTGAGGACTTACTCGAAAATGGCACCTCCTCCACCAATCTAAGAATGGCAATATTATGATTGTGTATGTTTTCTATTCCATCCATATGTGCACAATGTGCTGCGGTCAAAACATGCCTAGCCGATATCAGGGAACCTCCGCACTTCCATAGTGGTTTGTCTGGGTTTCGGGGATTACGAAAACCTAATGCAACGATCCATGGCCAAGCGCCTAAAATGCAATAGTCATAGTTGTGAATATACATAATTTTTTCTCACATAACGAGTAACAACGATTATTACCTATTCGATATTCGATCATACAGCAGACGATAAGTACATACGTACAAATACTCTGAAATAGAGATTTGATAAAGACAGAAATTAAATTTTTATTCCAGTGGAATACAAATTATTAAATAATTCTATATAATTTCTATTTGAACTATACTGAACTATAAAGTTCAAACGTGTAATTTCTGCCCTAACAGTTTTTGATCTCTATCCATATTATTACTCCTATATCAATTTTTTATTTCGAGCAAAAAGATACTCTTCCTAACATGAAGTAAAAGAAAGAAATAATTCAAGTTAATAAGTAAAGTTACTACCGATAAAATCATAGCATTATTATTTAGTCTAATTGAAATGTACATTGATGTGCTGTTTAATGCCTTTAAAGTTCATTCTTTGCAGTAAATGGCTTATTATTAATCGGAAAGAAAGACATAAAACGTACCAAGTTCAGCTGGTTTACCATCGACCACCACCCTGGTATGAGAGACGTTGCTAAAACCACAGTATGGTGGTCGCAAAGCCTTATACTTATACACAGTTTTTATTAAAATTTCTCTCTTCTCTTTGTTTGGATCGTTCGGACAGCAAACGATCGTAACATTGCCCTGGTATCTGCACACTGATCGTCTATAAAAATCGGTGGCTGTACGGTACTGTATCTGCCATATTTCTTGCAGAGGTTTACATTTTCTGTAGTCAAGGCACCTGCCTTCTTGATTGTCCGGTGTGGTACATTCTGGATCAAACAATTTTAAAACATTTATACAGTTCAAAGATGCGTAAGAAAGCGACACCGATTACTCAACTTTCGAAGTAAAAAGCCGATCAAGTCCACCGGATTGCCCTACAGACACGTATTAATCCGTAAGAGTTAGTCATCATGTTGATAATAATTATCTAAAGAAACTTTTCACGTGAAAATATAAAATTTTAATTGATTAGATATTGTGTTAGCCATACTTAAGAAAGAAAATGAAAATGAATGAAATGAAAGAAAAGGACTACCTTCAACCTCATTTTTTAAATAAACACTTTGTCAGTTTTGCGGTAAATAAATTCTTAGGAATTCAGGACAGTTTTTAGTGAATCATTTTGTTTCGACCGTTCGCGGAGAGACGCGATCGCGAGATAGCACGTCAACGAGAGTTGTAAGTTCCCGTTACGATTAAATAATCGACGCCACGAACTGATCGATCCCCTTATTTCGATTATGATAATAAGGGTAGTTCAATGAAATTCCACAGAATTAACACAAATAAATTAATGTTTATTTCAACAACTTATTAACTAGAAAGATATAAATGGAACAAAAAAAATGTAACTGCGTTTTGGTTGATAAGTAATGCGCGACATACCACATGTGTTGACGGTTCGACTTCTGGAAAAGTTCTGAACGCCTTTCGATTTTTTTCGTTTTTTCTGGAAGGTGACCCCCACTACGTTCGGATCACGCCACATTCTTTTACTGCGAGGTAAAATACGGGCCACGAGTCGACGTTTCTGGAAGTCGCCCTGCTTAATGAACCATGCGCTTGCCACTACAATGTTTGTTTGCCGGGCAGACGCGACGATCCGTCTGCGACATTATAGTGCCGCGATCGATAGTTAAGAATATGACCTATGGTAAGCCGCATGGCGTAACATTCTCCCCCCGTTGAGAGGGTACCGATCAAACTAGGGAGGTGTGGTTGAAGTTCCCATCTTATTTCGTCTCGGTGGCTAGTTGTTCGGGTTTCTCGAGATCGGGTTGAATTGGCAGTGGGACAAGCCTTTTGACGCCCCGATCCAAAATGCTCTTTGCCGTCTGAACTGTAGCTGTCCGGATGACACCATCGGCGCCTGGATGAACCTTGATAACTCGGCCCAGAGGCCAATGCATGGAGGGAACGTTGTCCTCTCTGAGGATGACGATTGTGCCCTTTTGGATGCTGTGTCCACCCTTGCTCCATTTATTGCGGTTGGTTAGCTCGTTCAAATACTCCTTATGCCAGCGGTTCCAAAAATGTTGTTTAAGCTGTTGGATATGCTGCCATTTGGAGAGTCGGTTCGATGGAATGTCTCTGAAATCTCGATCACGTAAGCACATTAATGAATCGCCAATGAGGAAATGTCCGGGAGTGAGGGCTAGGAGATCATTTGGATCGGTGGAGATAGGAGTTAGCGGGCGGGAATTGAGGACTGCTTCTATTTCTATGATAAGAGTATTACGGTGTTAAGCTCATATGTTTCTGTTTCTCCTCTCGCGCTGCGCCATAATATCCTTTGATATTTCCGATCCTCTGGTCGTACGAGGAATTGCCGATACATTTTCTCGATGTCGCCAGTGAGTACGTACTGATGAGCGCGGAATCTAATTAATATACAAAATAAATTGTGAATTGATTCGAGAATATAGGATTTCCCCATTTTCATGATTATCGTGATTTTTGTATAAATATATTTTTTAAGATACTAATAATTAGGTACTTATAAATTAGTATTATCAATTATTTTGCATTTATAATTCCGCCTCTAGTATAAGTGTTAATTGAAAACTAACTTTATGTTTGAAAAAGTACTAGCAAAGTCGTTGAGTAACAAGCCACTGATGCTAACACAAATAGCATTGTCGTAATTAAATATTTCTAAATATTCATTTTTCATTTTGAACCTGTAGAAACAATTTATTATATATACTATTAGCTAAGTAATTGCATATTTAATTAAGTCGAAATATAAAACTTAGTTATTTTAATAATTTAAAAAATAAAAAACTGACAAACATTTCAATTTAATTTATGGTTGGAACAAAAGACAGTTATTTTTCATTAATTGAAATATTGCAATGCAGAGTACTTTCGAAAATACGCCGAGAGTATTCCTGATGGTGAAACGAGCGTTGCTTCATCGAACGCAGCTAAAGAAAACAACATCTATGTAGTTGGTGGTACGATGCCTGAAATAGAGGGCGATAAATTGTACAATACCTGTACTATTTGGGGTCCCGATGGAACTTTGATAGCAAAACACCGAAAGGTAAGTAATATATTCCTTTATGGCTTTGGATTTGAAAATATTGGGGTGAAGAAAGTGACTCTATCTAGGAATAATTTAGGAATATACATATGTACATACGTATACTATAACCAATTCTATAATTTACGGTTTATAAAATACGTTATGATACGGGAAACGCCCATTTTTGTTGTAATGTGTAATATAAATTTTTCACATACTTAAAATATTATTATACTTATTTTTTCTCCTTTTTAAACATTATTAAATGATAAGATTTTTTAATAAAAGAAAGTGATAAAAACGCTGTCAGTTATTAAATAAAAAATAATTAAAGTTTAGGAGTTGGTAACTTTGATATTAAATTACAAAAGTTGCAGCAATAGAATTAGCGACTACATTTTTATGTTATTAGGTACATCTATTCGACATCGACATTCCTAATAAGATTACTTTTCGAGAGAGTGATTCACTCAGTCCTGGTAACTCCCTAACGACGTTCGACGTGAAGGGCTGCAAAATAGGTATTGGCATTTGCTATGATATTAGATTCGAGGAAATGGCACGCATTTATCGTAACAAAGGTACAGTAACTTAATCGATCAATACTTAACTAGCAAAAAATTAAATATCTTTCTTAAATATATTCTATATAAAATTAATATAATCTGTAACTCTGTATAAAAAGAAGCTTAATTTAAAAAACCAGTATATTTGCTGAAAATGAAACAAATAAAAGAATTAAAAGCACAATAAGAGGACTGTCCTCGCATATTCAGAAATGATGGAATGTGAACCGTGCAACTACGAAGTTAATTGGTATTCGGTGGCTTCATATTTCCTGCTTCTCTGGGTTAGGTTGCCAAATGCTGATATATCCAGCGGCATTCAATATGACCACTGGACCACTGCACTGGTCATTACTTCAGCGTTCCAGAGCGAATGATAATCAATTATACGTTGCCTGCATATCACCGGCTCGTGTTCCTTCAGCAAGTTACGTCGCATGGGGGCATACACAGTTGACCAATCCCTGGGGAAAGATTCTTTACGATTTGGAAACTCAAGAGAATATGGCAGTCACCGATATCAAAAAAAAAAAAAAAAAAAAAAAAAAATATGAGGCATACTATATAAGATTGTCATCGATTTAAAATCAAAGTATGAAAAGGATACCCTGGAGAGAGTAAAACACAGAATCATTCCAACTAAACATTCAGATCGTACCGACACCTAGGTATCGTCTTACAATTAAATCTCGGTCTCGAATGGATTAAAATGAAATACATACTTGCAGCTTCAACATCTTCAATATCGAGGAGATTCAAACTTTACAAATAAATGTAAATTGCGATGTAAAACAAAGCGATGTAAAAAGGGAAAAAGGAGGAAAGAAGGAACAGGGAAGTAAAGAGAAGAAACAAATTTTTCATTTTCTCGAAACTGGATCAAGTTTCAGGAAGACCATCCAAGTAATTGATGTCCTCTGTAATTATTTGTTAATCATGCGCGGAATCAGAACGATTCGACCTCGTTCCAAAGCAAATCGTTACTAGAGTAGAGACGGGAATTAATAATTCGTGTCAATTGTTCGATCGTGTTCACAAATTCAAATGCGGTTGAGTGGCGGAAACCATTTATAACACGTCCCATACAGCGTAGATCGCATACACGTCTTAGGATGTATTTTTGGTACTTATATATACTCTATATATATATTCTTACTCTATATATACTTATATGTACTCTATATATATTCTCTATCTTAGATATACCATAAAATATTTCGTGAAATCGCGTATTCGTGTCTAATGTCAGGGATTCTCTTTCCACAAGTCTGCGTTTTCTATATTATCTTTCTTCCTTACCAGTAGGCATTCTCACAATTTGTGATTAATACTGCTCGTACAGGAATATTAGGTTTTTGACGTTGTAAAATTTCACGTGAAATAATAATGCCTATATATTGACTAATTTATCAATTAATTAAATCCGTGTATATCAAGTTTTCTATAATTTAGTACTTTCGTGTAACTACAGAAATTTGATGCAATATAAAACTTGATTAAAACAGCGATTCATTAGGAAACGAGAATAATGATGCAAATATTTTTTGTAGCCATTATATAGGATTTCGATCGCATAATTAATCAGTATCAACTTACCAGTCTTTAACGGAAGAATAGAAGGAAGGGTAGGCGGTACACAGACCGCAATTATCATCATCTTCATGTAGAGTGTCAAAATGCCGAACATCTTCGTTAGTCGTCAGAAGTCGCGATGAGAAGCGTAAAAGAAGTGCACTAGCCAGAAGTATCTGCGACAGAAATCAGAATACACTCGTTTTCGCATGGTTGGATCAATTTCGCGTGGGACTAACCTGATTGAACCTAACGCGGGATAATTGTGTTAGGGAAGTGATACATTTACACTGTACATGAGAGTGTGTGTGTAAGGGCCAGAGGGCGTCAAGGTCTTAGTGGAGACAAAAGACTGTTGCCAGATGTTAGAGGAATCTAGGATAGTCGGTTGGCGACAAGCGTGCGTGCAAGACGTTCTTCAGAGTGTAATATAGATGTATAACTGTTGCGTGGGAAATATAGTCAATTATTTGTATTCCCAAATCCTCGAATTTCCTTAACATGGTAGCAGGGCGTGGTTACTAGTTTTGCAAGATATTTAGTGCGTGGTTATGATCTTGCGAGTGAGTTTTCAGTAAAAAAAGAAAAACTTTCAAAGGAACAAAATATACTTTGAGCACGTAGGAACGCTTGAGTAAGGAAAGAAAAAAAAAGAAGAATCAATTAAAATGGAGAGATCGGAAATCATGATACCTATATTCGATGGTGAGGATTATGGAATGTGGAAGCAAAGAATCACGATGTTTCTCAAATATAAGGAATGCAAGATTGTTACAACTAGAATGAAGAACGAAAGAGACGATGAAGACTGGGACAAAAAGGATTTGAAGGCGATAAATATAATTTATAGTGCAATATCGAACAGACAATTGGAGTATGTTAGGGAAGGAAAAACGGCGTATGATATAATAAAAAGGTTCGATGAAATGTACTTGAAAGAGTCGACGGCACTGCAGATCGTATGCAGAAGAAGATTGGAAAACATAAGACTGGAGAACTACAGTGATTCAGCATCATTCTTTAACGATTTCGAAAAATTAATAAATGAATTAAAAAGTGCGGGCGCACAAGTAAGTGAGAGGGAAAAGCTGAATTACATGCTGAATACGTTACCCGAAGAATACAGCTACATAGCGGACATAATAGACGCATTGAAAGAAGAGAATCAAACGGTAGCGTATGTGAAAAATAAAATAGAAATAGCAGAGAAGAAAAATAAATCCAATCGAGGAGAAAGGCAAACCAACGCCTTTTCTGCAAAAAAGGAAGGATGCTTCAGATGTGGAAGATTAGGACACTTTGCGAGAGAGTGTCAAAATGGCGTCCAAGCGGGAAGCAGTAACGGCTATTGGCATGGGCCAACACGTGGTCGAAACAGAGGAAGAGAGAACAAAGGCAATACGAGCAGAGGACGTGGAAGCTTTCATCGTCAATGAAGAACCGGCACGGGCGAGCATGGAAACTCAAGAGCAGGCATATGGACAGCAACGGCGCACGCAGCAAACAGCAGTGAGACGAATGAAATAAGTAAGAACGAAATAGTGTGGCTATTAGATAGCGGTTGTACCGATCACATAATTAATAATATAAATTATTTCGATAAATCTATCGACCTAAAAGAACCGGTAAATATATATTTAGGCGATGATAGATCGATAAAAGCGACAAAAGTTGGGAATGTTATAAGTTATTTTGAAGCATTCGGAAAACAAAATAAAATAAATATGAGGAAAGTATTTTACGCGAAAGAAATGTCCGCAAATTTGATTAGTTTAGGTAAACTAACAGACAATAAGAATACGGTTATTTCCAAAGAAAATATTGCGAAAGTAATAGATGAGGATAATATACTTACAGCTGTAGCGTTCAAAGAGAATGGGACATATAGAATAAAAAGTATATTGAAAGGGAAGAAGCACTTAGTAAACAGCGCCGAACGTAGTGGTATGAGTAAAAAGGAAAGATGGCATAGGATGCTAGGACACGTAAATTTTAAATATTTAGAGATTTTGGGTAAAGAGCAGCTAGTGACTGGCATACCGAATGAATTTGAAAAGGAACTTTTGAAATGTAGGGTGTGTATAGAAAGCAAAATGCATAACTTACCTTTCAAAAATAATCGAACTAAGACTAGGGAAATAATGGAAATTATTCATATGGACGTATGTGGTCCCTTTAAGACTACCGGATTCAATGGAGAAAAATATTTCATTTCATTTATCGATGATTATAGTAAAATAGCTAGGATCTATTGTATAAAATCAAAAGATGAGGTCTTTGATTCTTTCGTACAGTTCGTAAATGAAGCCGAAAATTTAACGGGCAAGAGGTTAAAAATATTAAGATGCGATAATGGTAAAGAATATTTAAATAATCGAATTTATAAATTTGCTAGGGATAAAGGTATAAGAATAAATAATTGCCCAACATACGTACATGAATTAAACGGGACAGCGGAAAGGTATAATAGAACAGTGATGGACATGGCGCGTTGCTTGTTAGCGGAAGCGAAAGTACATAAAAGGTACTGGCCGGAAATAGTTTGTACAGCGGAATAACACCAGCTCGGATAAATGACCCTCTAACTTACCTTTGTCCTCATCGACGTCAGTGATTTTAAAGCTAGTTATAAAGTGCACTTCTCAGCCAGCGTCCACGGCAGTCAATATTATTTAACGGGTCTTAACGCGATGTAAAAAGGGAAAAAGGAGGAAAGAAGGAACAGGGAAGCAAAGAGGAAAAACGAATTTTTCATTTTCTCGAAACTGGATCAAGTTTCAGGCTGCTCGCCAAAGAGTCTGTAGCTAACGAGACAAGATTAGACAAACCACGCTTTAAAATTCCCACAGAACTATAATAATCCTCGAAATCAATACGATTCGTCGATCCATCGCCTGATTAAAAAATGAGATAGTATGAAGCTCACTAGTCGGCCTTTGAACTTTCAATAGTGATTCTCTGTAAATGCTTGAAATTGACGCTTGGATTCTTTCCAGATTAACTAGCTTTGACCCTCCCTCCCTTTATCTATTTTCTTAGATCGACTTAGACTGCCACAACATATTATCTTTCTTCTTTTCTTTTCTTTTGATCTTTTAAAGCCCTAAATCGCTGGCTATTTTGTATACTATATATTTTGTACACTCAATTACTCTGTAAGTCATAAGTACATATGTTTTACAACGTTATTTGTCATATTTCAGTTAAACCCCAGAAAAGCCAGAAATATATTTGCAGCGTGTTTTAACGCGTCCCTGGCAAAGATCTGAAAAACGAGTTGCGACACAATTTAAAGCGACAAATAGCACCGCGTATCTCGTTGTGGTAACACACGGTTCGCCAGCTTTTTAAAAGCGCTCTCCGTTTGCTTTTTCCTCTCTTCCCTGTCTCTTCGTTTTTTCTTAACGAACAAAACCATTTTCGCGAGGACGAGAGTACGGAAATGACGTACTGGCAATTTTGTTTTGTGATAATACAAGCAGCTTGGTTTCAGTGAATTAAACTTGGGCCCAAGCTTCTACTTATCCCTACCTTCCTTTCCTTTATTTTCCCTTCTATATCCCGTGTTACTCGTGAAGACGAATAATGGTTCAGATAGATGATAGGCAGATTTTCGAGAACTAAATAAATATACGGTCGCGGATCGGTATCCTTTACCCCTCATTGCGGATCGAGTCGCGAGATTGCAAAAGCGAGATATTTTATTATTCTGGACATGGCCGGTGGGTTTCTCCAAATCCCTATTCATCCTAATTCTAGGAAGTATACAGCATTGATTACCCTTGATGAACAATTTGGATAATAAGTTGTTGTTTTCTTCGAATTCTTTTGTGCCTTTGTTCGATCCATTCTAAGTCGATCTAAGAAAATAGATAAAGGGAGGGAGGGGCAACGCTAGTTAATCTGGAAAGAATCCAAGCGTCAATTTCAAGCATTTACAGAGAATCAAGCGGGCTGGTTAAGGTCGTGAGTTGAGCAATTATCCCGCGTTAGGTTCAATCAGGTTAGTCCCACGCGAAATTGATCCAACCATGCGAAAACGAGTGTATTCTGATTTCTGTTGCAGATACTTCTGGCTTGTGCATTTCTTTTCGCTTTTCGTCGCTACTTACGACTCTTACGACTTACGTCTTACGACTAGGAACATGTATTGCAGTTTGAAACTTTACATGAGAATGATGATGATTGCGGTCTGTATACCGCCAGCATTTCTTTTCATCCTTCCATTACAGACTGGTAAGTTGATACTGATTAATTATGCGATCGAAATCCTATATAATGGCTACAAAAAATATTTGCATCATTATTCTCGTTTCCTAATGAATCGCTGTTTTAATCAAGTTTTATATTGCATCAAATTTCTGTAGTTACACGAAAGTACTAAATTATAGAAAACTTGATATACACGGATTTAATTAATTGATAAATTAGTCAATATATAGGCATTATTATTTCACGTGAAATTTTACAACGTCAAAAACCTAATATTCCTGTACGAGCAGTATTAATCACAAATTGTGAGAATGCCTACTGGTAAGGAAGAAAGATAATATAGAAAACGCAGACTTGTGGAAAGAGAATCCCTGACATTAGACACGAATACGCGATTTCACGAAATATTTTATGGTATATCTAAGATAGAGAATATATATAGAGTACATATAAGTATATATAGAGTAAGAATATATATATAGAGTATATATAAGTACCAAAAATACATCCTAAGACGTGTATGCGATCTACGCTGTATGGGACGTGTTATAAATGGTTTCCGCCACTCAACCGCATTTGAATTTGTGAACACGATCGAACAATTGACACGAATTATTAATTCCCGTCTCTACTCTAGTAACGATTTGCTTTGGAACGAGGTCGAATCGTTCTGATTCCGCGCATGATTAACAAATAATTACAGAGGACATCAATTACTTGGATGGTCTTCCTGAAACTTGATCCAGTTTCGAGAAAATGAAAAATTTGTTTCTTCTCTTTACTTCCCTGTTCCTTCTTTCCTCCTTTTTCCCTTTTTACATCGCTTTGTTTTACATCGCAATTTACATTTATTTGTAAAGTTTGAATCTCCTCGATATTGAAGATGTTGAAGCTGCAAGTATGTATTTCATTTTAATCCATTCGAGACCGAGATTTAATTGTAAGACGATACCTAGGTGTCGGTACGATCTGAATGTTTAGTTGGAATGATTCTGTGTTTTACTCTCTCCAGGGTATCCTTTTCATACTTTGATTTTAAATCGATGACAATCTTATATAGTATGCCTCATATTTTTTTTTTTTTTTTTTTTTTTTTTTGATATCGGTGACTGCCATATTCTCTTGAGTTTCCAAATCGTAAAGAATCTTTCCCCAGGGATTGGTCAACTGTGTATGCCCCCATGCGACGTAACTTGCTGAAGGAACACGAGCCGGTGATATGCAGGCAACGTATAATTGATTATCATTCGCTCTGGAACGCTGAAGTAATGACCAGTGCAGTGGTCCAGTGGTCATATTGAATGCCGCTGGATATATCAGCATTTGGCAACCTAACCCAGAGAAGCAGGAAATATGAAGCCACCGAATACCAATTAACTTCGTAGTTGCACGGTTCACATTCCATCATTTCTGAATATGCGAGGACAGTCCTCTTATTGTGCTTTTAATTCTTTTATTTGTTTCATTTTCAGCAAATATACTGGTTTTTTAAATTAAGCTTCTTTTTATACAGAGTTACAGATTATATTAATTTTATATAGAATATATTTAAGAAAGATATTTAATTTTTTGCTAGTTAAGTATTGATCGATTAAGTTACTGTACCTTTGTTACGATAAATGCGTGCCATTTCCTCGAATCTAATATCATAGCAAATGCCAATACCTATTTTGCAGCCCTTCACGTCGAACGTCGTTAGGGAGTTACCAGGACTGAGTGAATCACTCTCTCGAAAAGTAATCTTATTAGGAATGTCGATGTCGAATAGATGTACCTAATAACATAAAAATGTAGTCGCTAATTCTATTGCTGCAACTTTTGTAATTTAATATCAAAGTTACCAACTCCTAAACTTTAATTATTTTTTATTTAATAACTGACAGCGTTTTTATCACTTTCTTTTATTAAAAAATCTTATCATTTAATAATGTTTAAAAAGGAGAAAAAATAAGTATAATAATATTTTAAGTATGTGAAAAATTTATATTACACATTACAACAAAAATGGGCGTTTCCCGTATCATAACGTATTTTATAAACCGTAAATTATAGAATTGGTTATAGTATACGTATGTACATATGTATATTCCTAAATTATTCCTAGATAGAGTCACTTTCTTCACCCCAATATTTTCAAATCCAAAGCCATAAAGGAATATATTACTTACCTTTCGGTGTTTTGCTATCAAAGTTCCATCGGGACCCCAAATAGTACAGGTATTGTACAATTTATCGCCCTCTATTTCAGGCATCGTACCACCAACTACATAGATGTTGTTTTCTTTAGCTGCGTTCGATGAAGCAACGCTCGTTTCACCATCAGGAATACTCTCGGCGTATTTTCGAAAGTACTCTGCATTGCAATATTTCAATTAATGAAAAATAACTGTCTTTTGTTCCAACCATAAATTAAATTGAAATGTTTGTCAGTTTTTTATTTTTTAAATTATTAAAATAACTAAGTTTTATATTTCGACTTAATTAAATATGCAATTACTTAGCTAATAGTATATATAATAAATTGTTTCTACAGGTTCAAAATGAAAAATGAATATTTAGAAATATTTAATTACGACAATGCTATTTGTGTTAGCATCAGTGGCTTGTTACTCAACGACTTTGCTAGTACTTTTTCAAACATAAAGTTAGTTTTCAATTAACACTTATACTAGAGGCGGAATTATAAATGCAAAATAATTGATAATACTAATTTATAAGTACCTAATTATTAGTATCTTAAAAAATATATTTATACAAAAATCACGATAATCATGAAAATGGGGAAATCCTATATTCTCGAATCAATTCACAATTTATTTTGTATATTAATTAGATTCCGCGCTCATCAGTACGTACTCACTGGCGACATCGAGAAAATGTATCGGCAATTCCTCGTACGACCAGAGGATCGGAAATATCAAAGGATATTATGGCGCAGCGCGAGAGGAGAAACAGAAACATATGAGCTTAACACCGTAATACTCTTATCATAGAAATAGAAGCAGTCCTCAATTCCCGCCCGCTAACTCCTATCTCCACCGATCCAAATGATCTCCTAGCCCTCACTCCCGGACATTTCCTCATTGGCGATTCATTAATGTGCTTACGTGATCGAGATTTCAGAGACATTCCATCGAACCGACTCTCCAAATGGCAGCATATCCAACAGCTTAAACAACATTTTTGGAACCGCTGGCATAAGGAGTATTTGAACGAGCTAACCAACCGCAATAAATGGAGCAAGGGTGGACACAGCATCCAAAAGGGCACAATCGTCATCCTCAGAGAGGACAACGTTCCCTCCATGCATTGGCCTCTGGGCCGAGTTATCAAGGTTCATCCAGGCGCCGATGGTGTCATCCGGACAGCTACAGTTCAGACGGCAAAGAGCATTTTGGATCGGGGCGTCAAAAGGCTTGTCCCACTGCCAATTCAACCCGATCTCGAGAAACCCGAACAACTAGCCACCGAGACGAAATAAGATGGGAACTTCAACCACACCTCCCTAGTTTGATCGGTACCCTCTCAACGGGGGGAGAATGTTACGCCATGCGGCTTACCATAGGTCATATTCTTAACTATCGATCGCGGCACTATAATGTCGCAGACGGATCGTCGCGTCTGCCCGGCAAACAAACATTGTAGTGGCAAGCGCATGGTTCATTAAGCAGGGCGACTTCCAGAAACGTCGACTCGTGGCCCGTATTTTACCTCGCAGTAAAAGAATGTGGCGTGATCCGAACGTAGTGGGGGTCACCTTCCAGAAAAAACGAAAAAAATCGAAAGGCGTTCAGAACTTTTCCAGAAGTCGAACCGTCAACACATGTGGTATGTCGCGCATTACTTATCAACCAAAACGCAGTTACATTTTTTTTGTTCCATTTATATCTTTCTAGTTAATAAGTTGTTGAAATAAACATTAATTTATTTGTGTTAATTCTGTGGAATTTCATTGAACTACCCTTATTATCATAATCGAAATAAGGGGATCGATCAGTTCGTGGCGTCGATTATTTAATCGTAACGGGAACTTACAACTCTCGTTGACGTGCTATCTCGCGATCGCGTCTCTCCGCGAACGGTCGAAACAAAATGATTCACTAAAAACTGTCCTGAATTCCTAAGAATTTATTTACCGCAAAACTGACAAAGTGTTTATTTAAAAAATGAGGTTGAAGGTAGTCCTTTTCTTTCATTTCATTCATTTTCATTTTCTTTCTTAAGTATGGCTAACACAATATCTAATCAATTAAAATTTTATATTTTCACGTGAAAAGTTTCTTTAGATAATTATTATCAACATGATGACTAACTCTTACGGATTAATACGTGTCTGTAGGGCAATCCGGTGGACTTGATCGGCTTTTTACTTCGAAAGTTGAGTAATCGGTGTCGCTTTCTTACGCATCTTTGAACTGTATAAATGTTTTAAAATTGTTTGATCCAGAATGTACCACACCGGACAATCAAGAAGGCAGGTGCCTTGACTACAGAAAATGTAAACCTCTGCAAGAAATATGGCAGATACAGTACCGTACAGCCACCGATTTTTATAGACGATCAGTGTGCAGATACCAGGGCAATGTTACGATCGTTTGCTGTCCGAACGATCCAAACAAAGAGAAGAGAGAAATTTTAATAAAAACTGTGTATAAGTATAAGGCTTTGCGACCACCATACTGTGGTTTTAGCAACGTCTCTCATACCAGGGTGGTGGTCGATGGTAAACCAGCTGAACTTGGTACGTTTTATGTCTTTCTTTCCGATTAATAATAAGCCATTTACTGCAAAGAATGAACTTTAAAGGCATTAAACAGCACATCAATGTACATTTCAATTAGACTAAATAATAATGCTATGATTTTATCGGTAGTAACTTTACTTATTAACTTGAATTATTTCTTTCTTTTACTTCATGTTAGGAAGAGTATCTTTTTGCTCGAAATAAAAAATTGATATAGGAGTAATAATATGGATAGAGATCAAAAACTGTTAGGGCAGAAATTACACGTTTGAACTTTATAGTTCAGTATAGTTCAAATAGAAATTATATAGAATTATTTAATAATTTGTATTCCACTGGAATAAAAATTTAATTTCTGTCTTTATCAAATCTCTATTTCAGAGTATTTGTACGTATGTACTTATCGTCTGCTGTATGATCGAATATCGAATAGGTAATAATCGTTGTTACTCGTTATGTGAGAAAAAATTATGTATATTCACAACTATGACTATTGCATTTTAGGCGCTTGGCCATGGATCGTTGCATTAGGTTTTCGTAATCCCCGAAACCCAGACAAACCACTATGGAAGTGCGGAGGTTCCCTGATATCGGCTAGGCATGTTTTGACCGCAGCACATTGTGCACATATGGATGGAATAGAAAACATACACAATCATAATATTGCCATTCTTAGATTGGTGGAGGAGGTGCCATTTTCGAGTAAGTCCTCAAATATATATATATATATATATATATATATATATATATATATATATATATATATATATATATATATATATATATATATATATATATATATATATATGCTATTGAGTATTACTGAAGTATCATATCCTGAAATTTCTTACTGTACACATATATTGCGTCATAAAGCGTGTACAATTCTTTCTCATACTTTTGGTCATTTGTTTCCTGCATTTTCATTTATTTTTTTATTTTTCAGGGTACGTATATCCCATTTGTACGAAAGAGCTCCTGCGAAAGAGCAACTTCGTCGGCTATAACCCCCTTGTTGCTGGATGGGGAGCATTAAGATATAGTAAGTGATATCAATTTTATAATAAAATTAAACAGTTCCAGTCTTAAATATCTTTCTTATTTTCTTCGTAGGACGACCACGACGTAATGCATTAATGGAAGTACAAATGCCAGTGATTAAGAACGCCGAATGCAAAATAGCTTATTCCAAATTTCCTAATGCACCTGATGTCACTGATGGTATAATATGCGCCGAACGTGCTCAGGGTGGAAAGGATTCTTGTACGGTAATTAAGTTACAGAGTTACTACAAACTATACGGTATCTGAAGACACGTCAATTCGAATTAACATCAAATCGACGTCTTAAACATTAAAAATAATAGATAAACACAATTTAATAGTTTTGCCCACTTCTCACACCTCGTTATGGTATTTAATCTAATTTCCTCCTAATCTTAGTTTTGCTCAAAATACATATAACATGTACGTTATAAATTGGAGTATTTCAATACACAAATCAATAGAAGATTATTACTGTATATAAGTATAATTTCAATACAATTCGATCGATATATTTCAGTATCTTTGATTAAAAATTTAACGATCCTTTCAGGCTGACCGCGGCGGACCACTGCTGATACAACATGAATTAACCTCGTATTTAATAGGTATTGTGTCTTATGCTTATAAGTGCGGCACAGCTGGGTATCCCAGCGTTTACACTAGGGTCACATCGTACCTTGACTTCATTCTCCAAGCGATGCAATAATATGATATTACTGTTCCATAAATATCATTGTGTAAAAAACGTAAAGTTGGATTTTCTTATTGTGGAGATAAGAAACAGCTCAAATTTACATTGTTTTGTACGTTACAAATTATAGGCTTAAAATGTACGAAATGTAACTTTGAAACGACACTAATTTTTTACGCACGATAAACCTCCACGACTTAGGTATGTAAAGATGATAAACGTATATTAATTCTATTAATTTGGTAATAATAAACCAACTTTCTGAGAAGTTCTGTAAATTTCGTTTCTGTTGTATCAAGAGAATAATGGAATATTCCACTTAGATCGTATACTTTTTGTATGTACGTACAAAATTTTCCGGCTAATCTAAAACGCTTCATAAGATAGAGAGCTTCTGGAAATTCGGACACAGAGAGTGCATAAAATACACGATAAGTCTCGTGTCTTTCAAAATTACTTTTTATTCGCTAAAAACGTCCTGTGTACTCATGCAATCACATGCAACCTCGAAACTTCACTTATTTTTTATCACTTTCCAATTCAATACACAGTTTCTGCATTTTTGACTATATGTAAGAGAAATTTCCATTCAGCCAAAGGTGTACTTACAGATTATAGATTCCTATACGACTCTCAGTAAAAATTTATCCGCACTCCAGATAGTTAAAACTTCTGTCGACCGTATTGATCCATCTGCACTCTTCGTATGACGTCAATATCTGTTCAGTGCTGCTGCGCAGGTTTCTTTGTGTTACGTCAATTCGTTTGTGACCGTTGCGCGAGTAATGGCGCTTTGCAATGGTGATTTGCAGGAAAACAGTGCAGGATGCTGTGATTCGTTTCTTGTGGTCGGAGGTTATGTTTGATGCCTATATTTATCAAAGATTTAATGCACATTATGGAGAAAGTGTTTTGTCACGAAGTGTGTTTGAATGGGCACAAAGGTTCAAAGAAGATCGCACAAGTGTTATGAAAAAACAGGTGGACGCTCGTCCACATCCACGATGACAACATTGAACGTGTTCATGAACTTATGCTCTATGGAATAGACGAGTGACACTGGATAATGTGGCAAATCATTTGCAAATCAGCCACGGCTCTGCTTATGCAATAGTGCACGACAGATTTGGGTTTTAAAAAGTTTGTGCGAGATGGATGCCGAAAAAGCTGATGAAAAGGTGAAGACGACGATGCATTCGTGGTTCGCAGCTCAGCCCAAAACATTTTTTAATGAGAAAATACGAAGGTCCTTCGGCAAATGGACAAAGTGTATACAGAAATCGAGTGATTATGTCAAAAAATGATGTATGTCTTTTTTGACAATTGCTTAAAACAAATTCTACACCGACAGAGCGGGTAACTTTTTACTCACCCTCGTAAGACACTTAAATTTCCAATCTATTATGATGAATAAAAGAGCTTATACTATTAAATCTAATTGTATTTTGTTGCATGAGAGTACACGTGTATGTGATGTACATTACCTTTATATCCCCTTGAACGCTTCAATATTGCGCATATATACTATATTTTGTACAGCTTCTATAAAATTTCGTATGTTTGTTTAGGCTGTTAATCTAGAGGCTGGAGTACAAAGAAGTGGCACAATGATGTGGGCTGATGACATTTATAATTATCAAGGAATCACCCCTACATTCGCTCAGGTATATATCGTTGACTATAATGTATTTAACATATATGATTGTTAGAATATTAATAATTAATTTTTAATTCTATCAGAATTTTAATGAAACTGTCCCTTGGGAAGGAAGAACTGATACCTTGATATCACGGTTTGTACATCCTATATATACGACAAATTTTAGAATATTATATAACGAAGAACCAGATCGTCGTGGCCATGTGATGTGAATAAAAGGACTTGAATTTGATGATATTTTTATAATGTTAGATAACATAACTAAGTATCTTCACAGTAAGATAGGATGACATGGTTTACATGATCTTAATGTTGTTCACTTGAGTGATGATATTATAAGGAAAAGTGTAATATCACAGGTAGGATGATTCATAATTTAGAACTACTAACTCATGTATGTATTAAAAATTAAAGAAATATATTAAATTTTATAGGATATTTATGTTTAGTAACCAGTAATTCAGAGATTGGTATTCATGGTTACTATAACGAGGCTGTAGAAACGCACCCTTTCTTCTTTGCAAATGGTCCTGTATTTATGTCTAAGCCGAAACTGGAACCTCTGAATAATTTAGATTTATTCTTGTTATTTTCTAAAATACTTATCTACAGTATACCATAAGGAATGATACCGTATCGCACCTAATCAAGTGCCTTAAGAAACATCAACAGGATATCACAGTAATCCCGTATCGACTGATATGTAAGTAAAAGTTATGTGTCATTGTTATACACAGTTATGTATTAGTGTTATACACAGTTATTTATCATTTTCTATTAATTCAGTTGTAGCCACTACAATATCTATGACACTGGTAGTAATTATGAGAACAATAATGATGTGTTCTATAAGAGGAAATGATGATTAGGAACAAAAACTTACAGGTAAGTCAAAGTATATGTTATTTGCCATTTGAAAAGAAAGTTACTAACTTGGAATTTTTTGATAAATAATAATTGTATCATACGTACTTTTGAATTCGTGCAAGAACATATGTAATTTTGAAGTAGTTATTATTAGGAAATTGTTAGACGCGAACAGTATGCGAAAAGTTAGTATGCAGTGTAATAATTATCAATCAAAACACAAGAATTAAATTCTTGAGGAAAAAATTTCCGGAATTTCTTATTTACATGATTATAAAGAAATCCATAATGAAAATTTGAAAGTACAGTACCATTGGGAAGAAAATCACGATATTGAAAACGATATTTGCAAGTAAATTTCCAAAAAATCTGTTTTCAAATTTTCGCTTTCTATTTCACATTAAAAGAAAGGGAGGGCTGCCTTCTTTTTCTGCAAGACAAAACAAACATTCTGAATCTCGTATCAATGAATGATGTCAATAAGTTATTTTTCTTTTCAGATTGAACAATATTCCAGATTTATTCATAATTTCATACTACGCGAAGAATAGACTTTTCATAGGTATATAAAGGAAATATTAAGTATAGGAAAACTCTTTTTCGTTGTAGGTGACATATGCTTCACGGTTGAACACATGTATTTTTGAACACATATAAATGAAAAAGTACTCTTATGGAGAAAAAGAATTGATACCTTCGATTGACATTAGATAATGTATATAAACTTATGAACAATCACTATCAGTTTGTATCTTAGGTGCACACGCAGATTTGTTGGAGTTCTTATAAAATGTACTTCCTGTACGAACGTTTTATTCTTCCAAATTTTACGATACTATGTCTCATATAATAACTATATGGATTAAACGTAATATAAATGATCCGAAAATAGACTCGAACGACATTAATTGTCTTTCTATTTATACCAATATCGAAAATACAAGTAAAGCTGGAGTAATAGTATGCAAGAATGGACTATTTATTATTTTAAACCAAATCATAGCATATTCAGAATGCACAGTATTATCATGAAATGTAAATGAATCAGTTGTAAACGAACGATTTTACTGTAAAATCGTTGCCTCCTTTTTTTCATCTGAAATATAGCAGCAATGAGTACATTCTTTTAATATATAATAAAACGAGATATCTTTATAAAGTTACATATGTCATCACTGGTAACTGTTATCTCGTATGACACCAAATATACCGTTAGTATGGAATGATATTTTTATGAAGATATACTTTAATGATAGATTTTATGAATGAAACGTTATATAAGAAAAATTATCTCTTGTTATTCTATGAAGTGTAGTAGCTAATGAAGATTAATTTTACGAAGTATTAGAGCAAAAGAGAATTAAAAAATTAAAAAGATCTAAATAAGATTGTTCGTGTGGCTTAATTATCTCAATTCTGGTACACCACTTGTTACATTCTAACTAATTAGCGCTAAACAATAACTTGCAAATATTAAAGATATTAACACCTTAATATTAACACCTAAAGGTTTTCAGGAAATTTTATAATACTTGATTATTGTATATCTAGTCATTGATTGATAAAATTTCTTGTATAAGCATAGATCGAGGTTGACGTCATACGCAGATTGCATTACAGGTATCGTTTTAATTTATTTTATGGCTAGAATCGTTTGAATATTATACGAATAATTATTTCCATTCGAACGATTAATAAATCACGTACCTATAAAAGATATATTATGAAAAAGACGTGACGAAACAAAAAAATATTGGAAATTCCGTTGTCATTAGATCAATTATTTTTGCAATGATTTTTATTTCCATGTAATTACATATGAAATGGGTAATTCATTAACATCTCCTCGAATCGAATATAATTCGTTACACTTCACAACGATTCAAATAATGGACGGGAAATATATAATAACTTTCCTGTCCTTGCGTTAAAATAGTATTGTACAAATCAGATGATACAACCTAACCCCAACCTAACCCCAAAAAACCCAATTACATCCACATTGCATGACAGCACACTTGCAATGGATTTTTGTGATTTCAATGTCACAGACAATGACACAACTAATCAGAACACGTTCGAGGCTACAGACATTGAAATTACCGCGTGTTTAATACGTTTAAAGCATAAATCTAAATTTCACGCGATTATTTCTTTGTACATTGTGAAACTCTTAAATTATCTTAATCGAATAAATAATCCTAATGTAATAAAACATCTTGAAATAGACCTAGATATCTGAAACAGAAACTCGAAGGATAAGAAATCCTAAAAGGTACTAATCCTAAAATAACAAACTCCTAAATAATAAACAAGTGATAAAACCTGTTATAAATAATAAACCTTACCTGGAATAATCAAATCCTAACTAATCGAAAATAAAATAAGGCAAGCAATTCTTAATCTTTCAAGTAATTTTTCCGAAAACACAGAAAGATAGAGAAATTAAAAAGACGCAGCACAAATTGCAGCACAATGAAAGTTTCAGAGCGATGAATACGATCGTATTAAACTAAATAATTTTCAAAAGTGAAATTACACTGAAACGTATATCGATGATATTTGTCATTTCTACGATCTGTTTCGCTTGATCGTGCTTCTTTTCTGATGTAAATTCAATTTATAATACGAACTAAGTTTCCTTTATTATTATTAGTCCTGCGTCTTTTTATTTCGTCACTTCTTTTATTTCAGAACAATGACGGGCTCCAAGATGCTGTTCGGATGTTTGGCGTTAATTGCTTTTCTGCATCCATTAGTTCACGTTTGTACTTCGAGTAGTACAGCTCAAGGTTTGTACTTCGAGTTGTCTTTTTCCATGCACTTCAAATTCCAATACGATCTGGTCACGTGGCCTTCGTACAATTTCGAAATTTTACCTGTTTGGTAATCGTCAATGAAAAAAGAAGTTATGCGTGACCTCAACACATTGAAACAATTTTTATGATTTTTTATTTGCCGGTTGGTCAGCAAGTTAATGGAAAAATTTCACTTAACTATTCGCGTTAATTTCTTCGGTTTAACTTTTGGGAAATGCTTCGTTAGCTTCGGGAATATTCCAACGATTCGTTTTACGTACAAAATAAGCATGATAAATATTACATCACGGTAATGTAATATCGGAATATATTAAAGGTGTAATTTTGTTCGATTAATTATAATTTATTAATAATGGATTGAAAATACAGATATTAGTTAGACAGAGAAACGATGTTTGATTAACAGGAAAACTAAATGCAACGCTCGTATTTACAACAAATAACTTGACAACTATTTGGTAACTCTCTCTCTCTCTCTCTCTCTCTCTCTCTCCCTCACTAGCAACTCTAACACTCGACAACACTCGCAACTCAATTCTAACGACTCTATGCTTCGACGTCTCGATCAACTCTGATTCTCGCAACACGCACACTTTTCGATTCGCCTTGGATAGCGAAACCGTCCTTCTTCTAACGTTGTCTATTGTTTCCCTCATAGCTATGTAAGAACTACCAACTACGTGCCTTTAGTCACGTAGGCACTCTTAAATGTAGACGAACCACAGAAACATGACGTACACGGGTTTTCTATTTTCAGCCGATCTCCAATCAAAGCTATTCTACGATATTACAATCGGCCTTTCCTGACAATCACATCTGCCCTCAGATGTGCTCATCATCGCCGCTCGCACTTACATCACTATCGTCAGCATTCCACCATTTCATGTGATCGGCTGCCGTGGAAGTTGTACGTGGCCCTTCGTGCTCCCCCTCTCGCTGCACTATGCATCGGTCATTTCGCAGGACTTTTATCACCCGATACGGTCCAAGAAACTTCGGATGCAGCTTTAGCCCGGGACCCCTCTGCATCCTCTCGATTGCCACTAGATCTCCCGTCCTGTATGCTGTCGCCTTCTTGCGTCTCCTGTTATACGCCCGCTTGTTTCGGATTTGGATCTCCTCAATCCGTCTCTTTGCGTCCGCACGCAGCTGATCTCGTTCCTCTTGGAACACCGCGGCCTGGTCGTCTTCGATGCTACTGCTCCTCTTTCGCTCTTCCTCTATCTTCCTCTCCGTTGTTTGTTTACCCATTTCACTCTTGTCAGGGTCTTTGATCGTCGTGGCAGCATCGTGACATTTTCGTAGGCTCGGTTCGTACATGGAAGACGTTAACAACTTACCATCTACCGAGACTATGATCTCTTCTTTTTCGAAGGTCTTCACGTTCATCGTGTCCTCGACAATCCCATCGTCGTCCTCGTCATCCACATCCTCTGTATATCGAATCTTCGTATCGATATTATTGGAGGGATTCCGCACGTGCGACTTCCCTTGTCTTTTCGTTCGCCTTGCATTCACTCTCTTCGAGTCTATCCGAAAACTTGAAACAACCCTCACACCCGCAACGCTATCCTTCTCAGTAAATTCGCAAATATCATCAACAACATCCTGTTGCTGTTGTTTAGCCAGATTCTTCCTCCTCGTGATGTTCGCTAAGTCCTCCTGCTGGCCGCAAGAATCCGACGAGGACACCATCTCGTAGTCCACTTTACCAATCACCACGTGTCTTGCCACTATTCTCCGTTCCTCCGACACTTGCTGCACAGCTGCCCGATACTTCTTCAAAACTTCTGCTAACTCTTCTTTATTTTCTTCCAATTGCGACAGTAACTCAGTTCGTTCGCGACTAGCTACATTAACACGATCTTCTGCTTCGGAACGTTGCCGCAGTACTTCCTGCAACGAAGCCTGCGTCTCATTCAGTTCTTGCTCCAGTGCCTGTTTCGCTTTAACTGCAACTGCTCTAGCGCATTCTGCATCTTCTAACTGGTTCTTCAGCTGTCGTAAAGCTGCTTTACCCGTCGAGTCACCTTTCGATCTCTCCAGCATCGTTTGAGCGTCTCTTAGCAATGCTTTGGTTCTCTTCAAATCTCTTTTTAGCCTATGTTGCATGTCCTTAACGTGCGACAAATCTATCTCACTCGCCTGTGTCTCTACATCTATCTTGAGGACTTCCGGACACTCATCGGGATTTTCGTCCTTTATTCTACTAATAAAAGATTCTCCCCCTTTTATACTTATTTCAACAGTGTCCAAAAAGTCTGCGCCAATAATAAGCGAATGTTGCATCACTGTGTCTGGAACTACGTGTATGGTTATACAGTACGACTCATTGTCTATAATAATGTTCGTCGAAAATTTCCCGAGCGTAAAATTCCTTCCGGAACCGACACCGCGAAATCCAACGATTTCCCGACTTAATCTGGGCGCTCCGATTTTCACATGCTGATCTGCTCGCATTAGAGTCAGCTCACTACCGGTGTCTATCAACGCGCTCAATTCGAAATTTTCCATCTTAACATCCTTACCACGCCTTGTTTGTAACGACCGAAACACGCTGTAAACTTTTTTTGAGGGCTCACCCAAATTGTCGCAACTTGATGCGATGTGTCCGTACTCCCTACATTTGAAGCATTTAGGTCCTCTCGACTTGCTCGGACACTCCGCACACACGTGCTCCGCATCACCGCAATTGTAGCATCGCGCCTTCCTCGCATCTCCAGATCGACCGGGTTCCTTGTTCCTCTCGGTTTCGGACAGCTTCGCCACCGGCTTTACCCTGCTACTCTTCGGCTCCTCAAATTTCGTCCTCATCTCCATATCTCTTCTTATCGCTTCGTAGCGCCTGAAACGCTCTTTTAATTGCTCGATATTCCTGGCTCCGTATAGCACAGTCTTGTTCGCGACCTCGTCGGGAATGCCTTGAATAATGTAGTCTATCAAGGATTGCGTATCAATCCTTCCTTGTTTTGCAATCCCGCACATGTGATACATATATTGTTGCAGACTCTCATCTGCTTTCTTCTTTCTATGGGATAACTCGCCATGTATCTGTTGGTCTCTTACTACATTTTCAAACTCATTCCTCAACGCCTTTTTTAGCTTTGCCCAGAACTTCGCGCATCGCTCTTGTCGTACGAAGGCCTGAGCGGAGCCTGCGAGTAATTTCTTAGCATAGGCCACCATGTGGGCGTCTGACCAACCCCACACTTCTGCCATTTCCTCGAAGTCTTCCACCCATTGATTTACACTCAGCAGATCATCCCCGCTGAATTTCTCTAATGAGTCTTCCACGTCTTTAAGACTCAACATCGAACCGACGCATACCTTCTGCTGATACTCATCGCGGTCCTGATACACCGCTCGCGTGCCTCTCCTGTATTCTCGCGCGCCTTGTTTATCGTCCTCGCCTTCACTTTCGTCGGAGCTCTCTTCTTCCGACGATACATCGTCTCCTTCTAGGGCCGCCTGTAGCCGCGCGCGTAGTTCGGATTTTCTTCCCGTTACCTTCAACCCCAAGCTAACGAGACGCGCTCTCAGCTCTTTCGTCCTCAGCTTCTCGAGGTCTTCCTCTCCCTCTTGACTGCGTTCGGCTCTCTGCTTGCTTCTTAGATTTCGCTGGTTTGTTGGTTCTTCGCCACGCTTCGAATCCTTAGGAGTAGATCGACCAGGTTTGCACGCTCTGTTCAACTTGGCAACCAGCACTGATCTCGCACCGGATATAGGCAGATTCATCTGTGCGAGCTTACTCCTCAGCTCCTCCAGCGTCAAATCCTCTTCATCCGACAATCGTTCGTCTTCAACGTTTGCCATTTTATTCTATTCTTTTCTACTCCCGCAGAAATAGCTCCGTTAAATCGTATCGTTTCTCTGTCTTATTCAATCCCGGACGAGCCCCCACTTGTAATATCGGAATATATTAATAATGGATTGAAAATACAGATATTAGTTAGACAGGGAAACGATGTTTGATTAACAGGAAAACTAAATGCAACGCTCGTATTTACAACAAATAACTTGACAACTATTTGGTAACTCTCTCTCTCTCTCTCTCTCTCACTAGCAACTCTAACACTCGACAACACTCGCAACTCAATTCTAACGATTCTATGCTTCGACGTCTCGATCAACTCTGATTCTCGCAACACGCACACTTTTCGATTCGCCTTGGATAGCGAAACCGTCCTTCTTCTAACGCGTTTTTAAAACGCGATGGCGCTATCACTTTCTAAAAGCGTCGTCTTTACATTTCCGATGGCCACGGGCACACCCGACTGCCAGATATACAATGTATTATAAGAGTATCATTACCATACTTTTCATGAAAAGAGCAATTTTTCTTGATAACTATACTCTGTAATATAGATTGAAGTCGCTGATTTGATTCCTCTGATATCGTTGTCTTATGAGAGTCTCGCCTGGTCTTGATTGGTTCTGTTGACTCTTATCGTTGTGAAAAATCGATTCGTTGTGTACCTTTTTTGTATAGAGAATTATTTTGTGGTAGAATATAATGTTGTTATATTTGTGGTCTTTACTTTACTAATTTTGTCACTGAGCCGCTCTTTGGTTCGTTGAGCGATTCATATTCCGCATATATTCCGTACTTGCTTCGCTTGGTACTTTTATAATTTTCGCAGTTACAATAAAAAATTTAATTCTTAACAGATTAAAGATTTAACCTCTTGCTTTATAGTGTACAATAATTTTTTTTTTTTTTTTTGTATAGGTTATGTGATCCATAGTTTGAGTAAGTAGTACATATATATATATATATATATATATTATTTAAGATTAATATTTTATCAGTTTCTGTTCGTAACAACATCGAAGTAGTCAATAAGTTTGAAGAGTATAATTAAGGAAGTTATGAAGCAAGAGGTTAAGAACAAATTCTGAAAGAGGTTATGTACAACTCAGTAGTACTGCTTTACATTACTTTGCGAATTACTTTTCAAGCATAAAAATAGTTTAACAGCCACTTATAGTTACTTCCTTACCATTACATTCATTAAATTCGTTTGATTTTGTAAACAAAATAACCACTCTGACCAGTCTCTTATTTAAAATAGAATTATTTTGTCATATATCCAACAGTTTACTTTCTCTTCGTAAATATTATTAATAATTTTATCAATTTCGTATACTTCCATCCTTCGTATAAGTGACAATGAATCAGAAGAGTTTCATAGCAATATTGAACAACATACAGTCAACTACAACACCATTAGATACATCCACCATACAGTCAACTACAACACCATTAGATAACAGCAATACAATAGATTATAATTTTCTACGTGTCATTGATTCATCATCATCATTTTCCATTTTTTTAGCATATGTAAAAACGTATCTGACGTAATCTTACCTCGCTCTTTGAGTACAAAAATCCATTCAAATGAAACAAAGGGAAAAGAAATAAGAAAACAAACACTCACATACGAATCTTCATTACATAACTGTATGTACTCCTCGAGGTATAATTACTCAGACACGTTACAGCGTACCTTCTTCGTTCCCTGATGGCTGATGTTGATCGTTGACGTTTATAATGAAAGAATTTCGTCAACGGCGCCATTTGGATCCTTGTTGAAAAATTAAAATAGCCGCAACAGCACCATTAAGCTCATCACCCAGAGTAGCTCTTGTTGTTGAGTCGTGGAGGAATTATTATCATCAACGACATAAACTATAGACAGTTCCGGTCTTCAGGTGGTCCAGGCACTCGAACTCGCAACATCGCTCTCCAACACGGAATTTCTTGCATGTCTGTAGTAAAAAGAAATCGATCAATTGTACAGATCAATCGTCACTCGACTGCTCGAGAATTCAGATCATCCAGAGAATAGAATAGAGACGTGGAAAAATGTAGTGCGATCATCGCAGTGGGAGGAAATAGGGGGATAGGGACCAAATGAATGAACGAGATGTTAAGGACAACTGACGATAAGTTCTTCTTTTGTCGAGAATTGCATGTTTGTGAATGGTTTGTGGGTGGTTAGGTGGAGAGAATTGAAGAGTTTGGAGGTGACTGGAGGAGTGTTTTGGGCAAGGTAGATTGCAGAATGGTTGCGGTAGCATTGTGTTAATTATGGGTTTGTACATGTAATCTTTGTATGTATCACTACATACAACCTAACGTATATTTTTAATAATACATCAGAGTTTTAGTTATTTCATAGCTATGAATTTTATACTCTATAATCTTGACGTTTTATTTCACAGAAGCGTTTGAATATCCATAAAAATTAAATGAACCAATGTATTCATTATCTTATAGAGAAGATATATTATTTTTAATTATGTTCCAATTATTTATCATGATCCTGATTTCCTTATTCTGAAAATTTGAAAGGAAGTTTTGTAGTTTGATACTTTCAGCGACAAAGGGTCAATATTGCTTTAGTATATTTCGTCACATATACATGTATATCTATATGTCGGAGATGAAAGGACACCGGAACCTTTGGATAGCCCCGCAACATTGCAATCTAAAGTCTACTATAACTGTAACTAAACTATTGTAGTTATTCAATCCGATTGTAATTGTTCGAGATTAGTGACGGTGAGCTTTGGCTCGAGGTGACAGTCTGTCGCCCAACGTAGCCGCGGTCAAGGGATGAACGCTTTGCCTAACAACAGGTATCGAGTAATTCTATAGCTCTCCTTAAAAGAAATATTCGTGGCGACACGCGACAATAAACATTCCAACGGTTTCTGTCCCGTGGCTCGCCACACGCAGACCCTATTCTTCGAGTAAGATGATTGCCAGATGTCGATGCGTCTCCGCAGTACATGTTCGGCTAGCCCGAGGGCCCGTTATAAATCTTAAGGTTTAGTTAACTAAAGTCCTTCAAACAGACAAACAGTCTTTGTCCCAACTACGGGAAGATAGGGGAAACATATTTTTCAACGAGCGGCGTCTCCCACTAGCAACTTTCCCTCGAGGGCGGCTAGCATCTTTTTCTAACCACCGATATGGAAATTGACCAATTAGCAGCAACGCCAATTTCCCTTACTTTCTGAACGAAGGCTTTTCTCGACGAATCCGATGATCTCGTGTCCTTAGACACACCCCATTATAGTTTTCCTCTGTGGCATCATCGGGACGGGAAAGGCATTCTCGCTCGTGATCTCACTGATAAAAGGAGTAACTCTTTACGATCAGTGAATATTACGCGTCCGACTTAGATTTTGTGAGTACGTTCATCTATCATCCCGTCGACCGCGGATTCGTTATTGAACCTAGGATCATTGTCATTAGTTTCTCGAGTACCTAACTACCGCGGTTACTTGTCCGGTTCTATAATAATCGTATTTACACTAGTCAATGTCTTCTCTATTGCATAACGACAACGTGTAACCCAAACGAAGATTCGTTTCACGCCCCTAACCCTAATTCTAATGTTCGTTCCGACATATATATATATATATATATATATATATATATATATATATATATATATATATATATATATATAGTATATAAAACAAAATACATCTAAAAAATAATAATAATAAGGAACCTCTGATGGAAATGCCTCCGCAAACATTGTCCGAACGACGATCACCGAAGCCTAGGGAAACAACAAAAAAGGAAAAAACATTAAAATCGCAAAAACAACCATAATATGCGAATATCCAAATTTACGAAAAATAACTCGAAGAAGGAGGTCCTTGTTGTGGGAGAGCAGCGGAATTGCGCGTGTTGCCCGAGCAAACATCGAGGTGATAATTATGCTGCAGCCGCCGGCCCTTGCACGCGCCGAAGAAACACGGGTAATTCCCACGGTACAAAACATAGAAGTTTCTCGCGGAAAAGACTAGATCAGCATGGAATGCTTCAAGCCTCCTAGACGCTAGCTCAGCAGAAGCACAGGACCGATAAAAACTAAGTCGAAATACGGAATTTACATTTTGTCACGTACGATTCCAAGAAACCCAAACTGCAACATCCCGATTCCCACGGAAGCGTACCCCCAGTGGACCACCACCCCGTGGGGGATGGCATTATAAATAAGCGAAGCAACATAGAGCAGCGCTCATTATTATTCTGGTGAACATTCTTATTACGCTCATTATATTTTGTGTTCATTGTTATTACGGATCATTCGTATTACGTTTATTATCCTTGCGTTCATTATTATAGTGATCATTGTTATTACCGTTCATTATTCTTGTGCTCATTATATTTTGTGTTCATTGTTACTACGTTCGTTATTGCGCTCATCATTGCGTTTAGAAATTTTGTATAGTATTTTGCGTTTCGGGGTCTTTAGTTTTTCGGTCAAGAAAAGAGAACCGCGACTAAGTAAAAGAAAGATTTTATCTTTGAAGTCCTCATTTCATCGCTTAGACAGAAACGCGCATTGTAATTGCGGTATTAATCCAGTTAGTAAATTGTTCAGTCTGTATCGAAATAGATAAATAAAGTAAAAGTTGATAGTAAACTATATTCGAGTTCAAGTAATAAACCCAACAAAAACTTCGACGACCACCGGAGCAGCTGAGGTAATGGCACCAGACAGCACCTACTCCTCAAGGTAAGAAAATTAATTTTGAAAATTTCCTTCTTCTCTGATAATCTCGTTGCCCTCGAGAATCGAATTAGAACTTCCTATCATCGATCTCGTTTTATTTTCGTGAACGGTTTTGAAGATAGAATCATTGTTTAAACTTTAAACAAAGGAGTTGTCCGCTGTGTCGGCTTGTGCGAACGGTATTTTCAGCTACTGAAACACCCACTGATCTTCGCATTCCTCCTTCCATTGTTGGCAAAATATTGTCCGTCTTTGGGCAAGGCTTGCGAAATCACACAAGTCCCGCACAGAGAGGACCATTAAATACATCGTCGGGGTCAATCGAAAATTAAGAGCAATACCGGCATTGCTATTAACCGATATTCTTGCCATCATTGCATGCGATTGTAAGAGAGAAATAGCAGAACAATTTCCCTTCGAAAATTTAACCAAAGGATCGTTCGCTGTGTTGGCTTGTGCAAACGGTGTTTTCGATTATCGAAAACACCCATCGATCTTCGCATTCCTCCTCCCACTGTTGGTAAAATATTACCCGTCTTTGGGCAAGGCTTGCGAAATCACACGAGTCCCACACAGAGAGGATCGTTAGAATCATCCTCGATTATTAAACTCAAAAGGCAAGAAAATCATGGTAACAGAATCCATCGTAGTAAATGAATTGAGTTTCGGTTCTAACGGCAAACTACTACAGCGAAATTAAAAGAGAAGAAGAAGTCAAACGTAAAAATAAATTTATATAAAACAACGAAAAATCTCACATTCCTATCCAATCCAGCAACGCTAAAATATATATATCCGGCTAATAAAATATATATAAAGGTAATAATCTAAGCAATTCTACATTCAAATAAAAATCCGTTTAACGAGGACAAATATTTATTGTTCCCAGCTTTAATCCTCTCCCGTGCCAATATCCCTGCACATAGCAGGTTAGCCGAAAAGTGGAAATCGTTTACCAGTTGCATTAAGCGTCAGTTAACGCTACCCATTAAACGAAAAAAGATAATAAAAAATAAAATATTTTGAAATAGTCCTTAGACTATTTCTGGTGGCAGCAACTACCGTATTAATTAGAAATCTAAATCAGTATTACATACACAATAATATCAATTCAATTTATTTCCCTTAAGATTAAATTCAAACTCAAACGAAAAAAAAAAATTTTTCAGTAAAATTTAAACTTAAGATTTGATCGATTTAAACAAACAAATTGATACGTAACATTAGAGATTTAAATTTTTGGTGGCAGCGGTGGGATCCGCTTCACGGAGGATTAAAGTTGGTTTAAACGGTTCGATTCGCTCCACAAAAAATTAAAGTTGTTACGATTATCGATAAAATATATACCTAAGAAATAATGTCGACTAAATTAGAATCGTTGGACAAAGACATGATCTTGATGTTGTCGGAAAAACTTAAAGCAAAAAAAGAAATCAAGACACCCGTATCATCGCCGATAATTTCCCAAGCGACAATACCGATAGAAGTTAATCCCCAACCAATTAAGTTAAAAGATGCAATAGAGACAGTACCAGTGTTCGACGGACATCGACCCTCGGTATTTCGATTTTTAAGAGCATGCGAGCGCGCACGAAACATGGTTCCTAGGCATCAAGAATTTCAGTTAGTAAAATTATTAACGAATAAGCTTCGCGGACACGCATTTCTCGCCATAGAAGACACAGAAGTAATAAGTTTAAACGATTTCGGGAATAAATTAAAAGATATGTTCGGTCCGGGAAAAACGGTTAACGAATATAAAGGGGAATTAGCTACAATATTTCAACGACCAGGAGAAGATATTTTGGACTACATAGGACGCGTCAAAGATCTCAGACTGGCGATAACGAACGGGGAAAGGTACGAGTACGGCACCGTATTTCAAGATAGGATAGATCGAGACACGAGGGAAGCTTTCGTTAAGGGGCTTCCAAACGAGGTGTATTTACGAGTAAAGATAGCAGGATACCAATCCTTGGACGTTCCGCCGTCGCGGAAACATCTAAACAACCCGGGAATAGAAGAAAATGTTAGAAAAGAAGCAAGAGCAATAATTTGGGAAGAAAAATGCATAAATAAATACCTCGATAGAGATCTAAATCAAAAGAGAGATGCTGATCATTTCAACCAATCAACTTTTCAATGCAAACACCATTCCGTTGCTGTGATAAGGGATAATGTCACGTTAAATAATAAGAGGACGCACGGTGCCATAGACAGGATCATGAGTGAGAAATTTCCTGAGTTACCAAACAAGATAAATAATATTAGTGCCAAAGAACTTTCAGACGAAGCAGAAACTAGGAAATTGAACGACGAGACGACAGGCAATGCTTATCCACTGCATAATATCACAGAGATATTGGACCCGCTGGGAAGTGCGAATTGCCTCTCCACGTTCGACTTGGCAAAGATACAAAAGCAAGACTCCACGAATTTCGTGAATGTCTCAACCATAATAGGAAAAGAGATAGCGAGTGTATCTCACTCAAAAACTTCTATAAAACCATCAGAAGGAAACTTTATCGAACTCAAAGCCAAATCATTAAATTGCAAGGAAGATCACACTATAGAAAATAAAAATATAGCTATCCCTAAATCCAAAACAGAATCTATAAGCAAAAAGGTTTGTAATAAAAATTCAAAGAATAATTCCAAATCTACCAAAAATATTCCTAAACGTTCCATACAAATAAATAATAATTTAATTATAATAAGCACTTCCAATGAAACTATTCATCCTGAAAAGGTAGAGAAAAATAAAGGTGTTGTGAATAAAGTAAATAAAGAAGGAAAAAGGGTAACTAAGGAAAAGGATTCTAAACATTTTCAAGCTGAAGAAACGCAAATTCAACGAGCCCAAAGAAATCAAAAGGGAGAAAATAGGGAATCACCAGTTGAAGATATATATAAAAACTTGAATACGCTAGCCATTGGATTATAATTGGATTAAAAATACTTTATTGGTTACTACATCTAATATTTGACGTAGGTAACATAGTAGGTAGTGCTGATCTTATGATTCCCCCAGGAAAATATAGATGGTATCACACTATACTATATACAAAATATTTTTGGGTTAATATGGCTGCGACACTTTCAAAAATTTGTATTTTGAATGCTATTAGCAAGCAATTGGATAATTGGATCGATGTGAGTAAACTTGCGTCTTGGCGCAAAATAAAAACTAAAATGAAGGAAAGGAACGAAATTCTCCCCGCACGAATTAGTTTTGGACATCTAGCCAGAGAACCTACTGGTGAAGTAATAATCGAAGAGAACATGGAACCAACATACTCAGAATATCTCGAAGATCTGTTCAATAAAATTTACACCGTACAACGAATGGCAAGAGAAAATTTGATAAAATCCAAACTAAGATCAAAGGAATATTACGATCGACGAATCAACCCTCAAGATTTTAAAATAGGAGATTCGATATATTTACTAAAAGAACCTAGTAAAGGAAAATTCTCCGATCAATATACTGGACCACACAAAGTGCTAGAAATCTTGCAGAACCAAAACGTCAAGATTGAAGTAAAAAAGGGATTCCGCGAACGGTGCACTTAAACAAGTTAAAACTAGCGCATAATCGAAATAAACAATGAATAAAGTGATTTCAGTGGGCAACGTAGTGCAGTAGTGTATGTTGTAGTGCTGTTCGTCGAATGACACAGATAGCGAAAACATAAAAGAAAAGAAAAGGAAAATTATTATATGTGCTTCAATTATTGTTTAAATATAAAACGTGTTAACTCAATGAATAATTAACTAGTAAAAGTGAAAGTTACCTTGTGAACAAGTGATCAACATACAAGAAAGTGTACGTGTAAGTATAGGTTATGGATCGTTGTTCGTGGTACATAATGTACGACAGCTACCTAAAATAAGTGAATAAATTAGTTTCAATCGTCTCAGTGCAAAATACAAGGTTACTAAATGTTATAACTATATTGTGGATAAATCAAAAGGAGGTGTGACACTGTTCGTCGAATAATACAGATAGCGAACACCTAAAAAGAAAAAAAAGAAAATTATCATGTGTACTCCAATCATTGTTTGAATATAAAACGTGTTGATTCAATAAATAATTAAAAGAGTGAAAGTGAAAGTTACCTTGTGAACAAGTAATCATCATACGAGAAGGTTTACGTGCAAAATAGGTTATGGCTCCCTGTTTACGGAACACCATGTACAACAGCCAGCTGAAAAATAAATGAACAAATTAACTTCAATTGCCTTAATGCAAAATACAACAGTACTAAATGTTATAACAATACTGTAGAAACATGGCACTGTTCGTTGAATAACACAGATAGCGGAAACTTGAAAAGAAAAGGTTTATTACGAGTGCTCCAATTACTGTTTGAACGTAAAACGTGTTAGTTCAACGAATAACTAAAACAGTGAAAGTGCAACCTACCTCGTGAACAATTAATCACTATACAAGGAAGTGTACATGCATGAATTTCGCAGGTTAATAAGAAGAAATAAAATAGCTGATAAAGTATAGAAAGCGGTTAGAAAATAATCAAGATAGATTAATTGAGAGTTAGTAATAAATATAACCGGAGTAAAAGGATATTTTGTTATGCATTAATCTACGTAGTATTGTTATGTTATTTTGTAATGCCCAATAGCGGTCGCACATACAATGCATTATACACATATTGAATTAAATAAATTAAACACCACCTTTATGACCACAGATATAAGACGATTGAAGGCAGCCGTAGTAAGTATCCAAGGCATATCAAAGAATCGGATGATGTTGTGGGAACGATCCAGGTAAGTGACGCAGCATCGAAAGAGCAGAATCTAAAGAATTACAGACAATGTTAATCTAACAAATAAATTTTAATCATTAATAAGGGAACTAATTCATATCATGCATAAAATAATAACAAATAGCAAGTACAAGCAATAATAAATTAATAGGGAAAATAAGAAAAGTCAATAAACACAGAAATAGGTTAGAAATTAATCAAGATAGACTAACTAAATATTAACAACAAGACATGACTGAACTCGGTGCAAAGGAATAAAGTTATGCTACACGAAAATAACTGGTAACACAATACACAAAACATTAACTAAATTAAACAAGACTTACATAAATGCAAGTCACGTATAATCAAAACAATGACTATTGAAATTCGGTAACAATACAATCCATGCTATCACATTAAAGTAGCACACGGTATTGACACAGACAATATCATGAAATACAAAACAATATTACAAAAACACTACTAAATAAAATTATAATGATTAACAATTAATTAGCTATTTCAACAACACGTTACTGTTGACATTAAACCAACGCCATACCAAAGAGACACGCGAGCGGCCATGTTGAAAAATTCGTCGCACAAAGAAATAATAGCCAATGCAATGTAATACAGCATCATAATAGCAATGTTAGGTACTAATAAAAAAAAAACAAACAAAAAAAGAGAGAGATAAGGAAAATATATATATAATAAATAACAACTAACATAATCATAACATATTATATATATTATATTATATACAGGGATACAGTCTTCGTACAAAGGAACAGGTCCGAACGAAACTTATAAAAAAAAAAAAAATAAAAATAAATAATATATATATACATTAACTATTTTTGTATGTGTGTGCAGAACGGATGGCGAATTCATCAACCATTCTCTGAACGACGGAGGAAGTACATGTAGGTGTTGTCCAGACGTTTCACGAGGAATCCAGAGAGCATTTTGAATCTCTGCAGAAAATCCTCCCATGCATGATCGTTACAATAATCTGACTCATCTCGAAAGAAATTTTTTTAGTCCAAGGAATAGCAATCCGCACCGTAGAACTGTAAGGCACCTGTACGCCACCCACGAAACCAAATACTTTTGCTATCCACCTGTAAACAAACAACATTTATAACTATACATATAATTCTCACTTATATCTACCAATATATATATACACGCATGTTGTAAAATAGGCGATATTTATAACACTCACTTCCATTGATAATGCAAGTGACTCATAAAAATAAGCCGTCATATTTACCATTACACGCACATATATATATATTCAAAGACAAGCTATATTTGTAATATCTATTCCTATTGATAATATATACTTATATATTCATAACAATAAAACAAATCTCATCTATACTACTTACCAATACGTATGCATATATGTATATAATTATAACCCAAGTAGCATTCATAATATTTATTTTCACTGATAACATGTACGTAAAACCTAAAATAAAACAAAGGTTTTAACAATAAGAAAAAAAAAAGAGAAAAAAATACATATAAATATAAAAATTTTCTTTTTCTATATATATATATATATATATATATATATATATATATATATATATATATATATATATATATATTAATAATAATAAAAGGTTATTCTTATTTCTAATAAACTCGAAAGTAAAATGACAAATGACAACATTATACCATGATATACCGACACAAAGACGCACCACACAGAAGAAACTAATAGAGAACGCTTTAAGATTGGCAAACTTACCGCCCGACGAATTTGCATACACCATAACCAAAACCCAGGACACATGGCTCTGATCACAGGAGAAGCGGTCCATATAGTCGAATGCATTCCGGTACAAGTAAAGGTACGACATACAACAGAATGCTACTCGGAGCTATCCGTTTGGCAAGGGAATCACACCACAGGAACTCCGCCCGGACGTGCGCCAAACGTGGCGATATTCAGCACCATCGTCGTTGGCCACGAGCGGAATATATACCCAAAAAGACCTCGACGCACTACGGGACCACGTCATGTTCCCGGCAGAAAAATCTGCAGTCTTGAACACATTGGCCAGAGGAGCGACAGGAAAAACAATCGTCCCTGGAACAGTAAACATCCTGGGAATGATGGACGAAAACACATTAACGACAATAGCGAAAAATACCGTATCAAGCTTATGGACTGATTTCATGGAATTTGGAACTGTCAGTGCAGCAATATTTGGAATACTCGTAATGTTTAAATTAATCAAGACGATAATAGATATAGCCATATACGGATACCAGTTACGTGAAACTTACGGATGTGGAATCGCCCTATTAGGAGCAATATGCGGATCAGTCACCCACCTGCTCCTATACCTCAAAGGAAGACGAAATATCGATGATCAAACATCACAACCTCAAGGGATATCGATAACACCGGTAGTCACTCAACAACCAACGACATCTACGTCCGCCTTGAGCGAACTCAGAGACACCACCAGTCAAATTTCCTTTGGAAATTTGAACTCCAAGGGCGGGGGTGTCACGTCAGGCGCTCCGCACGCGCCGTAACAAGAACAAGAAAACCATTCTATACAAAACGCGCGAATAAGGATTTGAATGCACAAACGAACACACGGCGCTACGAAACTAAAGGAAGGATTAACAAAACGAGGGCGACTAATAGATCCAACCAATAAACAAAACACATATACACACAACTCTAAATAAACCTACCAATAACCGACTTGCAATTTGAAAACTTGTGGTTCAATATAATATAAATCCAACCAGTATAAAATAAAATAAATAGAACCAGTTAATGGATTGAACGAGTTACGAACCAAACAAATAAACCAGGAAATAAGAATAACTACAAAAGGGGAAATAATTGAAACGCCAGGAATACATGTATATATAAATATATTTTAATCAATCAACTTGGAGAGTTACATATAAGTATAAACATATATGCCAGACATGTAATAAACTAGTAAATATTAGAGACAGTACTTCCAATACTATGCAACAAATACAATATTATCAATTTATGAAATATAAGTATATATGAAGTCAAAAACTAATAGTCTAACGAATACATAAAACATACAATATTGTATTATTAAAGAAATAAAAGTTACATTGTCAGAAACATATATATATGTGTGCGCATTCTACATTATTAAATCAAATTAGTAATCTAAGATACATACTTAAAACTAGCCTACATTCCGGTAAAGTGTTATAAAATAAGAACTACATTACGAAACATGCATGTCTCTACATAAATATATAAATAATCTATATTCTAAACTAAACCACTACTAATAATCTACAAAAGAAATAGAACACACAACGCAACACTTGGGACGAATATAGGTACTAATGTTTAATCTGATTTTCTGTAATTTTGACAGTTTTGTAATCTTTTATTTTTATATTTTCTATATCTTTGTGCTCTTGTATTTTTTATATAATTCTATATTCAAGTAACAGTATAAAAAGGATACGAAAAGTATGGAATGGCAATGCATGTAACGGTACGTGAATGTTACGCGTGCGCAAGATAACCAGGAGAGGTTGTATAGGAATCAAGAGGTCGTTGGACAAAGAGAACGTTTTTTAGCATTATGTTATGTTTAAGACATTCATATATTCTGCAGATATTAGTTCCTATCAGTATACCCACGTCGTTATTAACAAGATGTTTATGTATTTCCATTATCTTTGTTCTAAAATTCACTGTTATTTTGGGAATTTGTTAAAAAATCTCTTAATCCTTTTAGGAGATGTATCACTCTAAACTGAGATCTAAACTCAGATCACAGGTTTTTTTTTATTTTATAGATTAGATTCACAATTTGTCCAGTTTGGACATTTGGTAGAATTTTTTAGCTGTTAGATTATTATGTGGGTAGCTACCCCCAGTGGGATACCATCTTCGTGTTTGTTTGGTTGTGTCCTTTGTGAGGTCTGCTAGGTATTTCCCTTTCAGCCTTCTATCCATGTTTGAGGTGTTGATCGTTTCCGCAGCTAGCCAGTTTGGCTGTGTTCCTATTCTTTCTTTGTATTTTTCTGCGTGTCTGCTAATTTTCTCTTTGACCATTGGTATTCCCAGGTCCTTCCGTATGCCTTCGTTTCTAACGTACCATGGGGCGTTTACTATTGTTCTAAGAATTTTAGCTTGTACTGTCTCTATTTTGTTTATATGGCTCATTGCCGCTACCCCCCATAGTGGTATTCCGTACGTCCAGATTGGATTTATGATCGTTTTGTATATTTTTAATTTATTTTCTATGCTTAATTTGGATTTTCGACTTGTTAGCCAATGCATTTGTCTCCTTGTTGTCTGTATTTTGTCTATTATTGATTTAGTATGCTGTTTCCATGTGAGTTGTGTTTCTAGGTGGTCTAGTCCTAGGTATTTGACTTGCCTTGTTTGCGGTATGTGCGTGCCGTTCAGTAGGATGTTTGATGGTGTCTGTTTTCGCAGTGTGAGTGTAATATGGTTGCATTTATCGGGGTTTGCTTTTATTTGTTTATCTTGCAGCCACTTTTCTATTTTTGTGATATGTTCTTGTAGTAATTTGACTGCTATTTCTGGGTTAGTGTGCCTGACTAGTACAGCTGTGTCGTCCGTGAGTGTCAGTATTTTGCTATTGGTAGTTGTTGGTATGTTTTGTGTATAGTATTGATCCTAAGACGCTTCCTCGCGGAACCCCTGCCTTGACGTCTTTAACTTCAGAGTATGTGTCCTTGATTTTTATTACGAAGGTTCTGCTGCTTAAGTAAGATTTTATTAATTGGTATATTTGCTCCGGAAATTGTTTTCTGATTGTTTGTAGTAGGCTTTCGTGGTTTATTTTGTCAAATGCTTTATCTATGTCCATAGAGAGGGCTGTACAGTATTGTTTGTTTTCTAATGCTAGTATTATTTCTTTAATGAGCCTGTGCATGTGCTCTATAGTGGAGTGTATGTTTCTGAATCGAAATTGGTGATCTGGTATTAATTTTTCCTTCTATATTATTGGTTTTATGCGGTTGCATATTATTTCCTCTAGTATTTTGGAAGACACAGGAAGTAGTGATATTGGTCTGTAAGATGCAGTTTGGTGTGGTTCTTTGCCTGGTTTAGGTAACATTATGTCCTGTGCTAGTTTCCACAGTTTAGGAAAGTATTGGATTCTTAGTATTGCATTGAATATTATTGTCATTAGTGTTATCGCTTTTGGCGGAAGGTTTTTCAAGATTTTACCATTGATTAGGTCGATTCGTGGTGTTTTATTGTTTTTTGTTTTCTCGATTATGTTTCTAATTTCTTGTGCTGTTGTTTTAGGTATGGTATAGTGGTTGTCAGTTGAGGTACTAGTGGTAAACGCATCCTCGTCCGTATGACATTTGGGGTTGCTGTTGTTGATATTATGTGGTATAAATATGTTTCAAAGGTGGTTGGAAAATTCTTCAGCTTGCTCTTCGTTGCTTCTTGCCCATGTGTTGTCTGCCGTCCTGATTGCTGTGACTAGTTTTATTGGTTTCTTCTTTTTTCGTGGCTTTCCATAGGGAGTAGTTGGAGTTCTCGTGAGCAGAGAGTGACTCTATGAATTTTGTGAATTCGTTATTGTTGTGCACTTTTATTTTGTTTTTTATTTCCTTTGCAAGTTTGTTTAGGTGTTTTTTGTTTTCTCATGTTCTATGTTTTTGCCATTTTGCTTTCGCTTTTCTTTTTTCTCTAATTTTTTCAAGTATGTCTGATGGAATTATTTTTGTTTGTCTGTTGGTTGGTTCAGGTATAGTGGTTTTCCATGATGCTTCTTGGATAGTTTCTGTCAATGGTGTTACTGCCTGTTCGACGTGTTCGGGTGTTTCCAATGGGATGCTGCAACTGGTTTTGCTCTCGATTATTTCTTTAAAAATTTGCCATTTGGTTGTTCTGTTGCATAGTGTCCCTGGATTGCTATAAAGTATTAATTTGTTTCTGTAAGCAATTGGGCTGTATGCAATGAGGCTGGGTGTTATTTTTAGTTTATTTGCGTTTAGTCCCTTTGTAACTGCAAAATCGAGTAGGCCAGGTATTTTGCTCAGGTCTGTCGGCCAGTATGTCTTCCTGTGGATAATATATTGAGGTTGTTGTTAATGTATTTTTCCAGGGTTCTACCTCGAGGTGTGGTAATTCTTGATCCCCATAGCGTGTGGTTTACATTGTAGTCTCCCGTTGCGATATACTTGTCACCTAAGTGTTGAAAGTACTCTTCCCACGTTTGTGATGTCATTTTGTGTCGCGGTGGTACATATACTGCTGACAACTGTAAATGGTTGCTGCTAGTTTGTACAGTAACGGTGGTTGCTTGTATATATTCCTTACTAGCTTGGCTGTGTTAGTGGTGTTTAATGTCGTTTCTTATTATTACTGCGGTCCCTCCGTGTGATTTTCCTGAGGGATGCTTGGTATCATATATTGTGTAGTACGGTATTTTTATGTAACTTTTTATAGTGAAGTGTGTTTCCGATACGAGTAGTATGTCGATATTATTATTATACAGGAATGTTTTAGTTTCTAGGGCCCTTTGTTATAGTCCGTTAGAGTTCCATGCTGCTATTTCAAGCATGTCCATTTTTATTTTTTACTTAGCAAGTTTGTGAGTAGTAACATGACTGTTGTTTGTTGTACTTGTTGCCTTAGTATTGTGTTTTTCTCACTTACCATTTTTCTTAATATCTCTGTACCTTTAATGGATTGTTTGAGCATTTCTTTGATTTCTGTATCGTCTTCGGTGTTGTTGCTTTGATTCTGTTTGTTTGTGGGCGTTGTTTGTCTAATGTTTTGGGTTACTTGCGCGTAGCTGCGGTTTCCTTGGGGATCGGTGTTTCCGTTTATAGCTTTTGGTTCATTTTGTGCTTTCAATGTTGCTTAATTATCCGTTATACTTTGTTGTGGTTGGTAGTTATTGATTGATCTATTGCCAAGTGGTGGAAACTGTTTACGTTGTGATTGTTTTCTGATTTCGCATCCTTTATAGCTGGCTGGGTGGTTTCCATTACAGTTGTAACATTTTACTGTTAGGGAAGTGATACATTTACACTGTACATGAGAGTGTGTGTGTAAGAGCCAGAGGGCGTCAAGGTCTTAGTGGAGACAAAAGACTGTTGCCAGATGTTAGAAGAATCTAGGATAGTCGGTTGGCGACAAGCGTGCGTGCAAGACGTTCTTCAGAGAGTAATATAGATGTATAACTGTTGTGTGGGAAATATAGTCAATAATTTGTATTCCCAAATCCTCGAATTTCCTTAACATGGTAGCAGAGCGTGGTTACTAGTTTTGCAAGATATTTAGTGCGTGGTTACGATCTTGCGAGTGAGTTTTCAGTAAAGAAAAAAAAACTTTCAGAGGAAAAAATATACTTTGAGCACGTAGGAACGCTTGAGTAAGAAAAGAAAAAAAGAAGAATCAATTAAAATGGAGAGATCGGAAATCATGATACCTATATTCGATGGTGAGGATTATGGAATGTGGAAGCAAAGAATCACGATGTTTCTCAAATATAAGGAATGCGAGGTTGTTACAACTAGAATGAAGAACGAAAGAGACGATGAAGACTGGGACAAAAAGGATTTGAAGGCGATTAATATAATTTATAGTGCAATATCGAACAGACAATTGGAGTATGTTAGGGAAGGAAAAACGGCGTATGATATAATAAAAAGGTTCGATGAAATGTACTTGAAAGAGTCGACGGCACTGCAGATCGTATGCAGAAGGAGATTGGAAAACATAAGACTGGAGAACTACAGTGATTCAGCATCATTCTTTAACGATTTTGAGAAATTAATCAATGAATTAAAAAGTGCGGGCGCACAAGTAAGTGAGAGGGAAAAGCTGAATTACATGCTGAATACGTTACCCGAAGAATACAGCTACATAGCGGACATAATAGACGCATTGAAAGAAGAGGATCAAACGGTAGCGTATGTAAAAAATAAAATAGAGATAGCAGAGAAGAAAAATAAATCCAATCGAGGAGAAAGGCAAACCAACGCCTTTTCTGCAAAAAAGGAAGGATGCTTCAGATGTGGAAGATTAGGACACTTTGCGAGAGAGTGTCAAAATGGCGTTCAAGCGGGAAGCAGTAACGGCTATTGGCATGGGCCAACACGTGGTCGAAACAGAGGAAGAGGGAACAAAGGCAATACGAGCAGAGGACGTGGAAACTTTCATCGTCAATCAAGAACCGGCACGGGCGAGCATGGAAACTCAAGAGCAGGCATATGGACAGCAACGGCGCACTTAGTAAACAGCGCCGAACGTAGTGGTATGAGTAAAAAGGAAAGATGGCATAGGATGCTAGGACACGTAAATTTTAAATATTTAGAGATTTTGGGTAAAGAGCAACTAGTGACTGGCATACCGAATGAATTTGAAAAGGAACTTTTGAAATGTAGGGTGTGTATAGAAAGCAAAATGCATAACTTACCTTTCAAAAATAATCGAACTAAGACTAGGGAAATAATGGAAATTATTCATACGGACGTATGTGGTCCCTTTAAGACTACCGGATTCAATGGAGAAAAATATTTCATTTCATTTATCGATGATTATAGTAAAATAGCTAGGATCTATTGTATAAAATCAAAAGATGAGGTCTTTGATTCTTTCGTACAGTTCGTAAATGAAGCCGAAAATTTAACGGGCAAGAGGTTAAAAATATTAAGATTCGATAATGGTAAAGAATATTTAAATAATCGAATTTATAAATTTGCTAGGGATAAAGGTATAAGAATAAATAATTGCCCAACATACGTACATGAATTAAACGGGACAGCGGAAAGGTATAATAGAACAGTGATGGACATGGCGCGTTGCTTGTTAGCGGAAGCGAAAGTACATAAAAGGTACTGGCCGGAAATAGTTTGTACAGCGGCATACTTGAAAAATCGAATATTAGCGAATACTATAGAAAGAAAGACACCTTTTGAAATATTCTTCGGGAAAAAACCAAGTGTTAAAAATCTACATCTATATGGAAGTAAAGTTTTTGTAAGAAGGCCAGAACAAAAAAGAGTTTCCAAATGGGACAAGAAGGCAGATATGGGAATTCTATTAGGATATAGTGAAGTAGGATACAGAGTCTTATTAGGTGGGAACATAACAATAGCTAGACATGTAGAGGTCATAGAGACAGACACTAAATGTATCGGTTTTGAGGAAAATTCATTAGAGGCAGATAGAAATGATAGCGAAGATAACTATTCATTGGATGGTATGGATATGGAAGAGTTAGAAGGTAGGAAAGATGAAAATAATAGTAGTATTGAAAGCTCAAACACTCCTAGGAGATCTACACGTATTAAGAAAACTCCAGTAAGGTATCCAGAAAAGGAAAATATTTGCGAGATTCATGCAAATTATTGTAAAGTAGATATCCCTCGTACATTTGAGGAGGCGATTGGTTGCGAAAATAATGAAGTTTGGAAACAGGCTATGGATAAGGAAATAGAATGTCTCTATAAGAATAAAACTTGGAAATTAGTAGAAAGGGTAAAAGGCAAAGAAGTATTAGATGTAAAATGGGTTTACACGAAAAAAATCAGAGGACAGGTATAAGGCTAGATTAGTGGTAAGGGGATTTCAACAAAGAAACGTAGCCGATGACATATATTCTCGAGTGGCGAGTAATCAGACCTTTAAGATATTGCTATCATATTGTTGTCAAAATGGATTAATAATTGAGCAAATGGATGTAGAAACTGCCTTTTTAAATGGTGAAGTAAGCTCGGAGGTATATGTAAATCAACCAAAGGGATATGCGGACGGAACGAATAGAGTTTGTAAATTATCGAAAGCGCTTTATGGGTTAAAAGAAAGTCCGAGGGACTGGTATGAGTGTTTTGATAAGTATGTGACGAGATTAGGTTTTAAAAAGAACAATATAGAGCTGTGCCTATATACTTATGAAGAGGGAGAAAATGTTGTTTATTTGTTAATATACGTAGACGATTTGTTGATTTGTAGTAAAAACAAAGGGAAGATACAAAGTGTAAAAAAAATTATTAACTGATAAATTTGAAATGAAAGATTTAGGTGAAGTAAAAGAATATCTTGGAATAAATGTAGAGTATGATTATTTAAAAAATGAAATGAGATTAAGCCAAAAGAAATACATAGAATCATTAGCAAACAAATATAAATTACATAACAGCAAATTGTACTGTACACCTATGGAGACCAACTTAAAAATTGAAAAAGCTGAGATAAATAGAGAGGACATTGGATACAAGAATTTAATTGGCGCATTGCTGTATATTAGTGTAAATACCAGACCCGATATAAGTTATAGTGTGAATTATCTGAGCAGATTTCAAGATTGTTGTAACGAGACACATTTTAAATATGCCTTGCGAATATTGAAATATTTGTACCGGACTAGAGATTTAGGGCTACATTATAAAAGAAATGAAAAGTGCGAAACGATAGATTGTTATGTGGACGCTGATTGGGCAGGAGATCATATAGATAGGAAATCGACTTCTGGGTATGTAATTAGATGGTATGGAAATGTAATTGGATGGAAGTCTAAAAAACAAAGGTGTGTGACAAAAGCCTCGACGTATGCAGAGTATGTTGCTCTATCGGAAGCGGTGAGCGAAGTAATGACTATCAGAGAACTAATGAAAATCTTCGATGTAAATGTAGACGATAACCCTGTAAAAATCTATGAGGATAACTCTGGAGTAATGAGTATAGCAAAATACGGAACTTTTACAAAAAATTCTAAACACATCGAAGTTCATTACCACTACGTTCACGAGTACGTAAAGGAAAATAAGATAAACATAATAAAAGTAAGTACAGAAGAAAACACTGCGGATATTTTTACGAAGGCACTGTGTAGAGAGAAATTTGAAAGGTTTAGGTCATGGATGAATGTAAAATAAGAGAAATGTAAATAAAGCGATAAATGTTAAATATTTTGTTAATTCGACAAGTATGTAAATAAAATTAAGTGTACAGTATAAATGTAAGGAGGCGTGTTAGGGAAGTGATACATTTACACTGTACATGAGAGTGTGTGTGTAAGGGTTAGAGGGCGTCAAGGTCTTAGTGGAGACAAAAGACTGTTGCCAGATGTTAGAAGAATCTAGGATAGTCGGTTGGCGACCAGCGTGCGTGCAAGACGTTTTCAGAGAGTAATATAGATGTATAACTGTTGTGTGGGAAATATAGTCAATAATTTGTATTTCCAAATCCTCGAATTTCCTTAACATTTACTTCATTTATTTTCCCTACGTATGGACAGTGTGTTGTTAAATGCTTCGTATCGTATCTTGTCATATTGTTTATTGCTCTTGTTTGGTGACCAATTTTTGCTAATTCGTCACTTAATTTTTTTTGTGTTAGTTTTTGAATGTAGTCCTCTTATAACTATTTCGTAGCTCCTTTCCGTTTTCAGCTGGTATGTGTGGTACACAGCGTTTTTTCTTTTAATTCCTTTATCACTTTCCTATAATTTTCTGGGGTGTTTATTTGAATTTTTACTTGTTCTAATTTTGTTTGTTTTATTGTGTAGTTTTCCTTCCCAACTATATCGTTTAGTCGATCAATAAGCGGGTCTATTATCTGGGCGTCGACAAATATTGGTGGTGGTTTTGTAGTTTGCGTTGATTTAGTTGTGTTTTTGGTTGTTGGGTCGTCTATTTCTTCCGTAAGTGAGCTGAAGGAGTTTCTTAATGGTAATTCTTGCAGCCATCGCTGCTTTTCTGTATCTGAATTTCCTGTTATTTTTCGTTTCTTGTTATAACTTGCCACCTTCCAGCTTTCATCCTGTTGGGTTAATTCGTTATTGGTAATATTCTCTTCATTGTTTGGTATTGTTTTCATATCAACTTCGTTTGTAGCTGAGCATTCCTGTTCTTCGTTTATTGGTTGGCTTGGTTTTGATATGTTTGTTGTTTTATTTATGTAGTATTGTTCGTCTTTGTTAATTATTTTTATCGGTGGGATGTGCTTTTTCATTTTAGTTTTGCTTGTAGTCTTCTTAGTAGAAGACACGAGTTTCCACCATTTAGCTATGGGCGTTGCCGTTCGTAACTTTCTCTTCCCCACTTGCCGCACTTTTTCTGAAGCACTGTTTTACACGTCCGTTTAGCTCGGTTGCTCTGGCAGAACTCGATTTACAACATTGAGAACATTTATATCGAAAATTCTTTCTCGCATGAAGCTTCCGTATTAATACAAAAGGCACGAATTAAGATATATGATTATTCACAAGTATTAGAGCACTTGCTGATCTTATAGATTTTATAGAAAATGTGATACATGATTGACCAAGATTATTAAGAAAATGATGTTTACATCCGTATGAGATTAACGATCCGAAATACACACTTTGTGAAAATTCGTGACAGTTGGAGGAAAAGTAATGAATTAACGATTATGTGACAGCAATTAAAATCCGTCGATCTAAGGTCTTTATTAAATTAAATAGTTCAAAATCGTTTACATATTAGGTGATCCCATAAGTTTTTGTGTATATATTTATACACTTTTGTGTATATATTTCATGTGTCGATTTCTAAACATACGGCGATAAGGGACCAATGCACTTGAGCTTAGCTGATCGAGAACAGGCTAGAGTAGATCTTCGTGGGCATAAGATCGTAATATAGTGAACACAGTGACTTCTAACAGTAAAAAATCACGAGTGAAATGCGTATCCATTTTCGACATCTCATGTTATATGAATTTCGGAAAGAAAGTTCGGTAACAATTGCCAGGAAAAACATATGTGCTGTTTACGGAGAAAATGCGCTTTCATCTCGCACCTGTAGGAAGTGGTTCCAACGTTTTAGAGCTGGGAATTTCTGTTTAGAAGAGGAGGTACGCTCCGGGCGTCCTCCTCAGACAGACGGAGATAAAATTCGGGATCTTGTTGAAAAATCACCAAGTTTGACAGTTCAAGAGATGTCAAATGTCCTGAAAATACCTAAGACAACGATTCATAGGTGTTTAAAAAAAATGGGGATGGTGTCAAAGTTGAACGTTTGGGTGCCCCATGAACTTACGGAACGGAACCGTCTTGAACGAATGACAGCGTGCATGTCATTAATTGCACGTAATAAACGTGAACCATTCCTTAAACGCCCCTGGTAACTGGTGATGAAAAGTGGATACTTTTCGAAAACCCTGAACGGAAACGTAGCTGATCCCAACGAAATCAGCCACCTGAACGCTGTGCAAAACCAGGGTTACATCCACGTAAAGTTCTTTTGTGTGTATGGTGGGATTATAAAGGAATACTCTATTTTGAACTTTTATCTAGTGGTGATACCATTAATTCAGACAAATATTGCGCTCAGTTGGAAAAATTAAGGGAAGCACTAGCTGAAAAACGGCCAGGTTTAGTGAATAGGAACAACGTTATCTTCCATCACGACAATGCTAAACAGCATGTCGCGAAAAGCGTTACAAAAAAATTGTCTGAATTTAATTGAAAAATTTTACCACATCCCCCATATTCCCCAGACTTTGCCTCATCTGATTACCACCTGTTCAGAGCATTACAACACTTTTTAGTAGCTAAAAAATTGGAAAATATTGACACTCTCAAAAATAGCATAGAAAATTATTTTAAAGAAAAACAAGAGAACTTTTATCCAGACGGAACCTACCAGAAAAATGGGAAGAAGTTGTACAACGAGAGGGGGATTACATTTTTTCATGAAACTGAAAGGTATGTAAACGATCTTAACATATATAACCTCTCGAAAAACGGCACGAACTTATGGGATGACCTAATAATTAAACAACTATAAATATATCAAAAGATTATAATAAAAGAATGTAATAGAATATCTAATGTCCGTACTTGTAAATACAACGAAAAACGTAACGTGTAGATTGCAGATGTTTATGAATGTAAAATTTGCGAAAAGCATATGAAAGTTATACACATAAAATATACAAATATTGATATATGCACGAAAACTATGCGTATATGCACAAAGATATGTACAATTTATGAGTAATATGTCTAATATTGATTTATTAACGTTATGTGAATTGATACAAAAGGATATTTAACAATTTCGTTTTAAATAAAAATCTATTTATGACGACGCGCCAAAATTCGCATTACGATAAATTACGATAAATTATAAATTGCTTTTCCGTATCTGCAGCACTCGAATTGTACAAGTAATGTGTGCGTTTGAGGGCCCGACCTTTTGGTCGACCGCGCCATACCTGCAGTAAAAACGCATACTGGCTTCGCATTTAGATGTTCGCGTTCGACTTGGGAATGGCGCGCATAGATGGTCGGCGCGCGACTTGCCCTCTCCTTGCGGATCATTGGACAAGTTAAACCTACCCTTTCGGGCGGCAGCTCGCTTAGCTGGCGCCACGCGATACCTGCCACCATATAGCTCGGTCCCAGCAGGTTGGCTCTCCAGCCGATTATTCCTGCTCGACAACCATTTTGTATGCTTACCGCTTGCACCGACGGTCACAGGTTTCCTCTCCAGCTCGCACGCTTCGTGCTTTTTTCTGCGCCCCGGTTCTTCGTTACTGTTGTTTTCTTGGTTCTATCTTGTTTATTGTTCTATCTTCGATCCAGTGTTCTGTTTGTTGTATCCGTTTATTTCTTCGTTGCGATTCTTTGTTTGGTTGTTGTTGTTGTCTCTATAAACTTGAAATATAAATGCAATTTCCTTTTAAATACAGTAACGAGGTTTATTCAATTTCGATAACATTGTATTAGTAAGATATCGAAGCTAGCAACTTTTCGTTGAAGTTTATTTTATATTTCTTAAATTATTCGGGTAAAGATAACTCCACACTGACGGCCTATTGTCCACAGACAGATGTCGTAGTAATCGGCGGACAATGTCTGTCAGTGAAACTTAAGGCGCGTACGGGCAGACTACAGGCGTCTGTAGACATTGCCTGCCGACAACACATGCCAAAACATGTATATAAACTGCCTGCAAGCAACGTCGCTTGTCCACTAGAAGTTTGCCGGGTATCACTGCGTATCGATGAGTCGAAAATGCCTTGGAGATGCAACACACGGATCGTTTAAATCTACCTGTAATCCAATCAAGCTAGCCTAAAAAAAAGACAAATTCAACATTAAATTGTATCGGACATTTTGCTACAACGCTCAACTGATAGAAATCATGCTCAGGAACAAATATATGTCTTTGCTAACTTTCTAAATATATGTAGACGACGTTTTAAATTGCTAGTAGTTGAAACAAACAATATGATATATTTTTGAGTGATCTATAAGGATTTACAGGCCCACTGGGAAATCTTATTAGTGTTCTCTTGCACCATGTATTAAAGCGCATCAACACCGATAGAAGCACTGTACACGCGATATCGTCGCAGTGTCTCCTGAAAATCGGCGATAAGTCGCTCGAAACTTTACTGGAAACATTTCTCCATGTTCTACTGACAATCACATAGCATGTGTCATTGCTGGAATTTGATAAATTTGGTTGAGAACACGAAAGAATTTTCCGTTTACAATAAAGCAAGGGACTATCGAGTTGGAACAGTTCGTGTTTGAAAATAGCGTTCTATGCTAAAATAGCGGTGGAAATTATACTACATGTAAAAGTGAGTCATAAAAACAAATACAATTTTCTTATTTTCTATCTTTTTTACTTTTATCGCAAGTTTGATTTCTATACATATAACTGTTTTCAATTTAAGGAGGAACTTATTTTCTTAAGGGCTTTTCATACAAATTTGAAAAATAACTGTTGTTTTTGATCCCTTATCTCTATCTTTATCCTTCTATTTTTGTGAGACTGTATCGGTTATTTATTCTTAATATTTACAATCCGAAGTCTAATTTATGTGCCGTATTAATTTTCTGTGAATAATTTAGAGATATGTGAAATCTTGCTATATATATATACTGTTTGGTACCTATTAGAAGTGCGTTCGATCTAATGTGGAAAATTCTTAATTTTAATAAAATAGTTTCAAATTGCTAAGGCTGGGGCAAACTAAGAAGTTTCTGGAATATACAGGGTAGTAAGTCGCTTCGCAAATATGTGTACATCGGGACAATATGTTACATATGTAATCCCTTACACAGTTTCATATGATCTTGTAAAATAATCATTCTTCTTTTAATATCAGTTGGTTTTTGTATTTTTATTTCATTTATCTCATAGATTATAATTCCTTTAGGAAATTTTTGCAAAAATTTTCGCTGGAAATTTTCAGAAAACCTTATTCCTGAACAAAATTTGTTTTGTACTACGAACTGTCGCATTTAAATAAGAAAAATTCTATTTATGTAATTTTGTTATTAAGCTTGTTCATATCTAACTTCAAATTATCTGTAGCTTGTTTATAATTAATTAAGTTTGAAATGTTTGTTTGTTAGTTATTACAAAAGGGTCATAGCTAAGTTTTTGAGTTGTGCTCAGCTTATTATAACTTCAGTTATTATGCTCTGAGCGTCATGTTGTTTCTTAATAAAATTCTTTAGTCTCAATAATCAATTTTCTCTGTTCATAAAGATGGTGGTTGTTTATTTTAAGAATTTTGTTCTTAATTCCAAATATTGCGGACATTCTTTTATTATGCATTAGTTGGTATCCAATCTTCTTGGATAGGACGTATTGCATATTCCATTTTTATTTGTTTTATATTTTATCCTGTTTCCTAGACTCACTGCACAATCACGTTTGTCTCTCTGCTAATCTAACTTGTACTATTATTCTTTTAGTTATTAACAATAATTTCATATCTAAGCAACTCACTTCAATTATGTTTTCTGAGTCGTTAGTATATTTATATACTTCACCGTTGATAATTCTGTAGATTATTCTATTCTCTCCGTTTATTACGCCCCAAGGCTTACTATAGGCCGTGTTCCTAACCGTCGCAAACAGATCGTCTTACATGACCGTCGAGATATACACAAAGTAGCGATAAACGCATAGTTGTCGTCAAGCAGCGAGTTCCAGAAACATCTATTCGCCTTCGGTGCGTTATTTTATCCGCATAAAGAAGCTGGTATACGTGATCATAGGCGCGAACGGTGGCGTGATCCGAGCGTAGTGGGGGTCGTCTTCCAGAGAAGACAACGAAAAGGATCGAAGAGTAATCGGTCCCTTCTGAAGAGTCAAACGTTATAAACTGCTTAGTCTAACGAATTCATTGAGAGATATCGCAAAGTCGGGTCGAATTCCTATAACATATCAACTGTATTTATCGCTAAATAATTTGTGACGTTTTTATTATTACATTCATTATTTTTAAATATACAAGCTATATTAACCTGTTAATACAAGTGTTAAATTCATTGAACCACCCCTATTATCGGGATAAATAAATCAGGGGATCGATCAGTTCGTGGCGTCGGTTATCTAATTGCAACGGGAATTTACTACTCCCGTTGACGTGCTTTCTCGCGATCGCGTCTCTCCGCGAATGCTCGAATAAACACGGATTGCTTTTTAACTAAACATATTCATACCCTGTTTTCTCAAAATCGAAAGCTTAAAACATCCGTTCTTACTGATGTTATTTCAATTATATTTATATCGCGTTATTTCAATTATCTAATATATTTTTTACTTTTTTCATGTAAAATCATCATTTTACCAATTGTACCATAATTATTAGGAAGCTCTGTTAGAATTTAATCTTGGAATTAAGATTAATAATCTGTGGAAGACACAATGTTTGTGTTGAAACAATATAATGTGATATTTATTAAACAATTATTACAGGAATTATAAGTGTGTGTGTTCTGGAATGTAGACAGTTGACTGACTGGCACAGACACAGACACAGACTGACTGGCTTAGTGACCCATGGCCCTTGAAAAGGTTTTGAACCCCACTCCCTATGCAGTAATGAGTGTGACCTGTGTGGGTGTCTGTGTGGCGTCACATGTGCCGCAGAACCTTCTAGTAGCTTCTCGACGTGCCCATCGGGAATGTTCCATCCATATTCCTACGCTTCTTCCGCCGAATTCTCGAAAGAGCATGCACGTGCTAGCCGCCGTGGTACATCTCACGAACGCACGTTAATGAGGATATCGCTGAACAACGAAGGAAAGAATCCGTTCGATCAATCACCTCATCTGTATGCGATTAATATCGTTGTATTCCAACAAACTCTGAACAATAACTTAAACACGAAACTGTAATTTGTGTCTTTATAATTTGCAACGTTGTTAAAATTTTGTATCTCCCTTTGCAAATGCAAATAATTTAAATGAAAAAATACATGGTTTTTAAATCGTTTCTCTTATATTCGTAATAATAATTTCGTTCTACAGTGAATGCATTTATTATTCAACGACGTGATTTTCGGTTGTTTATTGGAAGGTTATAATGCTGCTGATCTATAGAATTAGTACTGACTGTTATAGTAATATGCACAGCGAGTCATTTGTAATAAATTGTAATTACTTGTAATGTATATCGATTGTAATTACTTGTAAACCACTCAATTCATAAATGCATACATATGTGGCGGCACTCGACAGCACAAATACGACAACTCGACACTAACTAATACCAGACAACGGCAGCGCAGTGGTTAGCGTCTCAAGTTACGAACGTTCGGGATCTGGGTTCTTAAATCCCGGCGACCGTAGTCCGATTTTTCTTCCACGATTCTTAAATGAAAAGAAAATACAGCAGTACCCTAGCAGCGACATCTACAGCCAGCAGCTACAATTATCATTTGTGTCTTTGTTCTCTCCTAAAGGCCGTCCAAGGGACTTGAGAATGCAAAGAAGAAGTGCTGCAAGAACATAACAAATATATTTACAAACCAAAACCAATTCATTACAACGCTCATCCTTCAATTACATCCTCCGCTTCCTTTCTGTCAATCCATCTTGCCCATATGTGGTTCCATAGCTGCTGAATCGTATATAGACAAACAACAACTTGAGTAAGCAAGGGGGATGGATGTAGAGCCGACAAATAAAGGAAAAGGAGAGAGAAGTGTTTCGTCCTTGATTTTATCATATTGTGGTGGCCGGGGGATTCAACGCTATGTCCTCGATTCGCTCTAAGTACTCAGGTTTCTGAGTACTTCAGGTTTTCTTCATCGCCCGCGATGCTCGCCGCCGCGAGCTATCTCTCTAGTAAGGAGAACCATAGCACTATCTTCTAGGGCATCGTCAAAGGCACGCGGACTCTTCACTGGTCGTAACTGTTTTATTCTTGTTTGACATATCGTAGGCGCGCCCGGAATCACGATAATTGAAATCTCATTAGCTCGATCACGTCGGGGTCACTTACACTTCACATATTTCAAATAAAATCTGCATAATTCTGAAGGAAACACAACTACATTTGGGTTATCTTATTTTCACAGAAACCTGAGAATTTCTCAGAGTATTTTAATAAAATATTCAACTACTTTAAAACGCAAAAAATAGTTTATTGTATGGAATATATAGAGTGGTTCACGCAATTGTTTCGGCATAATTGGAAAATTCGAAATGTGTAGCTTTAAAAATATTGCAGAGGAAAAATCGGATTCGTCGAGGACAACCTTCGTTCAGAAAGTAAGGGAAATTGGCATTGCTGCTAATTGGTCAATTTGTATATCGGTGGTTAGAAAAGGATGCTAGCCGCTCTCGAGAGAAAGTCTCTAGTGGGAGACGTCGTTCATTAAAAAATAGGCGTTTCGACCGTTCGCGGAGAGACGCGATCGCGAGATAGCACGTCAACGAGAGTTGTAAGTTCCCGTTACGATTAAATAATCGACGCCACGAACTGATCGATCCCCTTATTTCGATTATGATAATAAGGGTAGTTCAATGAAATTCCACAGAATTAACACAAATAAATTAATGTTTATTTCAACAACTTATTAACTAGAAAGATATAAATGGAACAAAAAAAATGTAACTGCGTTTTGGTTGATAAGTAATGCGCGACATACCACATGTGTTGACGGTTCGACTTCTGGAAAAGTTCTGAACGCCTTTCGATTTTTTTCGTTTTTTCTGGAAGGTGACCCCCACTACGTTCGGATCACGCCACATTCTTTTACTGCGAGGTAAAATACGGGCCACGAGTCGACGTTTCTGGAAGTCGCCCTGCTTAATGAACCATGCGCTTGCCACTACAATGTTTGTTTGCCGGGCAGACGCGACGATCCGTCTGCGACATTATAGTGCCGCGATCGATAGTTAAGAATATGACCTATGGTAAGCCGCATGGCGTAACATTCTCCCCCCGTTGAGAGGGTACCGATCAAACTAGGGAGGTGTGGTTGAAGTTCCCATCTTATTTCGTCTCGGTGGCTAGTTGTTCGGGTTTCTCGAGATCGGGTTGAATTGGCAGTGGGACAAGCCTTTTGACGCCCCGATCCAAAATGCTCTTTGCCGTCTGAACTGTAGCTGTCCGGATGACACCATCGGCGCCTGGATGAACCTTGATAACTCGGCCCAGAGGCCAATGCATGGAGGGAACGTTGTCCTCTCTGAGGATGACGATTGTGCCCTTTTGGATGCTGTGTCCACCCTTGCTCCATTTATTGCGGTTGGTTAGCTCGTTCAAATACTCCTTATGCCAGCGGTTCCAAAAATGTTGTTTAAGCTGTTGGATATGCTGCCATTTGGAGAGTCGGTTCGATGGAATGTCTCTGAAATCTCGATCACGTAAGCACATTAATGAATCGCCAATGAGGAAATGTCCGGGAGTGAGGGCTAGGAGATCATTTGGATCGGTGGAGATAGGAGTTAGCGGGCGGGAATTGAGGACTGCTTCTATTACTATGATAAGAGTATTACGGTGTTAAGCTCATATGTTTCTGTTTCTCCTCTCGCGCTGCGCCATAATATCCTTTGATATTTCCGATCCTCTGGTCGTACGAGGAATTGCCGATACATTTTCTCGATGTCGCCAGTGAGTACGTACTGATGAGCGCGGAATCTAATTAATATACAAAATAAATTGTGAATTGATTCGAGAATATAGGATTTCCCCATTTTCATGATTATCGTGATTTTTGTATAAATATATTTTTTAAGATACTAATAATTAGGTACTTATAAATTAGTATTATCAATTATTTTGCATTTATAATTCCGCCTCTAGTATAAGTGTTAATTGAAAACTAACTTTATGTTTGAAAAAGTACTAGCAAAGTCGTTGAGTAACAAGCCACTGATGCTAACACAAATAGCATTGTCGTAATTAAATATTTCTAAATATTCATTTTTCATTTTGAACCTGTAGAAACAATTTATTATATATACTATTAGCTAAGTAATTGCATATTTAATTAAGTCGAAATATAAAACTTAGTTATTTTAATAATTTAAAAAATAAAAAACTGACAAACATTTCAATTTAATTTATGGTTGGAACAAAAGACAGTTATTTTTCATTAATTGAAATATTGCAATGCAGAGTACTTTCGAAAATACGCCGAGAGTATTCCTGATGGTGAAACGAGCGTTGCTTCATCGAACGCAGCTAAAGAAAACAACATCTATGTAGTTGGTGGTACGATGCCTGAAATAGAGGGCGATAAATTGTACAATACCTGTACTATTTGGGGTCCCGATGGAACTTTGATAGCAAAACACCGAAAGGTAAGTAATATATTCCTTTATGGCTTTGGATTTGAAAATATTGGGGTGAAGAAAGTGACTCTATCTAGGAATAATTTAGGAATATACATATGTACATACGTATACTATAACCAATTCTATAATTTACGGTTTATAAAATACGTTATGATACGGGAAACGCCCATTTTTGTTGTAATGTGTAATATAAATTTTTCACATACTTAAAATATTATTATACTTATTTTTTCTCCTTTTTAAACATTATTAAATGATAAGATTTTTTAATAAAAGAAAGTGATAAAAACGCTGTCAGTTATTAAATAAAAAATAATTAAAGTTTAGGAGTTGGTAACTTTGATATTAAATTACAAAAGTTACAGCAATAGAATTAGCGACTACATTTTTATGTTATTAGGTACATCTATTCGACATCGACATTCCTAATAAGATTACTTTTCGAGAGAGTGATTCACTCAGTCCTGGTAACTCCCTAACGACGTTCGATGTGAAGGGCTGCAAAATAGGTATTGGCATTTGCTATGATATTAGATTCGAGGAAATGGCACGCATTTATCGGAACAAAGGTACAGTAACTTAATCGATCAATACTTAACTAGCAAAAAATTAAATATCTTTCTTAAATATATTCTATATAAAATTAATATAATCGGTAACTCTGTATAAAAAGAAGCTTAATTTAAAAAACCAGTATATTTGCTGAAAATGAAACAAATAAAAGAATTAAAAGCACAATAAGAGGACTGTCCTCGCATATTCAGAAATGATGGAATGTGAACCGTGCAACTACGAAGTTAATTGGTATTCGGTGGCTTCATATTTCCTGCTTCTCTGGGTTAGGTTGCCAAATGCTGATATATCCAGCGGCATTCAATATGACCACTGGACCACTGCACTGGTCATTACTTCAGCGTTCCAGAGCGAATGATAATCAATTATACGTTGCTTGCATATCACCGGCTCGTGTTCCTTCAGCAAGTTACGTCGCATGGGGGCATACACAGTTGACCAATCCCTGGGGAAAGATTCTTTACGATTTGGAAACTCAAGAGAATATGGCAATCACCGATATCGGTAATTTACAGCTTAAAATTAAAAGCGAGAGATCCATGATGTAATTAATTTTTAGTCTCGTTAATTTATCGATTTAGCCATCTTCCTCTGTATTTGTTGAATTTATTAGTAAGCATTACTTATTACTTCGTATGTTTCTTTTTTCTATCAGATCTAAAAGTTGTTGAGGAAGTAAGGGCTCAGATACCTACATTTTCTCAGAGACGTACAGATTTGTACGACACTGTCTGTAAGAAGGAGTAACTCTACACTAAAACAGAAAATGTTTTTTTATAATATTTCTACTACAATATCCCTTTTTTGTGAATTATTACTAATTTCTTATCATTTGTACTAAATAACACCCCAGCGGAAAGGCCCACGGTGTCCCCATCCCACCAAACGCAGACAACTCCTCAAGGCTCGAAAAGCTAATAGAGAAACAATCGGAGCAAATAAATCACTTGCTATCGCTACTAACACTCATCGTGGAAAAATTAGCATGCCCCGACTCAAAATAAAACCAAGGCGCATAGCTCTCTGGAACGCCAACGGTCTAGCGCAACACAAACGTGAACTAGAACTCTTCTTAAAACACCAGCAAATCGACATAATGCTCGTATCGGAAACCCACTTCACCGATAAGAGCTACCTGAAAATAAATGGTTACAAATTCTACCATACCCAACACCCCAGCGGAAAGGCCCACGGTGGCACCGGAATAATAATCAAAGCAAGTATTAAACACTACGAACTCCCACCATTCCAGAAAGACTACCTCCAAGCAACAAACGTAGCAATAGAAGACTGTCATGGCTCAATCACCACCTCAGCAGTATACTGCCCTCCCAGACACTCCATCGCCAAAGAAGACTTTGATAACTTCCTGGACACCCTGGGCAACAGATTCATAGTTGGAGGAGACTATAACGCCAAGCACATCCAATGGGGCAGCAGACTGGTTACAGCAAGAGGCAAAAACCTCTTAAACAGCATAATAAACAACAACCTCAACTACCTCACCACATACGAACCCACATACTGGCCCACTGACACCAACAAAATACCCGACCTTCTCGACTTCTTCATAACTAAAAATATCCCATCAAGACACGTCCAGATCAACTCCTCGGCTGATCTCTCCTCTGATCATTCTCCCGTGATAGCAACAGTCAGTTCAACAATCATCGAGAGTACACCTAATGGCTCCATTCACAACCAACACACCAACTGGCAGCTCTTCAGAGAAGTCTTTACACACTCAACCTCAGCCTTCACCCCACTAAAAACAAAGGAAGATATCGAAGCAGCCACGGAATACTTAAACACGAGCATAATAAACGCAATCCGCCTCTCCACACCGACAAAGCCAACTAACAGCAAACAAGAATATCCACAATACATACTAAAAAAAATAGCAGAAAAACGTAGACTAAGAAGAGTATGGCAGACCCACAGAACACCGGAGGACAAACGCAAACTTAACAACGCAACTAGAAAACTATCCAGAACCTTAACAAACTATAAAAACGACTGCTTCCATAAATACCTCGCCAGCTTATCCCCCACAGCCGACGCCAACTACTCACTATGGAAGGCCTCCAGGAAACTCACACGCCCCCCACAAATAATCCCACCTATCCGCCGTCCGCAAGGTGGATGGGCGCGAAGCCCTATAGGAAAAGCCGACCTGTTTGCAAAACACTTGTCAAAAGTATTCAAACCCCATTCCCCCCAAGCCGCCGCGGACGTTACTGAATACCTACACACCCCCTTCCAAATGTCCCCTCCTATCGAACCCTTCTCCTCTGCTGAGACTATAGAAACAATCAGTCGCCTAAACCCCAAGAAAGCAGCAGGACACGACCTAATAGGCAATAGAGCAATCAAGGAACTTCCCACAAAAGGGATAGCACTCATCACATCGATTTTTAATGCTATCCTTCGCCTGGAACACTATCCTAAGGCTTGGAAAATCTCATTGATTACCCTCATCCCTAAACCCGGTAAACCGATACACGAAACCTGCTCCTATCGCCCAATCAGTCTTTTACCTACCCTGTCCAAACTATTCGAGAAGATGCTCACGAACCGACTCCTTCCAATCCTAGAGAACTTGAAAACACTCCCAGATCACCAATTCGGCTTCCGAAAACATCATTCTACAGTAGAGCAAATCCACCGCTTAACTCATACGATCAGCCAAACACTCGAAAAGAAAAAATATTGCTCAGCGATTTTCCTAGACATCCAACAGGCATTCGATAAAGTATGGCATGAAGGGCTACTATACAAACTTAAAAAGATCCTACCTCACCCCTACTACTCCATCCTAAAATCTTACCTAACCAATAGACAATTCATGGTTAAATGCCTAGACGCCACTTCCGCAACATTCCCAATAGAAGCCGGCATACCCCAAAGTAGTGTCCTCGGACCCCTACTGTACTCCATCTACACTGCCGACCTACCTATATCAAACGATATAACAATAGCGATATTTGCAGACGACACAGTGCTATTAGCTACCCACGCAGACCCGGTAATAGCCTCATCCACTCTCCAGCGAAGTCTCGACTCCATGGAAAAGTGGTTTCACAAATGGGGCTTCAAAGTCAACGAAAAGAAATCCTCACATGTAACCTTCACGCTTCGAAAACAAACCTGCCCCCAGGTCACCATCAACAATGCAACAGTTCCTAGCAGGGACACAGTCCGATACCTGGGCATGACCCTGGACAGGAGACTAACGTGGAAGACACACATCTCAGATAAAAGGAAGCAACTAAAGGACAAACTAAAAAAACTCTATTGGCTCACGGGCCGACGCTCCAATCTAAATTTACAGAATAAAATTACCCTCTACAAGACCGTAATAAAACTTGTCTGGACCTACGGAATCCAACTATGGGGAACAGCAAGTAACTCCAACATCGAAATACTCCAACGCTTTCAATCGAAAACGCTAAGATCCCTAATTAACGCACCTTGGTATGTAACCAATGAAACAATACACCGCGACCTCAAGATACCCACCGTCAAAGAGGAAATAGCAAAATATAGCAACAGATACAGCAAAAGAATCAACAAACACCGAAACCCCCTAATCACTGGACTACTCGATACGACGGACCAGATTCGCAGGCTGAAGAGGCACTACCCGCTAGACCTAAACGTTAGATTCATTTAATTATCCAAATCAAGCATATGCACTTACTTATAATACTTATAGATTATAAATTATATCTATCTATAATAAGTATTAACTTATTGTAAATAAACAGCCATGTCACTGCGCCACGCCAGAAAAATTACTGAAAATTCTCAACGCGAGAATTGATTGTAATTTCAACAAATAAATAAAAAAAAAAATTTGTATTAAATGAATGACTCAATTAAGAAAACCAAAACGTTATAAATAATAATCTGTATATCTTGTGTATCTGTATAGATATATATATATATATATGTGTAGTATCGTGGACGAAAGGCCTAAGAAATATCGGGCGAACTATGAACAATGTCGCGAGAGCCGAGGCGCCGTCGGGCCCATCAATGTGTCATCGGTCTTTTCAAGTGTATAGTTTCGTGGAAAAGACCTACGTGACCCTGGCCACGAGCGTCTGCAGAACACGTGTGCGGTGGGCCTAGGAAAAAGACAACAGAATGCGGCAATGACCAGAGAGTTAGTCGAAAAGCAGAGAGTGTGAGTCGAGAAACAGAGTGCGAGTCGAGAAGCAGAGTGCGAGCTGAGCGGAGACAGAGGTTGCGAGTGGCGTTGCCGAGAGAGTGTGGATTGCGCTGTTTTCTGTGCGTTTGGCGTGAATAGTTCAGGTTGAACAACAATCGTCTTTTTCTTTCTGATTAACATCTCTATTGTCCACTCTTTGTAAACACATTATATCACGATATTACATATATTTTATATTTTATATTTTAAAAATATGAGGCATACTATTTAAGATTGTCATCGATTTAAAATCAAAGTATGAAAAGGATACCCTGGAGAGAGTAAAACACAGAATCATTCCAACTAAACATTCAGATCGTACCGACACCTATGTATCGTCTTACAATTAAATCTCGGTCTCGAATGGATTAAAATGAAATACATACTTGCAGCTTCAACATCTTCAATATCGAGGAGATTCAAACTTTACAAATAAAAGCGGCCTGTTCCCCTTTCCACGACAGACTCTCATACCATATCCGCTCTTATCCAGGCTTTTACTTGAAACCAGCAATGCGTTCATTTACAATTTAAATTTACCCGGACCATCCACTGAATCGTCAGCCCTTTATAAATATATAATGAACCTAGAACATGTGCCTGTGCCCCTGGTATCGATGTTCGGCTTGTGATGTTCGTACCGGAACCTTCGCACAATTTCAATTTGTCACGCGTGAACATCGATTCTTCCAAGGGTCACAGCTTTATGCGGCTAAATCCTTTAGAACGATTAAAATGATACTAATGATATGGTATTTTTTACAAAGATTTAACATATCCATCAAATAGGAAGTTTCGTGCTCTCCTATTTTATATTAATTATAAATTAATAAGTTTTATATGTGTTATTTATAGATCTAATAAATTTTGTATTGGTTTACAGCAGGTGCTCCGGGTATAAACAGACGACAAACGAACAAATAGAAATTCAAACTATTGTCGTTGTTTAACTCGCATGGGACTATAAGCTCGAATTGGACTTAAACGTTACGATCGTCGAGAATAATTACTATATGTACCCTGTACGGCGGGCAGAGAATCTTAAGTTATTAACGGCAATTCCTTTGTGCGTAATTCAGGTTTATTAACAACCTGTAATGGATAATCATCGATGAACTCTTTTTGAATAAAGTTCACATTTATAAAGCAAACACTATAAAATACGACAGGACAATTGTAATCGATAAATAACATTTTATTAGGATATTATAAGAAGCTAAGATATCGAGGTACATTAAAATTGAGTCCGCTGCAACCCTCATGACATTTAAAATCCTACGCGTATATTGAGTAAAGTTGTTATATTAAATATAATCATATTAAATACAAGCTCGTCCGCTGGATTCCCAAATTATTTGGTTAAATACTTTGAATACGATAATACCGAGTGTTAACAGTAGTAAATCCTCTATATGGTATGTTTACTTTGCTATCTTGAATAGGTAAATAACATTTCACTTTAACGCATTTAACCAATATTAACATTTAACATTTAACCAATATTATACGTATATGCACATAATGTTACTGTTACATATAATGATATATACGTAGATATGCACGTTAATTAAATCCTCTATATGGTATTTTTATATCAGTATCGTAAACATTGTAAACCGGAAATCTTTTATTACACACGTACATATACAGTCAATATTATTGTTACATATAGTGATACATACGTTGATCCACACATTAATTAAATCCTCTATATAGTATTTTTAATTTGTTATCTTGAATAGATAAATAATCTCGAATATAGACATACAGGTACACTTACGTTGATATACACCTTTGTACATTTGTTTTGCCATTTTGTTTCGCCTTTCAGGAACGATATGTTTGGAAATGATATGATATTGAAAACAAATAGGCCATTAAACGAGAATGGATGGATTCAAACGGAATTAAGTGATCTCAATTCCACAGCTTTGGCGGCTGAACGTGTTTTCCTTTCGAACGGCTTGCTCGCGTCAAATGGTGCAAATTTCAACAAGTACCCACGTGTTTACTATTAAATTCATTTATTTCTTTTTTATTTATTTATTTATTATCTTTTTGGCTCGGTTACCTTCGACGCATTTTGCGTATTTCTTGAGCAATTTTTAAGGTATTATTTCCTATATTATTGAAGAAAGTAATGATTTTTAGATTACCAATAGAAGGTGGATTTAAATTTTATACAAATTGGCATACATTGGCAATTGGCATAATTTAAGGAAATTGGCATACTGAGATGACAAATTACTGACATTCCTTTAGTATGTTATGGAAAATTTGTAAAGGTTTAAAAATTGTTGGAACACTTTGCATGGAATATATATTCTATATAGAATACGAATTCTTTCTCTTTCCCAATTATCGTTTACGTGATAAAATAAGGCGTTTCAATTTGAATTCATTAAATGTTGTCTTAAATATTCAATTTGAAAATTCTTTGGAGAAAATCGAAGAAGATTTAGAACTACTTTTTAATCGATAAACGCTTCAAGAATTGAGAACCACTGACCTAGGGGAACTTGATTAATCGAGGGATACGAATAGTTCCATGATATTGCAGAAGCCATTTACTGCGTTCCCCTAATATGATTACATCGATAAAAGAGAGGTCACTACTTCTTCGCCATATTTCATACGTAAAAATAAAAATCTTATATCAAAGCAAAAAAAGGAGTCACTTTTTTTTTTTTTTTTTTTGGACCAGATCGCCATGTCATTAAATCGAGCACAATAATTAAATTAGAAAATTGAGACACCGATTAACACGAAACAGCCACCGTCAACCGAATCTTATGGACGTCTTACAGATTAGAGCGTTTCATTTACTTGAAGCAAAACGAGGATTAACTCGTAGCAACTGAGCAGTAGCTCAGTGCCGAACATTTATCTTCGTTCTCGCCAGTACGGGGAGTACAAAAAGGCGATTTGCGAAGTCAAATTTGTGCATCAAATTGAGCGGCTTTTTCAACAAATCGAAATTCGAAATGTTGTTAAATACGACTTATTCGGAGACAATGAGGCGAAAATGATTATAAGATTCCATGAAAATATTATGTTAGATGAAAGCTGTTGGTGCCTATTAGTATGGTCCTTCTGTAGTATACACACGTATAATAGAATAATAATAATTTACTACGAGTAAAAGAAACATTTATACGTATCCATAGGGCTTTCGATTTATGAAAATTGAAAAGAAGATATATTCCATTTGGTCGTCGATTTTATTTAAATTCATTAGTATTCGTTCCAGTTACGTCATTAATAAAACATTTTTATTGATAAGCTACCTAACAAAAAGACCTTTTTGTCACCCCAAATTGCTTCAAAAGAAAATCCCTTGTCAAACAAACCATGTTCCTTGTACGAAAATCTAAAAAGGATTTTCCAAAAAGATGTATTCAGTAAACCGTGGCTTGTGACTGGTGAGCTTGAAAAGAGTTGTTGAAAGTTAATATTCGACCAAGCTCTTGTGACATCAATCACATCTCAACCTACATCAGTGATAATACATCGACACCCGACCTTCGGACACTTTTGGACACATCACCACCTTATCATCATAGCATACACCAAGGCTGTGACGCACCTCAATCCACATCAGAGATAGAATATGGACCCCCGACCTTCGGACACTTTTCTACATCATAACCTACACCTAGCCCCTCAACATCCTAAAACCAAAACGTATATAAACCGAGACTTCACCCAGCTTGGACAGTTCTTGTTCCTCTTCCAGTTGCTGTACTCATACAACACCTATTCTCCGGTTCGGTGTTATTTTGTGTTTATAATAAAGTTTTATAAAGGAAAATAAGTAGTTGGGTTACGACTCAGCCTTCTTACTACCACCCAAGTACCAACTTTACGTGACATTTTGGCGATCCGTGCCAGGATCCATCAACTTCAAGAAAACGAAATTACGCATTTCGGCATACGTGCATCATTGAAGATTGAGGGATCAGCGGACCTCTGCAGATCAGCTCACTTTGCGTGAAAACGACTTCTACGGAAAGCGGACTACGGTCATCACCAAAATTGAAACTGGTCACGAAAAGAAGAATATTCAGGTAAAGAACTGGATTCTTTTAAATATTATCGTACTCGTCGCAATAGCTTCGCTAGTACAGACTCCAACAACAGTACAATAACCACTATGAGCAAAAAATCAGAAGACACATCTTTTGTTAGCCCTATGGCTACTAGTGTGGATCCAAGTATTCGGGCCATACTAGACGCTATGCAGAAGCAGAACGAAATCAAGTTAAGAAAACTGTTAAAGGAGACTATTAAAGCAGCGACTAGTCGGAGTTATCAGGGTAGTTTAGTTTCTAATAATTTGAACAAAAGCTTGGAGAAAACACGTTACTGTGGGAAATGAAGAAATGGTTTTGAAAGAATTTTCAAAAGAATTGCAGTCTAATGTAGAAAATTCTTATGAAAAGAAAGTATCAATTGACACCGCTTCACAGGATTATATTTTCATTAAAACAGACTTAATGTTTGATGTCAATAGCTCAACAGAATACCAGAAAGAGTCTGTGAAACGAAGGAAAGAAGATATTGCAGTATTGTATAATGATTTGTCACCATCTTCGTCACAAGATACTCAAAATTTACAAGAATGGTTTGACAAAAAAAGTAAAAGTTTAGGAGAAGCAGAAAAAGATCATAACAAGAAGGATAATATTTCAATGAGAAATATTTTGGACGGCGATACAAATAAAGAAAACCAAATTGAAACGAAGGAATTAGAAGCAGTTAGTAAATCAACTGCTGAAAATGATACAAAATCAATAGACAACGTTGAACAAAATATATCATTAGAATCCATACAAAAAGCAAAAGATAATGCTTACAATAATGAACATTTGCTTATAGAAGAAGACCAAATGATGACAGCGAAAAATGCGTGTGACACTACAGAATCAAAAACTTCAGCAGATCTTATGTCGAGAAATTTAGATGCTAATACACAAGAGAAGTCTTTAGAGAATAAAGATGACAAGAATCCATCTCCATCTATGTTAGATAGTAGTAAACGGAGCAGTCGTTATAATGTTGCTGCAAAGCCTGCCACTTCGCCAAAATTTGAAGAAATTGTTTATAATCAAACCAGACAATCAAACACAAATAAAATTTTGCGAAGCGCTTTAAAGACGAAATTAATCGAAGACAAGTCTGAAATAATTAATAAACAAAAGGCATCGGAAAATGTAGAAAATAAATTTGCCAAAGAAGAAAAAAGAGGTGTTAAACAAAAATCAATTTCAGATAGTGAAAACGAAACAACTGATAAGTTCGTCAACGAAGGGAAGTTCTTTTAACGAACACAGCTAGTGATAGCGATAGGTATAAATCTGTAGAAAATGATAATGCAGTAACGGGTGTAATAGCAACTGATGAAGCGAAACATAGAGGCAGACCTAGGAGATCGGATAAAGTCGAAGTTAAAGAAGATGAAAATACAAGTGTAAATTCCGATCAATTGCGGGGAGACGTAACCGCGAGGAGAGACGTCAACGGGGGTCGTACGATTATATCAATCGACACCACGAATTGATCGATCCCCTGATTTCCGTTGAGATAATAGGGGTGATTGAGTTTGTATAACACTGTGATTCACTGAATTATAAATTATATATTTCCAACACTTAGATTACACTGACGTAGAGAAATAAATAGTTAACAACTTGTCGCACGAAGATGTGATAGATATGTACGCTAGAGCAGGGATCTTATAATGGAAATTAATGTATTAATGTACTTAGCACTATAATATATTTAGGAGAGAAGATGTATGTTCGACAACACCGAGAACCGACAAAAGATTTTCGTGAAGTATGCGACTCTCGCGCTATGTGTAGACTGCCGCGTTAGGCGTTAGTTTTTAGACTGACTGTCGCTCTTTTTCTAATACAGAAGAAAAGTTCGGTGTGGGTGTGCCCCTGTGCCTAAAGAACGCGGATTCGTTGTCCCCACTTTCGTTAGGAAAAGTGAGGGTAACGAACCGCGGTGTCGATTGGTCATGACCTGCACTACTGCTCGAAGGGATGAGTAGGAAGTCTCCTACCATCGTGGTGGATAGATGACTGTGTGCGTGAGGAAAACATAGCTTGTTTTATTAGAGGGCTATTCGGATTTTCCTAATGGGTGCATACCCGCTTTCTCCGTGTTTTAAGTACGTCTAATAAACCCAAGGACCTCTCTAAAAACCGACTGTGTTTCGAGAATATTTTTAAGCTTTAGAAATTCTTCTAGACAAACGGATTGAAGACACATGGCGAAACAATACAGGGAAGTGAAAGTTATGGTGGGTCCTTAGGTTTATTGAGGGTCGAAGTGACGTTACGCAGGCTGGTTGTTGTCCGGTGGTGCGAGCTGGCGCGGGCTGGCGTGCAGATGTTTTAGGCGGCGTAACAACAAGGAAGATCCTAGAAAATGAGAAGGGTGGATTAGAAGAACGAAGAAAACTCGAAGAAGATACAGAAGAAGAAACTACAGAGACAGAAGTCAATTCAAAAGGTATATTAAATAATAAGTGCGATTTACTTGATACCGAAAGAGCTATTGAAATTAATGATACGGTTCAAGATATTAAATTTACTGAAGGTAGAAGCCGCACTCAAAATGATATGGAAGATGTAGTAGAAGATTCACAAGAATTATCTAATAAAAGTAAGTTATCAGAAATAAGGATTGCACTTAACAAAATTGAATATACAATTGAAACTATTTTACGGAATAAAAAGAATTCATTAGAAAGAGAAAGAGGAGTAAGGGAAAAGAAGAAAATGTACAGACAGAAATTATTTCAAAAAATATATCAGATGATAAATGTGATTTGCTTTAGAAAAAGAAAAAAATATTATCCACAAACTACATTAGGAATTTATCTATTTTAGTGAGGAGAAAGAGAAAGGATAGAGGAGTTGATCAATAGACTGTGGATTTTGAAGCGTTTATGAAAAACTTACAATTTTAATAAAATATTCAATGTAAAGTCTTTGTTATAATATTCAGATAGATAGATGAAAAAAAAACTGAATTTGCATAATTACTCATGGCTTATTGATCAATCATGCGACTCGTTCAGAGGTAACTCGAGTTGTAAAGGCGACAATTTATTAAAAATGGTATATCTGACGTACGATGCATTTGCTCGTGTTAAACTATTTAAATAAGTATAAAAATCACGCGAAAAAAATCTACTGAAAATAATGTTGAACTAGTTAATAATAATAAATCATATAGTGAAACACAAACCTTAAATCAAGATTTTAAGTTCAAAAAAAAAAAGAAAAAAAAAGAAGAAAGAAGTTGATAAAATGACAGCAACATGTAGCAGCAGGCGAGAGAAAATAAGCCAAATTTCTAAAAGAAGAAACGATGCTCAAGAACTCGGAATTTCTCGAGTGGATATGCTAAACAACGAATTTAATGAACAGTTGAAAGAACGTGAAACAGCAATAGAAGACTTACATCAAATGTTAAAGCATCAATCGGAAATTCATAAAGTTACCTTAAATGAAGCAAGTTTGAAAATAGGAGAACTGCAGAGTGCAGTGTATCAATGTGCACTAAAAATGCAAGTAACGTGACGATTACTTTTAGAACACCACAAGCACCACGAAAACACAATCAAGACCAAACAAGATCAAGTTCAAAAGTGAAGTTACGTGAGCTTATTACTGCTAACGACCAAAAATTGAATTACGATCCCGAGCATCAACTCGCTGATCTTCAAGTAGAATGTTCCGACAAAGACAGGACGACACAAGAGTTCGAGAAACACATAGAGGACATGAAGGAGGAAGTGCAAAAATTAGAATTGCAATTCGACGAGTTACAAAAAAAAAGAAAAACACACACACGCGTAAAAAGAGTTCAATCTTTTGGAATACAAATTGAAGAACTAACAATAAAATTAGAAGAAATAACACAGAAGAAATAAGTCACAAATATGAAATTGCCTGATGGCTGATGTTGATCGTTGACGTTTATAGCGAAAGAATTCCGTCAACGGCGCCATCTGGATCCTTGTTGAAAAATTAAACTAGCCGCAATAGCACCATTACGCTCATCACCCAGAGTAGCGTTTGTCGCTGAGTCGAGGAGCTGGAGGATTTCTTATACTCAAGGACATAAATTTTACCACTTCCGGTAATGTTCTTTACGTGGTCCAGGCATTCGAAATCACAACATCGTTTTCCAAGACGAAATTTTCTGCATGGCTGTAGTAAAAAGAAATCGATCAATTGTACAGATCAATCGTCACTCGACTGCTCGAGAATTCAGGTCATCCAGAGAATAGAATAGAGAAAAATGTAGAAAATGTGGAAAAATGTAGTGCGATCATCACAGTGGGAGGAAATAGGGGGATAGGGACCAAATGAATGAACGAGATGTTAAGGACAACTGACGATAAGTTCTTCTTTTGTCGAGAATTGCATGTTTGTGAATGGTTTGTGGGTGATTAGGTGGAGAGAATTGAAGAGTTTGGAGGTGACTGGAAGAGTGTTTTGGGCAAGGTAGATTGCAGAATGGTTGCGGTAGCATTGTGTTAATTATGGGTTTGTACATGTAATCTTTGTATGTATCACTACATACAACCTAACGTATATTTTTAATAATACATCAGAGTTTTAGTTATTTCATAGCTATGAATTTTATACTCTATAATCTTGACGTTTTATTTCACAGAAGCGTTTGAATATCCATAAAAATTAAATGAACCAATGTATTCATTATCTTATAGAGAAGATATATTATTTTTAATTATGTTCCAATTATTTATCATGATCCTGATTTCCTTATTCTGAAAATTTGAAAGGAAGTTTTGTAGTTTGATACTTTCAGCGACAAAGGGTCAATATTGCTTTAGTATATTTCGTCACATATACATGTATATCTATATATCCACCGAAAATGCGCTCTTGTAGACAAACGCTCGATTCGCGTCATAGCTTTTAAAGCTTGTCGCATCTCAATCCGTTGGAAAAAGTTTTTCCTGTAGCATATTTTATTTTTACGAACCAACAAGGTCTTTGTTTATTTCCTTCTTTTTTTTTGCTCCAATTCCCCCATTGTTTTTTCAAGGATAGTATTTCAGAGCCATTAGTCAAGTTCATTGTAACAATAAACGTACGTTTCGGAAACATTTTGTGCTGTGAAACAGAATACACTAAAGTTTGAAGGTCACATCGATTTTCGAAAGTTTATAAATGGAGGTGTATGACAGTATCACCAGCTGTTGCTGTCCCCAAGCGCCAAAATACGTTCTGACTACTATTTTATGTATCTCACAGAAGTATGTCTTCATTCATCATCTCCCATGCCATCCACCAGCGTGTTCTTAACATGTTATCTCCTAGTAAAATATTGATGTTGAGTCAGATATCCAACTGAATAATCTTTTCGGTGTCTACTATAAGACATTTAAAACCAAGGCTCGTACACACGTGTGCTTATACGTCAGATGTAATACTTAACACGAAACCTGCTTATATTAATATTAAATTTATGCATAGTAGGATGTTCGACCTTTGTAAAAATGAAATTATAATACATTTCATACAGTTTCACCGTGGAAAAGTGAATCTTTCTAGCATGTCCACGCAAATGCAGGGGAGGGGAGGACTGTGCATGCACCAAACAACTTTACGTTCGTAATTTTTCACACAAATGTACAACTGTAGGGAAAAAATTTTTCGGATGTTAGGAATCGACAATATCGCATAACGGAATGCTGTGTTCTACGTATTCTATTTTTGTTACGAAAGTGGTACAAAAGAAGTCCACATAAGAATAGTACAACAAAATCGGTTGAGGTTAGGTTATCGTGCAGATATCGCGGCTTTTGCATTGGAAATCACGCAACTGCCAGTCTCGTCGTTCCTTGTAAACGAAAGAAAGGTATTGTAATCGGTCGGAATTAACATAAAACTCGTCGCATGCGACCATATGGCCTGAATGTTGAATAAACGAGAGTAGAGCGCGAGCTATGTGATTCTAACCGTTTAGGCGGAAACTAATGATTGTAACCAGAGCCGAGATATATGCCAATATTACTTTGCTCGACAAAGCGTATAAGATGAGGAGAGAATCGCGATAAGGTAGAACAAGAGACAGATATTCTCTACGTAAAGCAAGTCTGTCAACTAGATTGAAATCCTATAGCTATAACTACAGTGAATCCATATTCTGGCGAATTGTCTTTTCACAAATGAAGCTTCTGAAGAACGGAATTGATACAATAACTACTGTTCATTCATAACTACTGTTGTAAGAATCTATATATTTGTCTATCTATATCTATATATATATCGATCTATATATATTTGTCAGAATGTCATTTTATCAAAAAACCCATCCTCTGTAATCATAGTTTAACGAAGCATAATTAATAGAAGAGGTAGCGGTATGTCCTACGTTTTATTTGCGTCATTTTTTACCTTCATCCAATTTAAAATGTTTAAATAACAATAGCCTATACAATATAATTTTATGTAAAAAAATTGATTATACCATGTTTATTACAGATATTTAACATTTTTGTGTACATACAAAATTTAAATTATACCTCGCTTGAGAACAAAAATTCTATTTATTTTCCTAACATGTACTAATAATTATTGATCAAACTAGAAAAAGCTGGAGGAGATTACTTAGGAAGATTACTTAGCATCTTATATTCCTGGCAAGGCTCGAACGTTTTATCTTCCTTTAGATTTTCCTAAGTTTCCATTTCTCTGACTTGCTATTTTAGTTAGCTTAGTATACGTGCTATACATAGGTATGTATAGTGTCATGATCGCGACAGTCGTGAGTTACCCACGCTTTATCCTCTGTAAACTATTTATAAAAGAAGAACAAATTACATGTTAGAACTTTCATTCAATTTACCAATACAAATAATTTTAAACAAGAAAAAAGACCTAATGCAGTGGTTTCAACTTAAACATATCCAACAGTTATTTACGAATAAATAGTATAAATCTTTTAGCAACATGAAATTCGCGATATTTATTCAAATATTTATATTTACAGTGCGCCATCAGCAAAGAAAACGTGTTTATCGAAACGTGCGCTATCGATTTTATGCTTTTGCCACGCAAACAGGGAAATTGCAACTCAAAATTGAATTCGCACTGCAAAGCGTCGACGTTACGACATCAATTACATACTTCAAAAACACCGAAGGTATCACACGGAATCAAAGAGATTCTATGAGAAGTTAAACGCATAGTCACCCTATTGGGAATAGGATTGCTTTGATTCGAGCTCAAACATAGGGAAAGCTGAAAGAATCTTTTGCGGATCTTCCTTCTTCTCTACGTTGGATTTTATACAAAACGACTTTAACCTTTTCAAGGAAATACGGAAATAAGGATTTTAGATAGAGAGATTTATCTGGAAGGAAATGGATAGAAAACGTAGAACCAGTTCTTGTTGGTTGAAAGATTTTTTCTCTTCGCAGAGATTCAAGCTTTAAAGAACGATCAAATATGTGCGCAGCTGACTTACGCGTGAAGTTATTATTAAAAAAAATTGTTGCATTTAAAAGGATAAATATTAATTTAAATTTAAAAAAATTGTTAGTTCAATTATCATGTTTAATTTAAATTTAAAAAAATTGTTAGTTCAATTATCATAAGTTTAAAGATATGTAGATATTGTATTTACATACCGAAAATCAGACAGCAATATTAATTAACACACCTAGTCAAACGCACACGTACTTTAAAACCGTGCTTTAAAATCGATATTCGCTGAAACAATACATCGCTCTGCGCTTCCAATTTGTTTTCGCACGAAGAATCAGTCCACTCATTGTTACCGTCACCATCTCTACCGTAATCTATATTACTCGAATAAATTCTATATCTTGATTGGAAAATCACATATTTTAACGAACTTCCTTATTTTTTGTTTTTTATGACTTTAATTGGCAATTTCCATAATGTTCTATAACTTGACAATAGGATAACTGACAGAACGAGCGTATAAATCTTGCATCTCTCGACCTGACTTCTCCCGATGGAAAAATATTTACTGGTGGGGAATCGTGCATCGCTAATTAGTAAAAAAGTAATAAGCAAGAAAGCAATTATACTACCGGATTGGTATTTCTATTTTATTGGAGATTAATTAACCTGAGTAAACCAACAAAAACTTCAAAATCAATCGAAATTAAATCACCTTTTCAAACAGGCTATAAATAGCCAACTAATATTTGCAGTAATAAACTTCACTTTCGAATAAAGTATACGCTCTATAAATTGTAAATTGATAATTTCGTTATTATATCATTTTTCTTAGTCTAAACTGAATTCAGTGAAAAGAGCTTTCAATTGAATTACACACTTCATTAGTTTATGAATTATATTCGTTACCATACGTACAAAAGAAGGGTGACTGGTTTAAAAATTCAAAGGGTAGAACCTCCAAGCTCACGATTGGAAACAGATTCAGTTCAATGGTTTAATTTGCCATTTAATTGAATTCTCTGGCAATTTCAGCGAACTGTGGGCTTTAGAAGTGTCCAGCATTCAAAGGCAAGACCTCCTCCATCTTTCTCTTTCTTTCAGTTCCAACCTCAAGTAATTGACCTATATTTCGACGCTATATTTACATGCTCGCAAGGCATTCAGACGACTTCATTGCGTTAAATTCGCAATTTAGCAAACACGAATGTCTCAATCAATTTGTAGTTCGAAACAAATAAAAGATAATCAATTTTTCAAAATAACAATCGATATGTTCAATGCATTTGTCGATGCATTTGATCGTTATGTTCATTTAGCATTTTTATAATAAAAGCGTAGAACACATGTACATACACATAATATTCCATGAAATGATTTATACAGACTATGAGTCTCGTTTTATCATATTATAAAAGAATGAATTTTTCCCAATAAATGTAACTTCATACAAAATCTCGTTTAAAAAATTCAGTTTTTATTCTCATCAAATTAATTTAATATCGGAATATGTCATTTTAGTCGTTATAAAAATTTTATGTCAAAAAGCGTTCACAGATACATATATAAATAAATGTCCAATCCTATGCATTTATTTAAGCTGAAATCTGAACTTAAATATTTATTAACAATATTCTGACGAATATGTAATGAAAGATAAAAGCAGCTTTATTTTTTTTATAGGATGGCTCATGCTTTTTATTCATTTTATGTTTTTCGTTGTCAGCGCGTAACTACCTATCAGCCGCATGAATGCCAGGTTTTATTACTCAGAAGCGAAGAAGCGAAGAAGCAAATATACGTTACCTTGCATGGAAAAACGTTAGATACATATAAAAGTCATAACGTAGCTATTTACACATGGGGAATATTTATTTTTGTATGAAATATTTTTGCTTCTGAATTCTCATTATAAATGTACGTCCATTTCCTACGTTAAAGTACGTCTCTGCTTTGAAAACCTTCATTTAAATATAACGGTTAACAAAATATTATTAGAGAAATATTAAAACGAGACGCTAAAAGAACATTTTAATAAAGTACAAATGATTATTTGTTCTTTATTAAATTGCACTGCTGTAACTCTAATTTTATTAAATTCAAAATGAATCATTTATAAACTGAACCGGAATATAAAATTTTATTCCGCAAAAATCATAAAGTTGAAAGTTAGGAACGAATAACAAATGAATAACCTAGTTTCATTAAAAGGCACGTGTACGCCAATCCGCGTAATAACTTTGACACTCCAATTATTATAAAATATGTATCCTTAAGGGATTTTTTTGCGCGAAAGCAAAATACTTTTCATACGTGCAACTGAATAAATGGGGCGTGATTTTCAATATTTCTTTTTGTAGAATTTATAACAAAGTAACTTTTTCACAAATGTTTTCGCTAACATTTTTACAACGTAAATGTCTTCTTTTGTAATTAATAATTTCAACATTTCTCTGAACAGTTTCGTTGCGATAAAAAAAAATATACAAAGCTTATGACGTGCTTGTTTAAAAATATTTATACGGAACAAGACTTTGAATTTGTCAGACCAATCGTTCTAACGAACGAATAAATTAAACGACTCGTAACAAAAAATTATTCCTGTCCATGTTTCTCTTTGTAAAAGTAATTCAAGGCAAGTTAGATGAATCGCTGTGTACCCTATTCGCGTAGCATGTGCTTTAACGACCAGCGTGCAAGCGTTAACGGTGTGCTTTAGTTTCTCTCTGGTTGTGTTAAGTGTTTAAGTAATGAGCATATACTCACTACGGGCGGGTCGCATACGATCGACTGGCACCACTTCAGCCTCGAATTATAGCAGACGCAGAAACTGCAAACCGAAGGTCCCGGCTCAAACGTAAGATTATGTCGAATGGTTTCTCCTTGAAAGTCAGCACAGCTGTTGTTTATAGCATCTGAAAACGATTCTCAGCTTGAATATCTTTGCCATTCGACGGTCGTACGCGCAGTTACGTTAACCGTTTCAACGCCACTCAGCGTGATCATGCTGTACGCGTAGTGTGGTGAACTGTGTCGCGATGTTTGGTTATGACTGTCAACTCACAACGCGCTCGGTTCCGAACGTAGCTTGCCGCTAGTCTATCAGAGTTTCCTCTCGTAATTACTTTTCTTTCAAATAATCGTAAATCAAATAAAGAAAAAACTAATGTATAAATTACCTCTTGAATTGGAAAACCAATTACAGAACGTCACACAAACAAAAGGTAAAGCACGAATATTTGGCAACCTTTTGACTCTTTAGTGTAACGTTTCTGATATAGCTGATGAAGTGAAGCGTGAACGCGTTGAACGGTATGTTTCGACAAAAAAAAGAGCAGTGCAATCGAGTTGATCGGCACTTCTCGTAAATAAATAAACGAAGCGCTATTGCGCTTCATGGTACAATCCGATACGGATTTTTAAAACATCCCTGATACTGAAACGGTTAATAGCGTTACGAAAACGATCGTGCCAGGAAATTTTTGTTCGGATCCGTAACGGATCCGCATTGCGGCTGCCACGATGCTTCTACGTAGCATTGATGCTTCATCGATGAAGCACGATTGAAATTGGATATTCGATTTCTTACTGGGGAGAGAGTTTTCATATCGTGTTTACTGTTTCACTTCGCAAGTGTGCTTTACAGTATACGTTAGAACTTGAAATCGAGCTATTTGAGTTAAAGTCGCTTGTAGCTTGAAATGACGTTTAAAGGATATAAGAATAATAGAAAGCTAAAATTCAAAAGTGTATATATACATTACTAATATATAATGCCTATAATATATAATATAATAAATAATAATGCCTATATATTGACTAATTTATCAATTAATTAAATCCGTGTATATCAAGTTTTCTATAATTTAGTACTTTCGTGTAACTACAGAAATTTGATGCAATATAAAACTTGATTAAAACAGCGATTCATTAGGAAACGAGAATAATGATGCAAATATTTTTTGTAGCCATTATATAGGATTTCGATCGCATAATTAATCAGTATCAACTTACCAGTCTTTAACGGAAGAATAGAAGGAAGGGTAGGCGGTACACAGACCGCAATTATCATCATCTTCATGTAGAGTGTCAAAATGCCGAACATCTTCGTTAGTCGTCAGAAGTCGCGATGAGAAGCGTAAAAGAAGTGCACTAGCCAGAAGTATCTGCGACAGAAATCAGAATACACTCGTTTTCGCATGGTTGGATCAATTTCGCGTGGGACTAACCTGATTGAACCTAACGCGGGATAATTGCTCAACTCACGACTTTAACCAGCCCGCATGATTCTCTGTAAATGCTTGAAATTGACGTTTGGATTCTTTCCAGATTAACTAGCTTTGCCCTCCCCCCTCCCGTTATCTATTTTCTTAGATCGACTTAAACTGCCGCAACATATTATCTTTCTTCTTTTCTTTTCTTTTCTTTTCTTTTGATCTTTTAAGCCCTAAATCGCTGGCTATTACATTTTGTACACTCAATTACTCTGTAAGTCATAAGTACATATGTTTTACAACGTTATTTGTCATATTTCAGTTAAACCCCAGAAAAGCCAGAAATATATTTGCAGCGTGTTTTAACGCGTCCCTGGCAAAGATCTCAAAAACGAGTTGCGACACAATTTAAAGCAACAAATAGCACCGCGTGTCTCGTCGTGGTAACACACGGTTCGCCAGCTTTTTAAAAGCGCTTTCCGTTTGCTTTTTCCTCTCTTCCCTGTCTCTTCGCTTTTTCTTAACGAGCAAAACCATTTTCGCGAGGACGAGAGTACGGAAATGACGTACTGGCAATTTTGTTTTGTGATAATACAAGCAGCTCGGTTTCAGTGAATTAAACTTGGGCCCAAGCTTCTACTTATCCCTACCTTCCTTTCCTTTATTTTCCCTTCTATATCGGTTTTGCAGTTTTCCACATTTCCATCACAATAAACCATGTTTTTTCTCGATTTTACATGTTAGCCAATGATTCACGGCAAAAGCGTCGACTGTAAAAATATTTGTAGTTGCAATAGCAACAAGTATGTTTTCTCAAATAGAAAATATTGGGAGCGTACTAGTGACGAGGGCCTCAGGCTTGATAACGAATCCGTGACCAACGGGAGGACAGGTTCCCTTGCTCTAACTCACACGTGCACCACTCCCTGCTCGTAAGGCACTCGACTTCCTTCACCGATCAGCTCTCTAGCAAGACTGCTCGTCATCCCAACGACGCCACCGAAACAAGACTCCGGTCGAGTGTCTCAGTACACACGATCCTCCGATCGACGTACGATTGCTATCGGTTTGGACTTGCGATTGTTTCGTTATGGCTATATTAGGGTCTAGGTTGCAAGGTTAGGGTGTTGTCCTGAAGTTCCAGAGGGGCCCCGGCGTCCTTTCGTCTCCGACTCGGCCATCCTGACACTTACACGTCCTCGTGTGTGGCCTGCTGGCTTAGTCTACCCGTCGGGGCTTCCACCACGCAGGCATCGACCCGGCGCTCGTCCTCGGGGCAATGTTTTTCTTCTCGCCGCGATGGACAGCGAGACGCGATGTGTCCCGGCATGTGGCAGTGAAAGCACAATGCTTTTGGTGGTGCAACCGGTCGGCTTTCCTCCGGGCGTCGGGGGTCCTTCTTCGGTTCCCACTTCGCCCTCTTGCGGCATTCGAATGTCGGATGTCCGTAAATACCGCAGTGGCCACACCTGGTCCAGGGGGCGGGTGACCTGCCTCGTTTGTTTCCGGAGCTCGCTAATGACCTCCACGGCGGGGGCGTTGGCCACTCCGTGTATAGGAAGGGCTTCATTTCTCTTTGGAATTGTTTCACCGACGTGATGTCACTCGTGAGTGCTAGTCGTTTAAAACGTTCATCGCGCGAGCCCAGCAGATGGAGGGCGGTGGCGGCGAGTACCTCTTCCCTAGTTGAATTTCGCCACTTCGACCCCAGGAGGGTGATGATACGATTTCCGTACGCTCCTGGTGTTTCGCCGTCCCGCGGTAGTTCCTCGGCTACCTTGATTAGCGACGCGGCTGCTACTTCTTGGCCACCGAAGTGCGCGGCGAATTGTTCCTTAAAATCTGGCCAGGTGAGCTCGTCGCCGTTCATTATCTGCGTAAGCCAATACGCTGCCGGACCCCCTAGGGCACGGTTTAGGGCAGAATACAGTGCGCTGTTTTTCAGGGGGTGGTCCCTCATGAGCAGGCCGAGCTCGAGTCACATTCCGAGTCCGAGCTCGAGGCGCCCTCCCGGGCAGGGCTCGTGGGAGATTGCGATTCCGTGTTGGAGTTCTCCATCGTCCGGTCGCGGGTGGGGTACCTTTATTGTCGATAGTGACACTAGTGACGAGGGCCTCAGGCTTGATAACGAATCCGCGGCCAACGGGAGGACTATCATATAAAAAGCAACAGGATACACGAAATAATATAATTCTGACTAGGACAACATAAACGCAAGAAGTGTTGATATTGAAAAAAATATTTCATTTTGTATATAAATATTTTCATATTTAAAAAAGTTTCCGGAAGCAGGAAGATTTACAAACAAATAATATCATAAACCGAATGTTTCATGATCCTTTTCTAATTAGAGTGTGTGACAGCATGTGAGAACGTTTCTTAAAAATATGACTTATTGCAATTACTTAATCGCAATTATAAACGATTAAGACCTTCTCACAACGAGGCAATCTATCCAAAGTATAAAACTCGTTACACTTGATGAGAAAACAAATCTTTACTTAGGTTTCATTCCGTTTCATCGCGTTCATAAAAAGTGAATTTGTATGAACACATCGTGCAATTTAGTAATTAGGACCGTTGATCTCGCTGCAACATAGATGGATAGAAAAAAGCCATTTAAAATGATACAACGTCGGGAAGACAATTATGAAAATTATAAATGGAACACAAGATAAAATTGTTTAAGATTAATTCTTCTTTTTTTTTTTTAATCGCGAGTGTTTGCAAACGAAGTTTCAATCTGTTTACAATGATAGCAATGAGAGGAGGATGTCTATGAAAGTTATATATGCGATATTGAATAACATTTCTGCGAGTGGGTTTGTTTTTCGTTACAAATGTTTTTTAAACGAATCTGCAATCTGTTGGAAACTACGGAACAGTAACGGGACGACTGATAGGGAAATAAAAAAGATCTCGTTTTATTTGAACAGACAAATCTTTGAAATCTATTCGAAAGTCTATTTGAAATGGTACGAGCTCGAAAAGAACGGTGAATACTATAGAAGAAGGATTAATTAAAATTCTTATTGTAATATCGGAAAATAAGGATAGAAATTTTTTCCCGATTACTTACAATTTATTAATATTAAACTGAATATACGGATATAAATTGGACAGAGAACGATATTTAACGGAAACTAAATGCAATACTCGTATCTATATCAAATAACTTTACAGTTATTTGATCACTCTCGTCACAACGAATCTAACACACACACTCTCTCTCTCTAACAACTCTATCAATTCTCACGACTCTACTCTTCGACGACTCGAAACGTCTAACGACTCTACTCTTCAACGACTCAATTAGCTCTAACGACTCTACTCTTCAACGACTCAATTCGCTCTGACTCTCGCAACACACTCGCTTTTCGACTCGCATACTCTGACCTCTCGGTCATCGCTCCTTGAACCCGAAACCGTCCTTCTGCTCTAGCGTTCTTTATTGTTTTTCTCATATCTCTGTAAGAACTAGGTGACTTTAGTCACATAGGCGCTCTTAAATGTAAACGAACCACAGAAGGACGACGTACACGGTTTTTTCTATTTTCAACCGATCTCTAATTCAAATTTATTCTACGATATTACATTATTAATCTGTACGCTTTGTATATTAAATACCTTGATCGATGCCAAGATAACAAATTATTATACAAAACAGTGAAGTATCCACGTCTGACATTAATATTGAGTATTACCATTACTGTAATTTAATTTTTAACCGATCCTGAAAATTCCTTAGAACGTAAAAAGTATAAAATGTTACTGTGCATTTCAAGATTAAATGCACTGTAATTTAGAAACAGTTATGAAGCGGAAACAAATAATTTATTCAGAATAAGAATTCTACGTAATCATGTTAAAAAAAAACGTACTTATAACGCGTTTAAACTCCAAATATGTAAAGACAATAAGGGAAAAAAATTAAACGAAGAATCGTATTTTTTGTAAATTCACACAAGATTTTATCCAAAAAAAATTAAGATTTTTTGAAGAACGTACAAGAACAATAAAAAAGGGATGTTAAATACAAAAAATAGATTAAAATTTAGATTATAAAATATGAAAAAAATGATATTGCATAATTTACAATTATTTTCGATAGCTTACGTCAGTATGTTGGAGTGTAAACTATAAAATATTCAAAAACTGATACCATTTAGACATAATTTAGAAAAACAATAAATTGCGGAAACCGATAGTTAAAACTCGATACGATCGATACTCCAAAACTCTAATCCTAATAATTACTCAGCAATAATAACCGATAATTCATGTTGATTAATGTTTGAACTCCGTTTTTTTTCTGTATGTGTATACAAATTTTGTACAGTTTGATAAAGCGAAATTAAATTATCATCTTTTTGTACTACTTCAAACATTGAGATTTGTCATCTTCAAGGTCGATCACACATAGTTTCAGATTGCGGAGTTGCAAGGATAATTAATTTTGCAATCGGTTTTCCTTTGATATAGATGTGAATACAAATAGCCATTGATTGACAATATACCGAAGCAATTCTAGTTTAATTTGAAGTCATCGATCCTTTGATATTTTTGGAAGAATAGTAAAAGTACAGAGAAAACAAGAAAAAATGGCGTTAACTAAAAGATAGCTCCAATGTATCTCATAAATATTATCTATATATCATTTGTAAGATGTAAGTGACCAAGATATCGAATTATACAAAAATTGTATGTAATGATTAATACTTGAACGTTACTTACATTTATGTACATGAAAATTTGATCTTTTATTAACTAAGTTATTGATCGACAAAATGACTTCCTACATAATTCTCCGCCTGAACTGAAATGCATATTTTTTTTTACGCAAGCCTTATGTGTAGCTAGCAACGAGCAAACAGATTAATTACTTTACACACGGTCGTATCTTGTTCGCTGCAGGCGAGTTCTCTCGTGTAATCAACGAAGTACTCAACTTTAAAGCGATAACAGAAGAACATTATTGTATCGATAAAAATCATGCTTTTTTCAAAGAAATATGTAACTCGTATTTTTTTTAAAGCAACCCTCATAACGTATTGAATAAAATAATCATACATTCTTTTTTGTTCAACATTTGTAAAATACGATATTATCAAGATCACCAAGGAGGTAATCTTCAATTCTTAATGAATATAATAAAAAACATAATTAATGATCGTCTGATGGTTTTATTATTATCTCTATAATACAAAAGCACAACATCGTGTCAACAGTTTATATAGTTCGTATGTTTCTGTAGGAATACACAAATAATAGTTCTCTATCATAACGTAATCTAAAGGGAAAACCCTAACTAAATGACAAAAATATCGGTAATAACTGGAACTAATGAATGTTAAAAGCAATCAGTATATTCCATACAAACTTCCATCAACACGATTCGTTCTTCATTCTCTCAACACACTAAGACCGCAATCTTTAAACGCTTATAAAACCATAAGCAATCGTGAAGTTTAGAATTCGCTAACTGGGCGTCTCTCAATCCAGTTTTTGATCTTGGGCAGAAGGAGGACCTTTTTCTCCAGCAGCTTCAGATTCTCGTAATTCTCGATCAGATCAGATTTGTACATAAAGTTCAAATAATCGAGCAGAGCAACGAATGTTAAATCAGCCCAAGAGAGAGTACCATCGTAGAAGTAGCCGTCATTTTCCTTCACTTGCTGGTCCAAACGTTCTAAAATGAACGGCAGCGTCTCTTCAGCAGCCTTGCGTTTTGCAGCTTTGACCTTCTCGTCCTCCTCATAGTGGAAGGCGGCAATTTCTGAAAATTTGTTTTCAGTTAAATACTATTCGCTAATGTTATACTAATTTGAATACAGTGTTGTGCGAAATTTAAATGATACTGAAGATAGAATTACAATCCTTTTTAATCCTTTGTCTTGTATTGTTGACATACGTGTATCGTTCGATTAAATCAAATATTAAATCGGATTTCAACTAATAAATACCTGAACAGATATGTACTATCTGTTATCAAGATTCTCATAAGATTTATGCAAAACAGCACTGGATACTCACTATGACGAATATCATGAATAGTATCAACAGTGGCATCAATATGAAGATTTGCCCAGTCAGTCTTTCCAGCTAAGTCATATTGTTTGGCTAAGTAACGGCAAATAGCTGTAGACTGAGCAACCTTCCTTCTATCAGCTACGAGCATAGGAAGCAGGCCATAAGGAGTCACTAAAAACATACAACTAATAGAATCAAAGATTCTATCGAACAAACAGATTATGATGCTTCTTAAATATCTAGCTTCCTGTTATCTGTTTTGGAAAGATATAATTTAATTTATTGATAATTTATCAGCAAGCAAAGGGCATTGTCTCCTTAACAATACCTATTGTTCTCCCACATATCTTATAGAGCAATGGAGAGTAAACAATAATCTCTGTTATACTCTGCATAATTGTGTTCTACTTTATTGAGCTACTTTAGTTAAATTAGGAAAGATGAGATTTAAGAAACAGAACTTCTTTAAATTTTAAGCTTACAGGGCTTTATTTCTGGCCAGACGTCCTTTTTGATACGTTCATCTTCAAATGGAATACTAGCATAGCTGAAGAAGAACGGATTGGTTCTGCCAATGCCGTAACTGGGAAGTAAGTCAATTTATAGAGCGGCATCTTCCTGGAAGTATAATATATACAAAGTAAAAACAAAGAATCATTGATGACAAGAATTATATTATTACAAATTATGAAGTATAAGACAATTTAAGTAAAAAGCATCAACTACTAACTACTCGCATAGCTATTTGTATCTTTATATTTTAATATAGCTTAGATATAAAAAGAATATTATTTTTGGATGTAATAATGTATAAACTTGCGCCAAATATTATAACAAAATATTGCACTTTCTATTTAAGTAGGATAGACATATTACCGGCATTTATCTTTTTTCTATAGCAATGAAATTGTTTATAAAAAAGTTTATAAGAAAACTATCAATTAATGCAAACAACGCATTTCAAAATATTAATTACATTCGCACGATTCGTTATCTCTAGTATTAATTTAACCATATGGTTCTATACACCCAAGACCCTCTAACAGTAATTTAGTACCATTACTAGTCGTATGTACAATGTATGTTTGTATACAACTTTCGTAACTACAAAACATTCAGCATGATTATATATTCTTCCAAACTTAAGAAACATTTTCTAATTGCATACTTAAATTTATCGATCAATTATGAACATATGATAACATTTATTTCTTTCAACTACTAATTTTCAAATCCTCTGCTGTTCCGTTAATTGAACGACGCGCCGACTTTTCGTACAAGTATCTTGTATCTTATCTGTATTATTTAGTTATCAATAAAGAAGAAACATTTTCTAATTGTATACTTAAATTTATCGATCAATTATGAACATGTAATAACATTTATTTCTTTCAACTACTAATTTTTAAATCATCTGCTGTTCGGTTAATTGAAGGATGTCGGCTTTCTGTAGAAGTATTTCATATTTATTATTTAATTATGAATAAGGAAAAAACATACAAAATATAGTTTTTAAACGGTTTATTATTTATAAAGAGAAACTTTGATTCAGGATATATATACTATATATATACTATTTACTTACAATTTTTTTTTAAGACTTCAAAGTCGAAACAAGCACAGGAAATTTCCAAGCCGGTTAACAGAAACTTGAATGAGACAAAAATAACCTTTAGATCTCTATATGTTCTTCTTCCCCCCTGTTGCTTCCACGTAACTCTTATCCTATTGGTGGAGCTGTGCTGATATGTGAAATTATGACTACATAAAAACATCCGGAAAGACTCATTGAATGATTTTATAGTTTAAGGTTAATAAATTTCCATAAATTAAAGTTGAAAATTTATGAGAACATGTTTTCTGTAACAAAACTTAGTAAAAACAAACTAGTAAGGTTTATAGATTCTTTAATGATTATGTATGTATTCATAAACTAGTTCGATAAACATCGTTCGATAAAACGTCGAACAACACACAACATTGAAGCGCGAAATTTCAAATTCAAGGAAAGATAAATAACAAATATTGCGAACAAATGATATTAAATTTACAATCAGTTCGCTGTGGAGTGCCGAAGCGTGCAGACGTGTCTCTAGTGCCCAGCGTAGTTCGAAAACAACACGTGTCGCCCAACCGTCGAAAGAGAACGCAGCTAAGTGTCCCTTACCCTCTAGGGAGAAGAAAATCCCACGCACCTAACCCCAACCCGAATACTAGCCTCACAGCCTCACGACTAGTTGTTCATTCCGAATTAACTAGCTCGATGATGGCCCAGCAACCGCGACCAGGCTCTCCGGAGCAGACTCGCAGCTACCCCGTGCTACCCCCCCCCCCCCCCCCCGTGGCAGAAGTGCAGCAGAACTCTCCGCACTAACGACGCTAACACTACAAAGAAAAGGAAAATAGAACCAGCAACGCAAATAAACACACACAACAGGTTCGCCGTATTGGAATCCTCAAACGACGCCATGGAAATCGTAGAACCGCCACCAAACCAACATTCACAGAGAATCCCCCCTCCCCCACCAATATTTGTAGACGACGTCATTGACATACAGACAATGACCAAGTCCCTAGAGAGAGATACCAGCAAGGAGGAATATAACCTTAAGATAAGCAACAACAAGGTGAAAATACTACCGACGAACCCAGAAGCTTACAGAAAACTCACCAAGACACTCAGGACCCTGAACGCCAACTTCCACACCTACCAACTCAAACAGGAAAGGCCTTTCCGGGTGGTTCTACGAAACATACACCACTCAGCAGACATAGACGAACTAAAATACGAACTCTCAAAACTTGGCCACGAAGTCATCAACGTAAGTAATATAAGGCATAGAGTCTCGAAAGACCCGTTATCCTTATTCTTCCTAGACATTAAACAAAAACCGAATAACAAGGAAATATACAACATCAGTCGCCTAATGAACGCGATAGTAAAGATCGAACCACCGCTCGCGAAAAAAGAAATAGTGCAGTGCAAAAGGTGCCAAAGGTACGGTCATACGCAGAAATACTGCAACCATACTTTCCGCTGCGTTAAATGCGCAGGCTCTCACTCCACTGACCAGTGCGCCAAATCACCGGAAACCCCAGCGAAATGCATCCACTGCCAAGGGGACCACCCTGCCAACTACAAAGGCTGCCCAGCATATAAAACACTATACACGAACAGGTACCCTAAGCTCAGAGCAAAAGAGGTATCCAACCAAACACCCAGCCCGCCGAAATTCACGACTACCCCAACCCCCTCAACCAACCAAGCACCCAGTCCTACCAAATTCATCTCCACCTCAACCTCCTATGCCCAAGCAGTACAAGGCATCCAAAATAACCCGAACAGCCAAAGGAACCTTCCCCAATACAGTGTCCCCAACCCACCAAACGCAGACAACTCCTCAAGGCTCGAAAAGCTAATAGAGAAACAATCGGAGCAAATAAATCACTTGCTATCGCTACTAACACTCATCGTGGAAAAATTAGCACGCCCCGACTCAAAATAAAACCAAGGCGTATAGCTCTCTGGAACGCCAACGGTCTAGCGCAACACAAACGTGAACTAGAACTCTTCTTAAAACACCAGCAAATCGACGTAATGCTCGTATCGGAAACCCACTTCACCGATAAGAGCTACCTGAAAATAAATGGTTACAAATTCTACCATACCCAACACCCCAGCGGAAAGGCCCACGGTGGCACCGGAATAATAATCAAAGCAAGTATTAAGCACTACGAACTCCCACTATTCCAGAAAGACTACCTCCAAGCAACAAACGTAGCAATAGAAGACTGTCATCGCTCAATCACCACCTCAGCAGTATACTGCCCTCCCAGACACTCCATCGCCAAAGAAGACTTTGATAACTTCCTGGACACCCTGGGCAACAGATTCATAGTTGGAGGAGACTATAACGCCAAGCACATCCAATGGGGCAGCAGACTGGTTACAGCAAGAGGCAAAAACCTCTTAAACAGCATAATAAACAACAACCTCAACTACCTCACCACATACGAACCCACATACTGGCCCACTGACACCAACAAAATACCCGACCTTCTCGACTTCTTCATAACTAAAAATATCCCATCAAGACACGTCCAGATCAACTCCTCGGCTGATCTCTCCTCTGATCATTCTCCCGTGATAGCAACAGTCAGTTCAACAATCATCGAGAGTACACCTAATGGCTCCATTCACAACCAACACACCAACTGGCAGCTCTTCAGAGAAGTCTTTACACACTCAACCTCAGCCTTCACCCCACTAAAAACAAAGGAAGATATCGAAGCAGCCACGGAATACTTAAACACGAGCATAATAAACGCAATCCGCCTCTCCACACCGACAAAGCCAACTAGCAGCAAACAAGAATATCCACAATACATACTAAAAAAAATAGGAGAAAAACGTAGACTAAGAAGAGTATGGCAGACCCACAGAACACCGGAGGACAAACGCAAACTTAACAACGCAACTAGAAAACTATCCAGAACCTTAACAAACTATAAAAACGACTGCTTCCATAAATACCTCGCCAGCTTATCCCCCACAGCCGACGCCAACTACTCACTATGGAAGGCCTCCAGGAAACTCACACGCCCCCCACAAATAATCCCACCTATCCGCCGTCCGCAAGGTGGATGGGCGCGAAGCCCTATAGGAAAAGCCGACCTGTTTGCAAAACACTTGTCAAAAGTATTCAAACCCCATTCCCCCCAAGCCGCCGCGGACGTTACTGAATACCTACACACCCCCTTCCAAATGTCCCCTCCTATCGAACCCTTCTCCTCTGCTGAGACTATAGAAACAATTAGTCGCCTAAACCCCAAGAAAGCAGCAGGACACGACCTAATAGGCAATAGAGCAATCAAGGAACTTCCCACAAAAGGGATAGCACTCATCACATCGATTTTTAATGCTATCCTTCGCCTGGAACACTATCCTAAGGCTTGGAAAATCTCATTGATTACCCTCATCCCTAAACCCGGTAAACCGATACACGAAACCTGCTCCTATCGCCCAATCAGTCTTTTACCTACCCTGTCCAAACTATTCGAGAAGATGCTCACGAACCGACTCCTTCCAATCCTAGAGAACTTGAAAACACTCCCAGATCACCAATTCGGCTTCCGAAAACATCATTCTACAGTAGAGCAAATCCACCGCTTAACTCATACGATCAGCCAAACACTCGAAAAGAAAAAATATTGCTCAGCGGTTTTCCTAGACATCCAACAGGCATTCGATAAAGTATGGCATGAAGGGCTACTTTACAAACTTAAAAAGATCCTACCCCAGCCCTACTACTCCATCCTAAAATCTTACCTAACCAATAGACAATTCATGGTTAAATACCTAGACGCCACTTCCGCAACATTCCCAATAGAAGCCGGCATACCCCAAGGTAGTGTCCTCGGACCCCTACTGTACTCCATCTACACTGCCGACCTACCTATATCAAACGATATAACAATAGCGACATTTGCATACGACACAGCGCTATTAGCTTCCCACGCAGACCCGGTAATAGCCTCATCCACTCTCCAGCGAAGTCTCGACTCCATGGAAAAGTGGTTTCACAAATGGGGCTTCAAAGTCAACGAAAAGAAATCCTCACATGTAACCTTCACGCTTCGAAAACAAACCTGCCCCCAGGTCACCATCAACAATGCAACAGTTCCTAGCAGGGACACAGTCCGATACCTGGGCATGACCCTGGACAGGAGACTAACGTGGAAGACACACATCTCAGATAAAAGGAAGCAACTAAAGGACAAACTAAAAAAACTCTATTGGCTCACGGGCCGACGCTCCAAACTAAATTTACAGAATAAAATTACCCTCTACAAGACCGTAATAAAACCTGTCTGGACCTACGGAATCCAACTATGGGGAACAGCAAGTAACTCCAACATCGAAATACTCCAACGCTTTCAATCGAAAACGCTAAGATCCCTAATTGACGCACCTTGGTGTGTAACCAATGAAACAATACACCGCGACCTCAAGATACCCACCGTCAAAGAGGAAATAGCAAAATATAGCAACAGATACAGCAAAAGAATCAACAAACACCGAAACCCCCTAATCACTGGACTACTCGATACGACGGACCAGATTCGCAGGCTGAAGAGGCACTACCCGCTAGACCTAAACGTTAGATTCATTTAATTATCCAAATTAAGCATATGCACTTACTTATAATACTTATAGATCATAAATTATATCTATCTATAATAAGTATTAACTTATTGTAAATAAACGGCCATGTCACTGCGCCACGCCAGAAAAATTACTGAAAATTCTCAATGCGAGAATTGATTGTAATTTCAACAAATAAATAAAAAAAAAAAAATTTACAATAATCTCATGTAAGAAAAAATAAAAGGGATAAAAGTAGTACAGAAGATAGAAAAATCTATAAAACTGGTGGCTGGGAAATAGAAAATATATAAATTTATGTTATTAGAGTTTAGTACTTCTGTCGATCAATGTGTTACGACCGTTCGCGGAGAGACGCAGTCGCAGTAGCGAGAGGCGTAAATTCTCGCTACGATTCGGTGAATCGACGCCGCGAAGTAGTCGTTCCCCTGTTTCGGTTAAGATAAGAGGTGGTTAAATGAATATGACACTGTATAGTAAGTGATATTTCACCGTTTATTCCAACAACTTATAACGAAGGCAGTTACGCTGGTGCGTATGTACGAGATTTTTTTTTTTATTTATTTGTTGAAATTACAATTAATTCTCGCGTTGAGAATATGTACGAGATGAATGAGTGGCTGATCTGTGGGTGTGTCCTACCCGGTGGAAGGGTATTGACCGTTCGAAGGATGTGAAATCAGAACTGTCTTGGGAGACGATGCTGTCTCGGAGGAAAGCTAATGATAGGTGTGTCTAGCGCACGGGACCATCGGATTTGTTGGTGACGATTTTAGTTAGGAGAGTGAGGGAGTAGGCTTCGTCGTTAATTGGTTAGACGAAGGGTCTTAACCGCCCTCGAGAGAAAGTGGTTAGTGGGAGGAAAGTTGCAGCGTACGTGAGAAAAACTAACTTTCCCTTGTCCAGTCGGGGTAGACAATAGTCTTTAGAAATTCTTCGGAAACAGACGTTTGTTTGGTTTGAAGGACCTTTTCTAGGAAATCTATGAGATTTATGGAAGGTACTTGAAACTATGGAGGATACGCTGCGAGTATACGGTGACATCTGGTTGCCATATTGCTCGCGGTGCGACGTAACAAAATTTTTTTTTTTTTTTTTATTTATTTGTTGAAATTACAATCAATTCTCGCGTTGAGAATTTTCAGTAATTTTTCTGGCGTGGCGCAGTGACATGGCTGTTTATTTACAATAAGTTAATACTTATTATAGATAGATATAATTTATGATCTATAAGTATTATAAGTAAGTGCATATGCTTAATTTGGATAATTAAATGAATCTAACGTTTAGGTCTAGCGGGTAGTGCCTCTTCAGCCTGCGAATCTGGTCCGTCGTATCGAGTAGTCCAGTGATTAGGGGGTTTCGGTGTTTGTTGATTCTTTTGCTGTATCTGTTGCTATATTTTGCTATTTCCTCTTTGACGGTGGGTATCTTGAGGTCGCGGTGTATTGTTTCATTGGTTACACACCAAGGTGCGTCAATTAGGGATCTTAGCGTTTTCGATTGAAAGCGTTGGAGTATTTCGATGTTGGAGTTACTTGCTGTTCCCCATAGTTGGATTCCGTAGGTCCAGACAGGTTTTATTACGGTCTTGTAGAGGGTAATTTTATTCTGTAAATTTAGTTTGGAGCGTCGGCCCGTGAGCCAATAGAGTTTTTTTAGTTTGTCCTTTAGTTGCTTCGTTTTATCTGAGATGTGTGTCTTCCACGTTAGTCTCCTGTCCAGGGTCATGCCCAGGTATCGGACTGTGTCCCTGCTAGGAACTGTTGCATTGTTGATGGTGACCTGGGGGCAGGTTTGTTTTCGGAGCGTGAAGGTTACATGTGAGGATTTCTTTTCGTTGACTTTGAAGCCCCATTTGTGAAACCACTTTTCCATGGAGTCGAGACTTCGCTGGAGAGTGGATGAGGCTATTACCGGGTCTGCGTGGGAAGCTAATAGCGCTGTGTCGTCTGCAAATGTCGCTATTGTTATATCGTTTGATATAGGTAGGTCGGCAGTGTAGATGGAGTACAGTAGGGGTCCGAGGACACTACCTTGGGGTATGCCGGCTTCTATTGGGAATGTTGCGGAAGTGGCGTCTAGGTATTTAACCATGAATTGTCTATTGGTTAGGTATGATTTTAGGATGGAGAAGTAGGGGTGGGGTAGGATCTTTTTAAGTTTGTATAGTAGCCCTTCATGCCATACTTTATCGAATGCCTGTTGGATGTCTAGGAAAACCGCTGAGCAATATTTTTTCTTTTCGAGTGTTTGGCTGATCGTATGAGTTAAGCGGTGGATTTGCTCTACTGTAGAATGATGTTTTCGGAAGCCGAATTGGTGATCTGGGAGTGTTTTCAAGTTCTCTAGGATTGGAAGGAGTCGGTTCGTGAGCATCTTCTCGAATAGTTTGGACAGGGTAGGTAAAAGACTGATTGGGCGATAGGAGCAGGTTTCGTGTATCGGTTTACCGGGTTTAGGGATGAGGGTAATCAATGAGATTTTCCAAGCCTTAGGATAGTGTTCCAGGCGAAGGATAGCATTAAAAATCGATGTGATGAGTGCTATCCCTTTTGTGGGAAGTTCCTTGATTGCTCTATTGCCTATTAGGTCGTGTCCTGCTGCTTTCTTGGGGTTTAGGCGACTAATTGTTTCTATAGTCTCAGCAGAGGAGAAGGGTTCGATAGGAGGGGACATTTGGAAGGGGGTGTGTAGGTATTCAGTAACGTCCGCGGCGGCTTGGGGGGAATGGGGTTTGAATACTTTTGACAAGTGTTTTGCAAACAGGTCGGCTTTTCCTATAGGGCTTCGCGCCCATCCACCTTGCGGACGGCGGATAGGTGGGATTATTTGTGGGGGGCGTGTGAGTTTCCTGGAGGCCTTCCATAGTGAGTAGTTGGCGTCGGCTGTGGGGGATAAGCTGGCGAGGTATTTATGGAAGCAGTCGTTTTTATAGTTTGTTAAGGTTCTGGATAGTTTTCTAGTTGCGTTGTTAAGTTTGCGTTTGTCCTCCGGTGTTCTGTGGGTCTGCCATACTCTTCTTAGTCTACGTTTTTCTCCTATTTTTTTTAGTATGTATTGTGGATATTCTTGTTTGCTGCTAGTTGGCTTTGTCGGTGTGGAGAGGCGGATTGCGTTTATTATGCTCGTGTTTAAGTATTCCGTGGCTGCTTCGATATCTTCCTTTGTTTTTAGTGGGGTGAAGGCTGAGGTTGAGTGTGTAAAGACTTCTCTGAAGAGCTGCCAGTTGGTGTGTTGGTTGTGAATGGAGCCATTAGGTGTACTCTCGATGATTGTTGAACTGACTGTTGCTATCACGGGAGAATGATCAGAGGAGAGATCAGCCGAGGAGTTGATCTGGACGTGTCTTGATGGGATATTTTTAGTTATGAAGAAGTCGAGAAGGTCGGGTATTTTGTTGGTGTCAGTGGGCCAGTATGTGGGTTCGTATGTGGTGAGGTAGTTGAGGTTGTTGTTTATTATGCTGTTTAAGAGGTTTTTGCCTCTTGCTGTAACCAGTCTGCTGCCCCATTGGATGTGCTTGGCGTTATAGTCTCCTCCAACTATGAATCTGTTGCCCAGGGTGTCCAGGAAGTTATCAAAGTCTTCTTTGGCGATGGAGTGTCTGGGAGGGCAGTATACTGCTGAGGTGGTGATTGAGCGATGACAGTCTTCTATTGCTACGTTTGTTGCTTGGAGGTAGTCTTTCTGGAATGGTGGGAGTTCGTAGTGCTTAATACTTGCTTTGATTATTATTCCGGTGCCACCGTGGGCCTTTCCGCTGGGGTGTTGGGTATGGTAGAATTTGTAACCATTTATTTTCAGGTAGCTCTTATCGGTGAAGTGGGTTTCCGATACGAACATTACGTCGATTTGCTGGTGTTTTAAGAAGAGTTCTAGTTCACGTTTGTGTTGCGCTAGACCGTTGGCGTTCCAGAGAGCTATGCGCCTTGGTTTTATTTTGAGTCGGGGCGTGCTAATTTTTCCACGATGAGTGTTAGTAGCGATAGCAAGTGATTTATTTGCTCCGATTGTTTCTCTATTAGCTTTTCGAGCCTTGAGGAGTTGTCTGCGTTTGGTGGGTTGGGGACACTGTATTGGGGAAGGTTCCTTTGGCTGTTCGGGTTATTTTGGATGCCTTGTACTGCTTGGGCATAGGAGGTTGAGGTGGAGATGAATTTGGTAGGACTGGGTGCTTGGTTGGTTGAGGGGGTTGGGGTAGTCGTGAATTTCGGCGGGCTGGGTGTTTGGTTGGATACCTCTTTTGCTCTGAGCTTAGGGTACCTGTTCGTGTATAGTGTTTTATATGCTGGGCAGCCTTTGTAGTTGGCAGGGTGGTCCCCTTGGCAGTGGATGCATTTCGCTGGGGTTTCCGGTGATTTGGCGCACTGGTCAGTGGAGTGAGAGCCTGCGCATTTAACGCAGCGGAAAGTATGGTTGCAGTATTTCTGCGTATGACCACGTAACAAAATGGAATAGAAAGATTATATCACAGACGAAATTATACTTTACACTTTATTATACTTTATACTTTATTATACTGTATACTTTATTATACTTTATACTTTATTATTACATTACATCAATTGACATCTTTGGAATTACAACGATTCGATACACATTTTAACGTTTTAAACGTTTTAACGTTTAACATTCTAACATTCAGTTAGAACTTTGTATTGATTAGAGATATTGTAACGACCAGAAATATCGATACATATATCAATACTTTTACCTCGAAATTCGTAGATTCGTACTCTTCATTGTCCATACAAATTGTGTCATATATGTCCAAACCAAATTTAATTTACGTGCATTAACGTTTTCAAATCCATTTTTTATTTTCAAAGAACATCATATTTGTACTCGGTATTGCCAGTAAGTATCATGAAGAGACGAAACGAGTATCTCGAGTTAAGTATTGTTTAAAATAGTATATAGACATCTAGATATAACATTCAATGATTTTTCCCTCACTTATTGTAAATTATTGATATTGTAAAATTATAATTGTAAAATTATATAGTAAATGATATTGTAAAATTATATAGTAAGTGATATTGTAAAATTAAATAGTAAATTCACACGATGTTCAAATAATTCGAAATAACGATAGACCAAAAGCTGTTTAAACGAGACACAAGAATTAATCGTGCATTTTATTAAAAAGTTAAGTACGAATAAAAGAAAGAAAAATTTCGAACTTTTTTCGAAAGAACATACATTTATTATACAACATACATACATTTATTATATATTGTGTTCTTTCAAACACAATAATACCTTCCATAAAGGAGCACAGCCCAGATGAGACTTTTTATAGTTAAACTTTTAACGTACTCATAGAAACGAAATTTTTTTTTTTAAATAGAACTGTTACATTTTACGACACGTATAACATCGAACATTTACCAACATAGCGATGCCAGCGTACATATATATATACTGGTGTACTGGTCATCTTTTTTCCACACGTTTTTAGCTTTTTAGCTGTTTGTGAATGGGCGCCTAATCAGCCAATCAGAAATGGCCGGTATTCTATGAATCCTTTTCTTCAATGCTCGAAGAGCTGGATATTTATCCAAAGCTGGTGCCCCAAACATATACTCGTAATTTTCAAGGGCCGCTGCAAATACGAAGTCCGCCCATGTCGTCTGAAAAAAGGTTTGTATACATTTATTTTGTACCTCCTCTATTAAACAATTTTTTTAATTTACCTCGAAAAATGTGAAAAATCGAACTCTTAACTACAGATCACTAGCTTTTTAGGAAGAATTTGGATTTTTATTTTATTGTCAGAATTTAATGGATAATTTTAGAAACTTCAACCTTTGGAGGTATTTGTTAATTAAAAATGACAAAACTGGTATTATGTAAAAAAGAGTAATCAATCAATGTCGAATGGAAATTAGACAGTTCTATAAAAATAATCCTTCTCACGATTCCACAACTTCATAGCTTAATTAAATACAATTCTTCGGCGATATAATTACAAATACATTTACAGGAATTGTGTAATATGATAAATATCTCGTTAAAGAAATTGAAATCGTAAACTCTAGATTCTAGTATTCTTTCACTTTCATGTTTCCTATGAGCCCTTCAATCGCTAAATATTTTGCAATGAAACACGTATTATTAAACATCATAGTCATACTAAATTAATTTAATGTGACTATTTATTATTATTATATAATAACACAGTGATGAAAGAAATAAACTGGTCAAGTAATCTAAGGAACGATAATACGTATCTATGTCAGTGACAGTGAGAAAAATTCAGATATCTGTACTTAAGTGATTACACTTATAAGTATCATTATATATTATATAAATATGATATTTCGAATGGTATCATTTATCACTCATTAAACAAGAGTGTCATATCCAGAGAAATGATCTTACATATCTTAATCTTTGCTTTGATTACGATAGTAATAATTTCTATCAAACTTGATGAGGAAGATACATGAATAATTATCTAAAAGCTGAAAATCTTGGCAAATTCATTTGTACATAAACTAACAGGAGTGAATTTTAAAGATACACTCTGCTCTCAACAATTAAAGCTGTCTTGTCGCAACAAAGTTTCAATAATTTTTTATGGACAACATGGCCCAGTTTGCACAAAGACTAAAAATTTTAACATTAAATTTGGATAAAAAATCTTACGGTAGAAGGAATGATATATCCTTTATTTTTGCCAATAATCTGGTCGAATTTAGTCAAGTAAAATGGTATTGTTTCGTTCAAAAGTTGATTCTTCCTCGCTTCCTTCTTTTCAGGATTCTCCTCCATGCGATAGTAGCAGATATCTGAAACGTATATGAAACCAACCGTTACGTTCATTTGTGTTTTTCCCCCCAAACGAAGAGAAAATAAGGTGTGAAAGAAGGAGTAGCCTCTCATAGTTCCTACAATTTCTTCATTCTCTTTGCTTTCTTCAATATTGCCTCAACAAGTTCCTGTGGTTCACGATATTTGAAATATATACAATGTTACCAGCGTGGAAATTGTCTTGGAAACTTGGAAAATCTTTCAAGAGGAACAACATTGCTAACTGAGATTCGAGAAAGGAAATGTAAGTAAATCCTTGCTTCTACGTAGAGCTTTTTTATTTACTTCTGACGAGTAAAGTACTGTTATTAAAATTTGATTAAAAGTACCAAGAATGTCGAGATATAAACAACCATTTGTGGAAAGGTCAGGAGAAGCAGAATTATCGAATAAACGTTATATAACTCTTAGTGATTAAGTAAGAGAAGAGAAACGAGAAAAAAGTCTTTTATCTAGGTCTTAATAAAGTATACTATATTTATCTCCATATCAAGAATAACAACAAGATATAAACAGTCTTCTAGAAATTGAGTAAATATTACATAATTACATCTTGAGCAATATTTTGCGTCTTAGCTTTTGCTTAATCATTATGATAATCTTAAATATCTGTAAATTCTTCACAGACTCTTTGCATCTTCTATACAGGTATCTCATGATCATGTGATAACACACAGGAAGAAAAAATAGAGGAAAAAACAGCGTAAAAAAAAGTTGCGTAGGAGTATCGTCGCACTACATCATTCGACAATTGATGCACGTCATGGCGATCGTCACGGTTTAAAGCAGGCCATCAAAAACACGTTTGTTATCGTACGGAAAAATCTGCGACGTTCCAGCTGTTCAGGTGCATCGAATTGTGAATCATCGGCGGTACGAAGCAAGGCGAGGGGCGTAAATAGAGAAAGAAGAGAAGAGAAGGATTCGCATAAATGATAAAATATAATCGTTCGTTCCTCGTCGATGGCGGATGGATGGCTTTAATCGTGGACGATATCGATACGATTATATTTTATACATTTGAAACAAATATAAAAGACGAGCAAAAACCAGAGATACGATCGTTATGATATTATTCAATCGGTAGCCTATTTACCTCGTTTTTTGTTCACCTTCTCTGTCTAGTAATAATTTTTCGATTCGACTGGCGTGACGTTACGTTGGCGGTGTAGAAACACGATTTTAAACACCTGCGGATAGTTACATGAGTTTCGAGCGATTCCATTCCCTTCGATTTATATTTATGCGATCAACGCGCGGATCGTTAACGCATTATGCAGACAGCAGATGTTACGTAATCACACATATCGTAATTGGAAATTAGTAACGTTATCGCGTACCAGGATCTTCCTGTCTTTGATCATCGAGTAACACTTCGTTGTCCTCGCTCCTTCCGCGGATAACCAGCGTTTATCATATAGAGACAGGGATTTGCAAAGAATAAAAGTTGTAGAACGTTGAAAGGCGTTGAAAGAAACGTGATGTTATCCCGTTATTCGTTAACGCAACGCAGTTAAAAAAAATCCCGTAGGAAGATTACGATAATAGATAACCTGAGTCGAGTGTTTGTCGGGGGATCTAAAAGATTTTTTCGAGTTGAGCGTCTGAGATTGCAGAGAAGAAAATTTGGAAGCCATCGAATTCGTGATGTCGATAGAAATCTTCAGTTGGAATCGTTGTATCATAACGTAGTCTTATTGTTGATAAGACTTTACTAAACTAAAAGTGACTACTAAAAGTTTCTATCCTCTAAATTCTATCTACGATTCTATAATCTAAAAACTGACTTTTGCAAACAAACTGTAACATTCGCTTAACGGAAAGACATACGTATCTTGTTTGTACTCGTCTTTTCACAATGAATTCTTGAACGTCTGTCTCTGTGGTGAGACAAATGCAAAGTCATCTCATCAGTTACTCACCTTGCTTCAAATCTCCAAGAGTATCGACGAGCTCGTCGCATATCATCGCATCCCATTCGTCCTTTCCCATTAGATCGTACTTCCTCGCCAAGTATCGCGCCACAGCGTTACTCTGCGCTACCGGTTTCCCGTCTATCTCCAGCACAGGCAGCTTTTTATAAGGCATTGCTAAGAACAAACATGGCTCATATGAATACTGTGTAGAGGGAAACGATCGATAGGAAATCACAACACAGCTTCCGAGGCCGTTGCGTTCTTGTGAATAGATGAATCGAAATCATTTCGGTTTTAATCAACATGACCTAGTAAAGAAATACAGAAATGTCTTCTTTCTCCTTTTTTTCTTTTCTTACGATTACGATGGACAGGGTATCGCGTGTTTTTGACTGTTGGGAAGAACCTAAAGTTTTTAAAATCAAGGATAAAAGATAATACCAGACACGGAAAAAATATTAGAAAATGTACACGGTTCTTGTAATGAAAATTGAAATGCAAGGAATATAAATCGAATGTCTCTTGCGAACGTAATTTTGTGTTTTACACCGACAGGATTGATTTACAGACTTACGTTGATTTTTTGTTTCCCTATCTGCAAGCGACATATAAGATTATATCGAAGACTATGCTGCGTAAAACTTTTATTATACTATTTACGATAGAAATGTCGCAACGGAAGATCGAATTTTATGTCTGCTTTGTTCTTTCGACTTTTTAGCTATGTTCTTGTTCATTTCCGAACTGATTTCAATTTTTTATCCTTTTTTTCCGACAAGTCCTAAAAAGTTTTTAAATTAACGAGAAACGTAGAAGTATTTTTGTATTCCTATTTTAAGTCACCTATTTACGGTTTTCTCAAAATATTCGAAATGCTTCGATTCATTGAAAACAATAAAGATTGCAACACAAAAATTCGAGAATCGTAAGTGAATTAAGTTGGTATTCGATAAACACGATATTACGGAAGCAAAACTTAATGAAAAGTTCGACTTTATTCCGTATGAAATTTTACTTTAAGTAAGTTTAGCCTGCACGTGAAACGAAAGTTTTATATACAGAAAAGTTTGAGTAAATGGCAGATATCTGAGAGTTGAACGATGAAAGTAAAAATCGATTCTTCACGCTTACAATCCTTGTATTCAGGCCAGAGTTCTTCGGGGATCCTCTCGTCGGTATACTCGATGCCAGTATATGCAAATATGTACCGTATATGTTCGGCACGACCACGGGCATTGAAGTAGATTAGTTTGTAGGTATGTTCGTCGCTCATTTTCCTTGCTCTGTCAACTTATCGAGAAAAATGTTACAATTAACTCGTGTAATTAACAGACTGTGTGCGTGTTTGTGTGTAGAGAGAACAATTTATTTATAAATGGAATAATTCGTATAATACGCAAAATAAATCATTTAGAAGGCTGGAATATATGTTTTTGAAACAATTAATTATGTCGAAAAATATTTCAAACGAGATATAATTATGAAAAAAATAATAATTAAATGTATGTAAATGTATGTAATAATAGTTAAATGTATGTAAATGTAATAATTAAATGTAATTAGTTGTGAAAAAAATAATAATAAAAAATAAATAAATGTAAAAAAAGAATTAAATGTAATTAGTTTTTTTTTACGCACGCGATATTATTGGCGATATATGAAGGTCAACTTTATTTTTTTAAATAGATATATTTATACATATATTTATAGATATAAATACATATATTATATAGATATAATAGTATATATAATATATATAATAATATATATGTCGAGTCTGAATCTCCGAGTCCGAGCTCGAGGCGCCCTCCCGGGGAGGGCTCGCGGGAGGTAGCGGTACTGCGTTGAAGTTCTCCATCGTCCGGTCGCGCGTGGGGTACCTTTATTGTCGATAGTTACACTAGTGACGAGGGCCTCAGGCTTGATAACGAATCCGTGACCAACGGGAGGACAGGTTCCCTTGCTCTAACTCACACGTGCACCACTCCCTGCTCGTAAGGCACTCGACTTCCTTCACCGATCAGCTCTCTAGCAAGACTGCTCGTCATCCCAACGACGCCACCGAAACAAGACTCCGGTCGAGTGTCTCAGTACACACGATCCTCCGATCGACGTACGATTGCTATCGGTTTGGACTTGCGATTGTTTCGTTATGGCTATATTAGGGTCTAGGTTGCAAGGTTAGGGTGTTGTCCTGAAGTTCCAGAGGGGCCCCGGCGTCCTTTCGTCTCCGACTCGGCCATCCTGACACTTACACATCCTCGTGTGTGGCCTGCTGGCTTAGTCTACCCGTCGGGGCTTCCACCACGCAGGCACCGACCCGGCGCTTGTCCTCGGGGCAATGTTTTTCTTCTCGCCGCGATGGACAGCGAGACGCGATGTGTCCCGGCATGTGGCAGTGAAAGCACAACGCTTTTGGTGGTGCAGCCGGTCGGCTTTCCTTCGGGAGTCGGGGGTCCTTCTTCGGTTCCCATTTCGCCCTCTTGCGGCATTCGAATGTCGGATGTCCGTAAATACCGCAGTGACCACACCTGGTCCAGGGGGCGGGTGACCTGCCTTTTTTGTTTCCGGAGCTCGCTAATGACCTCCACGGCGGGGGCGTTGGCCACTCCGTGTATAGGAAGGGCTTCATTTCTCTTTGGAATTGTTTCACCGACGTGATGTCACTCGTGAGCGCTAGTCGTTTAAAACGTTCATCGCGCGAGCCCAGCAGATGGAGGGCGGTGGCGGCGAGTACCTCTTCCCTGGTTGAATTTCGCCACTTCGAACCCAGGAGGGTGATGATATGATTTCCGTACGCTCCTGGTGTTTCGCCGTCCCGCGGTAGTTCCTCGGCTACCTTGATTAGCGACGCGGCTGCTACTTCTTGGCCACCGAAGTGCGCGGCGAATTGTTCCTTAAAATCTGGCCAGGTGAGCTCGTCGCCGTTCATTATCTGCGTAAGCCAATACGCTGCCGGACCCCCTAGGGCACGGTTTAGGGCAGAATACAGTGCGCTGTTTTTCAGGGGGTGTCCCTCATGAGCAGGCCGAGCTCGAGTCACATTCCGAGTCCGAGCTCGAGGCGCCCTCCCGGGCAGGGCTCGCGGGAGATTGCGATTCCGTGTTGGAGTTCTCCATCGTCCGGTCGCGGGTGAGGTACCTTTATTGTCGATAGTGATACTAGTGACGAGGGCCTCAGGCTTGATAACGAATCCGCGGCCAACGGGAGGACTATCATATAAAAAGCAACAGGATACACGAAATAATATAATTCTGACTAGGACAACATAAACGCAAGAAGTGTTGATATTGAAAAAAATATTTCATTTTGTATATAAATATTTTCATATTTAAAAAAGTTTCCGGAAGCAGGAAGATTTACAAACAAATAATATCATAAACCGAATGTTTCATGATCCTTTTCTAATTAGAGTGTGTGACAGCATGTGAGAACGTTTCTTAAAAATATGACTTATTGCAATTACTTAATCGCAATTATAAACGATTAAGACCTTCTCACAACGAGGCTATCTATCCAAAGTATAAAACTCGTTATACTTGATGAGAAAACAAATCTCTACTTAGGTTTCATTTCGTTTCATCGCGTTCATAAAAAAGTGAGTTTGTATGAACACATCGTGCAATTTAGTAATTAGGACCGTTGATCTCGCTGCAACATAGATGGATAGAAAAAAGCCATTTAAAATGATACAACGTCGGGAAGACAATTATGAAAATTATAAATGGAACACAAGATAAAATTGTTTAAGATTAATTCTTCTTTTTTTTTTTTTAATCGCGAGTGTTTGCAAACGAAGTTTCAATCTGTTTACAATGATAGCAATGAGAGGAGGATGTCTATGAAAGTTATAAATGCGATATTGAATAACATTTCTGCGAGTGGGTTTGTTTTTCGTTACAAATGTTTTTTAAACGAATCTGCAATCTGTTGGAAACTACGGAACAGTAACGGGACGACTGATAGGGAAATAAAAAAGATCGCGTTTTATTTGAACAGACAAATCTTTGAAATCTATTCGAAAGTCTATTTGAAATGGTACGAGCTCGAAAAGAACGGTGAATACTATAGAAGAAGGATTAATTAAAATTCTTATTAATCTGTACGCTTTGTATATTAAATACCTTGATCGATGTCAAGATAACAAATTATTATACAAAACAGTGAAGTATCCACGTCTGACATTAATATTGAGTATTACCATTACTGTAATTTAATTTTTAACCGATCCTGAACATTCCTTAGAACGTAAAAAGTATAAAATGTTACTGTGCATTTCAAGATTAAATGCACTGTAATTTAGAAACAGTTATGAAGCGGAAACAAATAATTTATTCAGAATAAGAATTCTACGTAATCATGTTAAAAAAAAAAAACGTACTTATAACGCGTTTAAACTCCAAATATGTAAAGACAATAAGGGAAAAAATTTAAACGAAGAATCGTATTTTTTGTAAATTCACACAAGATTTTATCCAAAAAAAAAATTGGCCTGTACCAATATTTTTATTTGTCGTTACAAGTTACGAGGATATTAAAAAATTGGCCACGAATGGACCAGAGATAAGAATTTATCAGACTTGCTCTCGTAAATTTCAAGACGTTGCATCGGATATTCTTGAAAATCTTTGGACAATGGCCTCGATATTTCGCAGCTTCTATCCTCGAAGCGGAAGAACTCGGCGTTAAAAGCGACAGAACTGGAGAAACCCGGTGACTGCGAGCCTTTCACGCTCTCGACAGATTTCTCATCCCTCGTAATCCTCCCGGTATCACCCAATTTCCACTCTCGTATTGCGATTTGTTGCTTCCAACGAGGCGACACCTTGTCTTGTGATTTCCTTTTTCGTCGCGTGAAACACGACCGAACACTTGTTCAAACACACAATTCATATTTATCTAACTCGACAAAACGCCGTGTCATTGAAACAATAGCATTCTTTGGCTTTTATGTAAATTCCAATAAATTATGATAATGTTCGTGGAGACATTATTGCTACCTATTTTATCTGTCGTGATCCAAATTGATTTGTGGCTACGTATGTATATATATCTTTTTAATTTATGTGATCTGAGAATTACATTTCTAAGAGTTCGGTGAAATTCGATGCTTTATTTTTATCAGTAGAATCTTCCTTGTCATTGTCAGAGCGCAGACGTTTACGCGTTTACAGAAAGTTTAAGGATACAAAAATACAGAAAAATGTAGAAAATATGCAAGAGTATGTAAAATATCGAAAGTACAGTACTTCTAATAATACTTAGTAGCATGCTTACAAACAAATTTCTTTTGTATTTCTTGAAATTGCGTAAAGATTCGCGGTAATTATCGGATTTTTGTCCTCTTTTATCTGCTTTTTTTATTCGCAACTTATATGAGATATGAATTAATATTCAACGACGTGCGCTCTTTGCCACGAAATGAATTATCTCGCGTTAAGACTGCGGCAATTCTTACGTTTGATATTTCATTTAACGAACAGCCGCGCGTTCCTGAGTTTAAAAACCGCCACTCTGAACTTACGCTGAGAATAATATCAGGAAAAGCGAACGAGAGATGATTAGAAAGAAAATGCGAGGAGCAGTAAGGGGGATATTACTAGACTGCGCTTTTTTGTGCAAGTATAGCAGGATGTTTGGGAGTGTAAAATTTTAACGAATGCGTATAATATGAAAAAATATATGAACTATCCAAGGTATAGTTTTATTAAACTTACTTTTTATAATGCTTCGTAGGTAAAACAATTTTCTATCCAGATTCCACTTTCTCAATTATATTTTCAAAAATGCTCGATAAGGAGTACAATTTTCTACCCAGGTTGTACCTTTCTAATTATATCTTCCAAAATTCTTGATAGGTGAAACAATATTCCACCGACGATTTACTTTTTTAATTGTATCCCCAAAAATATGGCCCTGCTTAACGATTAGATATTATTATTTTTTTCGTTGTTACTTGATACGGCTAGCAATTAAATAGTGAGAATAAGAAGAATTGGAAGTGCCATTTTCGAAAAAGAATTTTGTTTTTCCTTGAAGAGGTTGTTTGTATGAAGGTTAATATCACTAAATATGAAGGGAAGTGTAATCATAATAATTCGTACAGTTTTTAACGTTTCATACGTGATATAGGTTGTGTATGATGTATGTTATACGATTAGTTCCCTAAATTAGACTGTGTGCACCATGTGCCAGCAAACTCCCTCCATCGTGCTTGAACATGTGCGTAGATAAATCTGCCTCAATTATCCCATCAGATAAGAAAATCTCTACTGACCTTCTTAAGCAAACTACATAATGGACTTACATATCTTCTCTTAAGATATAAAGAAGATATTTTTTTTATCGTTAATTAACAGATCTTTGAAACGATAGAATAGAGATATCGTAAAATTATATAAAGTATTATAATATGCGTAATAAATAAGTATCGTTATATTTTTCTAATAAATAACATTTCCATAAACAAACAATTTCTCATAAACAGTCGTTTCCCAGAAAACTTTAGTTTCGATACTGGCAACTTTATCTACTTCCGCTCTTCAATTATGAAGGATTAATCTTTACGAGACTTTTGGAACGGCTGAAGATTTCTCACGATGAAACGCGACGAATTCGATACAAACTACGCGGAAATAAAGACAGCTGCGATGGAGGATCGCGGGATTGATATTAATTAATTAATCTGTGGCAACCATTATATCGATTCGTTACGTTATTGCGACAGGCCACGCAACATTTTATTGCTTCTGTTTCTACAATTTAATTACAAAGTATTCAATTTCCCGTTATAAACAAGGAAAGGACTGCAAGTTTGTACAGCTTTTATCAAGATTACGTGCCATTGAACATATCGATTGATTGACTTCTCATGTTTCGTATTAATCGACATCCGATATAGCTATGGGACCTGGAATATTGAAATATTGGGAAGTCAGTTATATTCAGGTGTTCTATAGATTTGACGTATAAGCCTTGTAACATGTACTTCTTCATCAGACGTTTACGAGATACTGAACGATGGCTACGCTTGTAGTATCCAAAAATTTTACGTCGATTTATAATCGAAGATTCGATCAAACTATAGATAGATTTGAATATTCTACGAATTGAATTTAATATTAAGAATTTTAGTTGTATAGATCATCGACGAAAGTCTGTTACACGGACCCTTTCAACAGTTCTATACACACTTCTATTATATATTTTATTTTTTAAAAATAACGCTTTGGCATGATCAAGGATCGGAAGTATAAAAAATAATTGTGACAATTCGAGCAGTGAAAGCCTCTAGAGTAACATTATATTGGTCTCTATAGCGACATTGTGGTACCGTGTCATTTTCAAAGTTCTCAGAATTGGTACTGTATCCGATTTCAATGTTTAATATTCTTCCCGGTTCCTGGAAGAATTTCTTCAAAACTACGTTAACCCATGAAGAATCAACCAACAGTTTCTCATAATGCCGTTTTATCCACATCCTTTGAAACTCATGAAATTGTAGAATCCAGATAGAAAAAGTAGAGACGAGGTAAACGCGAAGCTCATCCTTGGAATTGCTTGTCGTGGTGATAATGTTAACAAATAGAATTCGATAACGCAAATTCATTGGGGAAAAGGTGACAGATGAAATTCGCTAACGCAACGTTGCCCGTTAATGGGCTAAGAATTACGCTCCATGGGATCGCTCACTGCATTCTTCGAAACGACCCTCGTAATCCATAGGCTCGTAAACGGCTTCCGTAACCGCAACGAATTTCAATCTTGTTCACGGATCTCTGACCGCTCGTTTCGAGGGTAACGAGGGGGTTGCGTGTTCACGTGCGTGCAACAGAAGGTGTTATCGTGATTGTAAGGCGTGCTGGAGCAGATAAGTCCAATATGCTCGCGGAAATCGTCGAGATTCATTGCCCAAAGCTGGCTGATAGTCGAAATTAACTTCGCCTCGTCCGATTTCCGCGTTCACATCGCTTTCACGATGGTTAGGCGTTTCTTCGTTCGTTTCTAACGCTGAGTTTTCCCGTGTCGCAGTCAACCCATATTTGGATGTGTGTACACGTTGCACAGAAAATGTGGTCGGGGGTTGAAACGCGGACAGAATGGAAAACGGACTATGGGAAACGCCGAGAAAGAGGCATCGATGAGTTGAAGACACGTCGATGCTGAAGTACACGTGTATCTCGCGTCTTATAGCGAAGGAAGGATACGTGTGAAATTTTAGAAAATATTGGCTGGAAAATGTTCTAACGGACATTGAAGAAACGAATTTAAATTGTAAAAAGAAAAAGATGGTAGCCTAAAGACGTTCCGCTTTCTGTCCCATTACGGAAAACTGCAAAAGCTATGTATCTTGAGAACAGATAAAGTTAAGAAATGAAAAGGAAAAATTCGATTTACTATGTATTTTCGCTATATTTTATATTTACTGTATATTATCGGAATAGCCATCCCTGATTCAGAAAATCAATTACATATATCCCTTGGCGAGAGGGAGTGAGAATTAATCCGATTAATTGTAATGGTGGATCAGCTGGATCCTCATATTCTGAACGTCCAGAGACTCGCTAACTACGAAGCAACTGGTCTGTTTGTGACGCCTATCAATTGTTTGCTAGAGATTAATCTGCTGGTAAGCAGCGTCAAAATTCGACGATAACTAAACCGTCCGATGATCGAATTATAGCAAATGAAACGCGTCTCTGCGCTAGTCTGACCGATTAACAGGGCCTATGGGGGTGGCTTTCAAATTTGAAAGCAAGGAATTACCGTGTAACGAGCAACTCGTATCGATTATTCAATGGGTTCATATGGAGGCGAATAGAAACTCGAACTCGAAACGTTTTCGACTCGACGCTGAGTATCGCGTTCATCCTTTAAATGCTACTTCAACATGGGCAAACGTTCATTTTTGTAATGTCGAGTTTTCTCATTGAATAATCTTCCGTTCGTCGATTTTACACGCTTAACCGACTAGATAAATTCGATGATTTTAAGCAACGTAATTAATGTAATTGATTAATTTTTCTTAAAGTGTGAACTATGGATGAAAGATTAGAAACCGTGACATTACAGAGTACAAAGTTAGAAATACAGGGGAACTTTATATTTTTCTTCACTGCTGATTAATTTCTTGCTGAACGTGCAACGACTCGGGAAAACTGCCTGTTGCAAACTGATCGTAACGTACATAGATCAAGGAACATCACAAATTTCACTTGACTACTTACGTTCGTACAACGAAGAATCCACATAATACAGTACGGCTAATATATCACTATAGAAATCGGATGGTTATACATACGCAACAATTTGGAAGAGGATATTTGCTTTCGGGTTGGGAATATCAGGGAATAGAATTGTTATTATGCGAATGACTGACGTTGATTCAATGTAATTAGTTAGGAGTAGAATTACAGTAGAAAAGGCATCAATACGATGGAATTGCACAGTTATTGTAAAAAAACAAACGATACTACATAATATATTTAGGTATACAGAAACAGTGACACTTCTGTATTGTCAATTATGATATAATTAAATGAGATAATACGAATAATTGTAAATGCTATTAAATTGTTAAATTTTAATAATTTCCAATTCATCTTCGTATCAAAGCAAATACGAACAATTTACAACGTTGCTAGTTATGACAATAAATTTCTATTTTTCGTGTCAGTAATTTCAAATGTCGTTGGTTGCAATCAAAAATCTGTCGGCGGAAAATTTTCACCCAAGCTTCGACAAATAAATGAAACATCGTATTATTCTCGGTCAATATCGAGTCACTTTCGAGATTACACGAATAAAATTTAAAAAACTTTTTTGATGAATTGCTCGTCGAGGCATCGTTCTGATGTCGATATCGCATTAAGCAACTCGAAGATCGAAGTCTTGGTAACGAGATTGTCGCGTCAAAGACGAAGCGAGGCCTATTACCCAGGCGATGATGGAAGCTATGCAACTATAAAGAATACTAGCGCCTTTTTCTGCGATTTTATACGACTCGATGCCAGTCGAAGCTCTTGGAAAATATTGCAACAAAAAGTCAATATATAAAACAAAAAATAGGAGGTTTTTCCTTAAAGCAATTTAATCACTGTCCACGCAACTTTTATTGTTCTCATCTAGAACCGAGCAAGAAAAATAACTATTTTATTTTTATACCTTCTCTATATTGGGATTGTAAAAATTTGTCTGTTTGAAATGCATTGGAAAATTTCGTCGAATTATAAAGTTACACCGTTGGTTGTCACCATAGAATCGATTTTAGAATGGATTTTAAAATAACGTAAGAACGATTTTAATGAAATTTTGAGAGTACATATGTACGTACATAGAGAAGCGAATGTAGTTCACACGCATTGCTACTAGGAATATTTGTGACCTACATAGGTTTCAGGGAAAATAAATGTCTGTTGCAAATAACACTAATTACAAATTCTATTTTTTCAAGCTTCGTGAAAACTCACATGAGAAATTAACCTGTCGAGATTCAGTATTTTTATATAATACTATCTTGACAAGTACATTTTACAAACAAACGAATATTACTAATTCGATACGAATAATTAATTAGTTTTTCAAGTTTTCTAAGATAAATAATAGAATCAGACATTATTCCAATTTCCACGAAGATCCATTGAAATATAATATCAGAAAATGATCTATTAACAATTTCAATTTTATTCGACGCTACTATAACCCTTCGCAATCGAGGGCTCCGCTAATAATATCAAATAAATTAAATAATTAATAAATTAAAAATTTAATAAATCAATAAATTAAAAATTTGTCCTTAACCTGTCAAATCATAATTATCTCACGTATTCTTGCAACGAACAGGTAAGATACAATCAGAAAAATAAACCGACGTATTGGCCGAAGATATATTACACTACCAAGCAAAATCGTATCGCACTGCGCGATGATAGTGAGTGAGTGAGTAGGTGATGAGTGATGCGGCTATGACTCTTCATTCTACGCATATATTTAACCAATTATACGAAAACACGTTCTTTCTACTGAAATTACTTGGAGTATCTGGTAATATGAATAAATGAAACCTTCGAATGCAAAGTATTAATATTATTAACGAAAATTAGAAATATAATTTATCAAACGGGATACGTGTATATAGTAAACCAAAGAATACAATGAATTATACAATAACGACAGAAAAATTAACAGATATGACCAGATCTAATTGTTCAACCACTATACCCCTACATGTTCGAATCCTTGGGCGAACACCAGCAAACAGTTCGATCGATATTTTTCAACCTTCGAATTAGCTGTTATAACTAAAATATTTTCCATCGTTACAATGCATCCTGTCCCCAATTACATCGTTAATTTCGTTTCCGAGGTTCCGCTACAATACTTCGCAACGAGCAATTCAATAATTGAGACAACGACTCGCGTGATGCGCAGCAGTACGCTGGCCGTGAATCAATTGCATCGGATTACCTCGATTAATACGATTTTCTAGGACTACGCTGTAATGTCGAGTTAATTAATACGATAAAGTGCAATCGCGATCCAATGGAAACGCCTTCATTCTTACTTTTTCGCGCGATTTCACATCGGAGTCTAAGGAAAACGAGCTGCATCTTGCGGCATCTTGCGGAAAAACTGAAATTCATAGGACACAGGAAACCTGGTAAACAATAAATACGGCATGGTTCCACGATATGGACGCAAAATCAATGCTGGATGGCACGCTAATTCGATTGGCGGCTGGACAGGTCGAAGCATAGAGCTCAAAGTGTTTCCTCAAAGTGTTTCCGTTCCCTCATCCTCCCTTCAATAAATCTTGTTTCTCTCTCTCTCTCTCTCTCTCTCCCCCCCTCTCTGTCTCTTTCTCTTTCTCCTCCGAAAACTTGATCATCCGATTTGTGTAACGGAGTTTATTTTGTCTTTCTGTTAATAATCTGTTAATACCAATAAGTTGCCTAATCGCGACACTTCTCGAGAAAATTTCTTTTAATCGCAAGGCCGCATAATTTTGACGAAATCCATGTGAAAAGAGTGTCCGGAATTAGGATGAAAAATATGTTTATATTTCATACATGTATATGTTTCAAAATAGTTGCAATATAGAAATACCTTGTTTGTAAAGAAGGTTGACTCTATTGAGATTAATCGTTTGGTTTCTGAAGAGTTCAATGTGAATAAGGTTTTACGGTAAATTGAAAGATGTAAAAATACGCGCGAAAGTGTACAAATATGCAAAGTCTAGCAGCTATTAATAGTTCAGTAAGTAAAATAAATTTCTGTCTAGGTTCTTCTCCTTCGTCGCGCTCTATAAAAACATAAATTTAAATAAATATCAGCAGTGAGTGTAGCGATTTAGTCGATCGGATCTTAGAACGAAAAAACTTGTTTAAAAATGGAATCGATCAATTTAACTTCTCACTGGCTCACTTATCAGTGTTTATGTAACTCTTTCTCCCATTTCCTCTGCGTGAAACATGCAGCTTGGGAGTTTCGATTCGATAAAAATTTGCGACTCTGAATATCCTTTGATCGTAAATTGAAGCATGAAAATATCATATATGTCGTATTTCGCTCTGAAACTGGATGAAAGAGGGAAATTGACTTGGTTCTTTCGCTGTTCCATTTTTTTCTTTTTTTCTATCTTTCGGCTATAGAATTACTCTGCCTATGGTGAAATTTGTAAAATTTAGTTGAATGTTACTAAGAGATACGCGATTTATCGATGGAAAGAAAGAAGAGAAATATTCACTCGTCGAAAGCTTAGTAGAACAACGTTTACTTCGCAGATGTAGAACATTTATTTCGGTTATCTATCGGTTGTATCGTTATCGACTTGCCAATCATGAAACGCAGACGCCACCGGCCAGTTTATTCAATAATAAATTATCTGACGCGTCGATTGATCACGAACACATGCTGTCCACGAAATTGAATTGTGTTCCAATCTCTGCATTATAATGTTTATATATATGTTTATGTTTATATATATGTTGAGTAAGGATTCGTTTCGTCGTAAATATGGTTTAGTCGTAAAACAGAATTTTTACACTCAACTCGATTCGCGTAATGGAAATCATAAAATTAACAAAGGACAATTGCAGTTAGATTTAAGATTAGGTAAGTGGCGAATAATGGCTCGTATAATTGATTCTTCTCTCCTTCTTTGAGGATATCTTCGCCGTTCTATAGCTTCTTTATTGTTGCAAGTGTGTAACCTTATTTTGTATAAATTAGATCAGTAACGAGGATTTAAGACGAGGATTAATTTAACAATAGCATATGAATTCTTTTCATTGAGATTTTCACACGAGAAACTGATCAGCCTTGTGAAAAATATAAAATTAATATAAAATTCCTCGATTTAATTATTTAAGTATATAATTAATATTCAGCATGCTAAAAAACGAACGATCTATTTTTCCAAATTTGCAATTATCTATCGCAAAGAATTGTAAAAAGTCACAGGCTCCAAGGTAAATTTTCAAAAGCGTTTGTAATTGTTTTCTGTTATTTTTCTCTGTGCTTGAATTTATGAAGGTGATCAGCGTGACTCCTGAGCAAATTAAGCTAACAGAATGAAATACTTTCAGTATACAATTTCAATATTTTAATATATGATTACAGAATTTCAATATTGAAATTTAAATTATTATTTAGTGTTATGCCGTAAATAATATCAATGATACTTATTACGTAAAGTACGAAATACAAATCAACGTATATTATTGAAACTCTAAAATTGAGTAACTATTGCTGTATCAAGAATACTAATTAAGAGTTAATCGCATGGATCTGCCTGAGTCACTAAGGAATTTTACAATAGAAGTTTTTAATCGAACTTCTCTTTCAAGCTGAGTTGACCGTGATTCAATTCACGAATATCGGAGAGGAAAAGTCGTAACAGTCTTACAGTTTCGATTCACTTTCATCTCTTTTCGAGGGGATACTCGCGATTCGCGGCTGCTTCGAGAACTTCCTGCTGGTTCATCCATTGAACCTCATTCTTCGGCGTTCTTTCAATCCCTCGTCTTCCATAGACAAGTCGTAAATCTTTCGAAAACTATTAGCTTGTCCAAGAAGTTTCTTTCGTTTTATGAGGAAATAATATACCCACAACGTTTTTTTGTTTTATATTATTTTGTCGAATTACGTACGATCCAATTTGTTCTGTTGAGATAAATTTCACAGACTTGGTTTTACGTTTGTACGAAGGTGCATCGTTGTAAAAGACACGCTTGCGAAAGAAAGACACTTTCCGGACAACCTAATACTTTCTCTGTTCGTAAAAATTCTGTTCTACGTTTATTTCGTTCTTTCATATTAAAGGAAAGCGATACTGATCGATAAGTTACTTGATACCGTTTAGTATGTGTAACTGGTTAAAGTATAGTACAACTGGTTCTTACGAGTTTCGTAGCATTCAAATATTTAGTGTGTCTCATTAATCGTACTATAAAGGATAAGGTAAAATTTTCTACGTGAAGAAATAAATCGAAAATGTATAATTTTACAATGTACATTTTAAAATGTACAATTTTATCCTACGACGTTCTTCTTTTTGGAGAAGATAGATTTGAAATACTTTACGTCAGAAATTTATAAAGGTTATACGTTTGACAAAACCTGTTGCTTCGCTGAAAATAATACTTGGTAGGATATTCTGTCAGCCAATTTTTTTTAAGAATTTTTACGATTTTGTTGTCTCAGAGTCATAACTTTACAATGCTACAACTATACACAATTGCTTCATTACGATATATGGGATACTTGTATAATCAATTATAATCGTGAAGATAAAGAGTAGTAAATGGTATAATTGAAAAACACGATTTTGTTAATGTAACTTTATCGAATAATGTTAAAAAATGACTAGAAGTGATATTAATAAATACCTTTTAAAAATATCTGAAACGAAGATTAATGGAAATGCAGTATATATATCGAAATAAAAAATATTGAAAAGTCCTCTGAGCTGTCTTGTTATTTTATAAATTTTTATTATAGATACTATACGAATTTCCAGCTATGCGAATAATTTTCTCATTTAATTTAGGAAAAGTTTCATAAACTAAATATATTTCATTACGGTATATTTAACTCTATTTAATTGCATTTACCTATATTTAGCTATGTTTAATATAGAACACCTGCGTCCCATATATAATATAGTTTATATGTAAATATAATACAGCTTCATTGACGGTATCCAAAAATTTTTTTTTTTTTTAGGCACGGATTGGCTTGGTCTTTGATCAGAACGTCGGCTATTATACTCGATAAATTTTCATTATCCCTCGTGTCATCAATTTCGCGGCACGGAAATTCATCGTTGCTCGAACCACGCGAAAAATATCCAGGCCAAAGGAACGAACGAGAGAGAGAGGGGGGGGGGCAGGAGGAAATGGAAGAAGAAAAATGCGAGAGAAATAAAAGGGAGGAGACCGAAAAGAGAGCTGTTCGTATTAGGTCGGTGAGGTACGTATAGACGACTTTGAAGTGGGTACATGAATAAAAAAATATGCCGCTAACACGCGTCGACCTATTTCGGCTTCTTTCTTCTTACTTTCTTGTAACCATGAATATTAAAACGCGTATAGTTCGTGAAATGTTAAGGGCCAGTTATCGAGTAAAAATTTTTAAGGAATTAATCGATACATCGATTCTGTTTTGTCTTTCGCTTTTCTTACGAATTTCAATAACTTTGAAGGAAAGCAATCTTTCGTTTATATTTAAATTTAATTAGAAGCATCGTAATTTAGACAAAAATTATGTTCCATTATGTAATATGGAAAAACGTGTAAAATATTCGAGAAATAGTACTCGATATAATATTATCCAGTGCTATTATCGAGTATTATTTAAATTATATCTATAAAAATATTAATTTGCATATTCAACCTACAGCATAAGCGATATACAAAAGTATTAGAATACAAAAACATTAAGGGATTAATAAACATGAAAGTTTATATTATGAAATAATTCATCTCTTCTAAGTGATGCTTTTAATATGTTATTAATCATGTCAAGTACTGTTTTATTATTATGTTATGAGATGTAAATGGTGGGTGGGAATGACAGGGGATGAATGGGACTATATCATTGAGCAGAACATTTTGATAAGTTACGACAAAAGGTATTTATAACTTCCAGCATTAAGTAATAGTACAGTAATGCACGGGAAAGATAAAATGATGAACATTGTATTTTTCTCATTGTACCTTAGAAGTTTGAACAGTGTTTATGATTTTTTTAAATGACCAATATACGTAATCGACATATACAATTCAAAATTCTTTCTAAAATCTAAATGTAAGCACAAACACTTGCGTCTATCAAAAATGTCAAACTTCTGATGAAGATTCTTTCCACAAGTGAAACACAAGCGAGGAATTGAAACTTTCATTTCACTTTCCAATCCTAAACTTCACTTTTCATTCACTGCCAGAGCAACAAGTTCAGAGGATTCATTCATGCCTCGAAACAGTAGAAAGTAGGGGAAAAAGAGCGGGCATAAAGTGGGACAAAGGACACGTATAAATTAGAATATATTCATTTTGCTACGATTACTGCACAGAAAATAATCGATTCGAACTGACCAGCAGTCTCCTCGTATTTAAATTGCTACAATCAATCAGATCAAATAAAAAAGAATCGGACAAAGCTAAGGAAAGGACCGAAGACGCACAAAAATCAGAATAAATTTTATAATTATTCGATAGACAATGATCGAGCGAAACTCAACGTCGATGGTCTTGCGTATAAATTCAATAAAGGATGGACGGTGCAAATTTATCAACAGTATCCTCGCATAAAAGTTCCTCACCTTTTTGACCAAGTAAGAAACCACGCGAAATGAAGAAAAGAAATTACACACAGAAATAAATTAGAATGATTTCTTGTAACTACATTTAGCGTCACGATGATTTCATAGAAGATATAGTGGATTTAAACTCACCGATGTCACCGAACTCAATGTCTTCACGTTGGAATTCCACCCTTTCGAGCAGGTTGGATGAACACTCGTATGGAGCGCAACTGGTACTGAGCTGTGGCGAAACTAAGGTCCTGGTGCTCCTTCTCCACCACTTGTTCGCTTGCCAGCAGTTTCCAGCTATGTCGAGCACGATGCGCAACCTCGAATATTTATGCAACCCTCCCCACCAGCAGGACGAGCTGTTCGAAACGAAAATTGTTTCAGGACTCGGAAGGTTTTCCCCTTCTCTTCCGACATTCACCTATCCGCGCTTCGGCTCGTTTCCTCCCCAGCCACCGACAAATCTTTTCTCATGCAAATAAACGAACGATTGGTATTTTGAACGCGGAACTCCCGTGGTTGGCTTAGTAGAGTTAAATATGGGAGGGACTTCAGGTTTGTTGACGTCAGGTACGTTCCTTGATGCGTGATGGTAATTTTAGACTGACGCAAATTGTTCTTCTTGGGCTGCTTGTTTTCGCAAATAAACTTTTATGATTGACGAAAGCGCAAAATGAGATTTAGGGGAAGGGGGAGGTCTGTAGAATTTTGAACATAATTGAAAAATGTAGGTATTTCATAATTTTATGGACAGGATGTATATGGAATGGATGTGGATGGTAACTGATGGTACAAGCGGAAAGGGGGTGAAAGAAGTCGAAAATATAGAATAAAAATTTTTTTCTTAATTTTTCCATCGAGACAATGATCTACAGTGAGATCCGTTATAACGAGATAAGATTCAAAGTTGATTTTCTCGAAAACAAAGCCTCGAACGAAAGATTTCTATTCTATATTTTCTTTTTTCGCGTAGAATCACCCCCTTTCCGCTTGTACCACCAGTTACCAACCACCCTGTATATTCGTACGTGAAGCTAGTCTAAAGTCTATTATTATTATAAATACTAAATGTACAGAAAATCGGTTAGGTGTTCGAACTGTAAGACATATCCAAGTAAAATCATATATCTAAAAAGACGAGATTCTATGTTTTTTGTTTCGAGGAAATAGGAATAATTTCTGAATTTCGCCACTGGTAATTAGTGGTACACAAAGTTGGTAAAAACAAATCAAACAGATGTTATATTCAAATACGATTGCTCACGTGCAGCGGATGCCTGGCAGCCGCAGTAGAGCGTGCCTGTCTATGGTCAGACGCGTGCAAACAGGCGGAAACACAAATTAACAGTAACAGCTTAATCTTAAATCTTCCTACACCTTAACACATCGTTACAATTCCACGTATTTGCCCTTTCGAGTTCTCATTTATTCTATTAAAAAGTTTCTTTAAAATTCTGATCACTGAATTAATTGATTATACATAATCTATAAAATTTAATTTTTTTTTTTGTAACCATCAAAAAACACGATGTCTATGTTAAAATAGCGTTAGGCAAAAAACAGTTTCTGCGACCATTATCATCGTTATCATGCGAACACAGTCTCATGGTAATATACCTCTCGCATTTGCATAAAAAGGCATTTTTAATATTTATCTAATATTATAAATATTTATGATGAATTTCTTTTTTTGCAGTAATCTGCTTCAGAAAACCTTACGTTACTTATTTATCAAAAATTCCTGATTTAAAGACGTGGTACTCCGTTACGAATATTCTTCGTTCACTCGACGAAATCCTTACACTTCCAAAATTATAAATCAGAGAATAAAAATATTTCATCTGTCGGAGATGAAAGAACACCGGAGCCTTTGGAACTTTGGATAACCCCGCAACATTGTAACCTAGAGTCTACTATAGCAGTAATTAAACAATTGTAGTTATTTAATCCGATTGTAATTGTTCGAGATTGGTGATAGTGAGCTCTGGCTCGAGGCGACAGTCTGTCGCCCAACGTTGCCGCGGCCAAGGAATGAACGCTTTGTTTAACGAAGGTATGGAGTAATCCTATAGCTCAAAAGCTTAAAATCCTATAGCTTAAAAGAAATATTCGTGGCGACACGTGACAGTAAATATTCCAACGGTTTTTGTCCCGTGGCTCGCCACGCGCAGACCCTATTCCTGGAGTAAGATAATTGCCTGATGTCGATGCGTCTCCACAGTACATGTTCAGCTAGCTCGAGGGCTCGTTATAAATCTTAAGATTTAGTCAACTAAAGTCCATCAAACAGACAAACAATCTTTGTCCCCACTACGGGAAAATAGGGGAGACCAATTTTTCAACGAGCGGCGTCTCCCACTAGCAACTTCCCCTCGAAAACAGCCAGCATCTCTTTCTAACCACCGGTATAGAGATTGACCAATTAGCGGCAACGACAATTTCCCTTACTTTCTGAACGGAGGCTTTTCTCGACGAATCCGATCTCGTGTCCTTAGACACGCCCCAATATAGTTTTCCTCCGTGGTATCATCGGGACGGGAAAGTCATTCTCGCTCGCGATCTCATCGACTAAAGACTAACATCTTCGTGATCAGTGGTTATTTCACGTTTTAACCAGACTTAGACTTTGTGAGTACGTTCTTTTGTCATCCCGTTGGCCGCGGCTACGTTGGGCGACAGACTGTCGCCTCGAGCCAGAGCTCGCTATCACCTATCTCGAACAATTACAATCGGATTGAATAACTATAATTGTTTAATTACTGTTTTAGTAGACTCTAGGTTACGATGTTGCGGGGTTATCCAAAGTTCCAAAGGCTCCGGTGTTCTTTTATCTCCGACAGGTGTTCTTTCATCTCCGACACATCGATTTCCAATCTGTCTTGAATAGATCGATAAAATCGCGAAGGTGAATATTTTTATGGCCCACGAATATAATTCCAATCGAATTGCCTTGAATATTTGATCCGTCAATCGCGTGAAGGTACTTGTAACTCACGCTGGGATGATGCGCGTGAGCGAATTCATCATCACGCGAGATTCCCTCGCAACGCGTTTTCATGTAACGCTATATCCATCGCGTAAACGTGGCCACGTGAACAGGGGAAGGCGGCGAGTGTACGTTAAATATTATGCCGTAGTTGGGTTGGTTAATTGGTCAGAGCAAGCCAGTTAGTTTCATTACGTTATCTCCATCTTCGTGGGTTTCGCACAATGGAGGCCTCTTCCAGTATCGGGGCCACTAGGCCTGCGTGCGTTCTAGAGCCTCTTTATCCGAACGAGACCGATTCTTCGATCGAATTCTATCGTTCTCCATAGTTTCCTGCTTTCTTTTTCGTATTTTTCATATTTCGATGAGACATGGATTTTAGTAAATGAATTTTTTGACGTATTAGTATGACGTATTATGTAAATAATTTGGAATTTCTTATGTAAACTATAACTGGTGCATAAACACGTTGCGTAAACTTGGCTTAATTCCTGGTTTGTGATAATTCATATGTTCTAATTTTACCGATGAAAATTATATCATCCAGAAAATATGACATTCAAACGCTGATTTCAATGACTGCATCTTCCGAGATGACAGACAACCGTCTGTGTAACTTAAGAACATTTTTTTAGATATAGCGCGAGTTTGAGCTAATTCTGACTGCGATCTGAAGCAATTAGTTACACATATCGTAACAAATATTTATTGTTTAATATCCACTATTACACTACACACTGTACGATGCGAACAATCGGATGAATTTCCAACTCAATAGCAGTATTGTTTAATCTTAAAGCTGATACAAACGTATTACACATATCGCTGACGTAGTCGACTGCATATGTGCATAGATGAAGTATTATGACAGAATTACCGATACGTATTATGCGAGGATAGGGAACACCATTGGAAATGTCATTGCATGTTATGAATAACATTATATTGCGACAAAGAAAAGGCATCTATAAGAAATGAGCAGAATTACACAAGCAAAAGTTACATAAATCTCAGATGTATCAAATAAATTCCTTAAAACATGTACGATGAATATATTACGAACACTCTTAAAAAAAGTTCTTTTCAATAAGCTTGAACGCATAATTTTTCGATTCTATTTCCCAGTCCCTCTCATATAACCTCTTTTCCAACATACAACTAAACTACTCAATCTTCCATTTCCTAGCCCGACTTGTAAACTGTTTCCCAGCTTCTCTGCAAGCCTCTCTTCCATCGTATAACCCTCTTCAGTCCTCTTTTTCGATCAGACTTTACTCGAATACAAAAATGCTTATCGTGACAACACATCGTTATACTATTCGCGTGAGAATCAAATTTGATCAAGGATATTTCAAGGACAGTTTCGCGCTTGTCACGCGCAAGTGTTAGATTGTTTTAAATGGCGTGACGCGGATGACACTTCTGTAATTGTTAAAATTGTTGATTCTTGTCTTTGAGATAACTGGCAAAGAATTGTAAAAGATAGCCTATTGTCAAGAGGAATTTCTCAGGAGTTCGATGGTTCGTTAAGAGGTTCAAGTTGTGCGATTTAGTATTGTTAAACACTGTATTGTGCAACTATTTGCACGTTCATAATGTATATTGATAAATCTAAATGGCGTGACGCGAACTATACTAAATGGCGTAATTGCTAAAATTGTTGGTTTTTGCCTTCGCGATAACTTTGAAAGCTTCCGTGAAAGATAGCGTATCGTCGAGGTCCGAAGTTTTTTCAGAAGTTCGCCGGTTTTTTTCAACTCGTATACTTTAGGATTTTTACGCGGCTTTATGCAACTATTTGGACTTTTATAATGTGTATTGATAAATTTAAACGTTGTGACGCGAATGGTATTAAATATTATGATTGTTAAACTTGTTGATTCTTTCCTTTAACATAGCTTTAAAAAGCTTCTATAAAAGCTAGCGTATTGTCAAGGTTTCTCAAAAAATCGGAGTTTTGTTGAAGATTCAAACTGGTTTAGGATTCTAAAACATTGGATATTTCTATTTTGAAACATTTTATAGCCGCGTTTTACGTTTAAGATATACTGAATCTTCATTTATATTACAGATTGTATCATTATGCCGTTATACCTTTAAATTATAAGACCGTATCTTCAAGACTAATTATTAATCATCTTAGAATCTCAGGATTCGATCCTTCGACTTTTAAATTACGTTACGGTATTAAATCATATTACATGGTAATAAATTTTATCAACTTGTTGAAATAGCTTGTACTCTGCGCAAATCAAAATCGTATTATCACTAGATTGATATACAACTAAGTTACTGTATGTCATAGCAACTTTTCAAATCGATCGAAAATCAAAAACGATGCGGTTCGTATCGCGGCAAATAGTATGCCGTGTGTCACAAACATGAAGATCTTGTAGTAGACATTGAAAACTGTGATAAAATATATATTACGATATTTATATATTATTAATATTATAACATTACGAAGATATTCGTTGTTGCAATTTAATTACATTAGGGTTGAGTAAATTAAGCTCATTAAATGTCAGTATAAGAAGAGACAAAATTACATTTTAAATTAAGAACATCGATTTCAAAAATCTCTCGATATTTTTTATTTCTTTTTTTTCCCTCTTAAACATTATAGATCTTTAACTACAGCGCGTTGCAATGTAATATACTCGCGTTTAATAATTTTGCAGAACGATATCCTACGAATATTAAACCTTAATCGTTTCCTAGAATTAATTCAAATAAATCCAGGAAATCCCTCAGAGCCATTGATAATTGTCTTACCTAGTAGTAAGTACTTTAATTACGAAACATTACATTACATCGACGACTGTTAATGTGTTAACTGAATTATCGTTTATAGACTAGTAAATTAAGTCACCCTACATAGAAATACAAAATTAGATTTTACGTTGGAAGCATTGATTTTGGAATCTGTACTGGTCGATCTTATAATTCTACACCTGTACGAAATTCTGGCAACACTATATCAGAGAACGGAATGGCATACTCATGGGAATAAGGAAAAATACAGTTTAAATTATTAATATAAGAACTACTTCAAGTAAATTCAGATTTGCTTCTGAATAATCATGGTTCTCCCATGCTGAAAAATGATCGAGCAATATGAATAATAAAGAACCATTTCTTAGAATTAAATGAGTTTCTATATTTCATTTTCCTAATATAAAATTTTACCAAATACCGAAATTAATACACTTGGACCTAATTAACTAGTATGATATAATAAATACAATGTTATACTAAATAAATATATTAATAATTACAATGCTAAGTGTATTTCGAAATTATTTCTTATTCCCTTTAACAAAATCCTTGCACCTATCATATTTTTGCAACAGCCTGTATATACAAGGTGTCTCGTCTTGATCGAGCCAGGCAAATATCTCTTAAACCGTATATTATTCGAAAAAAGTGTTTCTTCGAAAAATAAATAGCTTCGAGATCTCAAGGTGACCTTCGTTTATTCAAATGGATTTCTACATACATTTTTTTCATACGCTATTCGATGGATTTTTTAATTCCCTACAAACCAGTATTAGGGTACTTCAATGGAAAAATAATTAGTTCAAAAGGTATTCCAGCTTCAACCTTGTAAAACTTATCGCATGAAAGACAAGGAAAGATAACACAGCGCACTTACGTTTATATATTTCTTGTCCTCCACACGCTCAATTTTAATGAAATTAACAATGAGATATCTTTTAAGCTAAGAATTTTCAGATACAACTACCTTGATACTTTTCCGTAGAGAACTAAAAAGTGCATCGGATGGTGTATGAAAGATAAAACGTATAATTCAATTGGAAGAAACAACGGTTATCTTAGAATCTCGTAAACGCTTCCACTTAGACAAATCCAATTGAACGTCGTAAGATGGGCCAATTGAAACCGTACAATTTTATTGTACGCTCTTTCTCGAATTACGTATAGTTTAGGATATATGTTTGCGTGGAACGATCAAAATGAGACACCATGTACATTAATACATTCCACATTCATTATCGCGAAATTGCGTTTCCCTTTGACTTTTTCGAGTTTCCGGGACGCGACAGCACGTTCCATTCAACCGCAATTCGCGTACTCGCTTACAATTAGTCAGGGTCGCGATACTCGCGAGTTCCACTCGCGCGATTAGTCATAATGGCTATTATTTTATTGTGTAACAGCTTTTTCCCTCGTTGCTTGCCAATCGAATTGCCTGTTACCGAGAGGCACTACTCGACACGCCCGCGTCTTTAAACGTTAAATACCTTGAATATTAATGTCAGCGACGTCTGATATAGTGCATTTTACCGATGATGAAATCCACTCGATCACTAGGGAAAAACACGGCGTAACGAGGGTGTGTGTACACGAAACGTGGATCATTTGCTCCGCACGATCGATCATGCTAATGTAACGAATATAACAAATCGTTACGATAGCTTCTACTCTTGGAAGAAAGAATAGAAATACCAGCAGACACTGGGAAAATGACAAATGTACAATCATTTCCAAGTAATCCGCATGTCTTGAAAACATTGACATTCTTTGTTTAAATAAAGCATGTAGGAGTCAATCTGACAAGCTGAACTGATCGATTTCGATGTTTCAAAAGTTTTTAATTTTACGTATCAAAATACGTAGATAGGGTTCATTTCGCAGAAACGGAACGATTAATTAACCTCGATAGAATTGGTCAGTTTTATTTCTATATCGTAGTTACTTTTTGTTTTATTACGCAAGAATAAAACAGTTATGTTAATCGTTTTGTTACCAAATACGTTAACTCTACGCTGAAATTTTATAAGACTTTACTCGAGTATAAATAGCCTTTTTATTACGAAAACATTTGTATGGGAATGTAGATGCCGAAAAATGTCAGCTCGAAAATACAGAGGAAAGATTTATATATAAAATTCAGCATAAACCGGAAACGTCACTTCAAGATGCGTAAATGTGGCAATGTATCTTTCATCAAGATAGAAAAAGAGACGTCGAAATTATTAATAGACTAAATTAAGATAAATCTGTTGAATGGTTTAATCGAGACACAATGGAATACACAATAGAATTCTTACAGAAATACATAATAACAGAGTAGTGATACATCAACAGCTGTCATCAATCTCAGGTGTGCCTTATTACGTTGACCCTGGCCACGGATTAGCTAACACCTTGATGGTGACGTTATTAATCGATGTGGTTTTTACTTTCTGAATGATATACAGCATTATGTGACGTTTCCTATTTCAGCAGATTGACTTTCAACTGTAGAAAGAGAAAGGGAGAAAATGGGGAGTCATAAATTCTCGTATCATTAATAGAAGTCTAAATATCACGTGATAAGTTTTATATTAATTTCACATTTTATATCTCGGAAATATAAATGTCACAAAATCACACGAAACAAAAATGTTGTCAACGCAGACCCAAAACGTAAAATATTCGGCTTATCTTTTCAATTTAGTTTCCATCAAAGATAGATTACGGATTTTTATGCAAATTCATATCTTTACGAATATAACTGAAGGAATGGGACCTCGATGGATAATCATTTTTTCGATAGATATTATAACGAGTACTATAGTTCGAATTTATTCATATATTTTTGCTTATGTTTCGCGTTTAAGTCTCCCATAAGTGCATAAAAAGTTGCATACTAGTCAAAAATTGAATGGTCACACATTTTGGTCAAACTTGAGTTAAAAGTAAAATATGGTTCTACAATGTTTGTAAATTATTGCAGATATTGCAATCAAAAGGCGATTTAATATTAAACACAAGAAGCACATTAGGTGCTCGAAACTTGTGGCACAGCGTAGCTTAAAAACCCCTTTATCTCGACATGCGCTAAATGTGTTTCAGATCTTTACTCTCGGTTTCCATTCGATTAAAAACGTAGAATGAGAAACAAAACTCCAGAGAGTACAAACGTCCCTTCCATAGGATTCCACAGGAATCACCCCCATTCAACATACATAACATCCGTACGTACATCGATAAAAGTCCAGTATTTCTTTCCGATCGGAGAAAGCAAGCCATTCTCATGAGACTTAAAATTCGACATACTAAACTGACACACTCTCATAACTTTATCCTATTTGTAGATGATAATCTTCTTAATCGTAGCAACGTTAATGCATGAAAAGTAAATTAAATTAAGAAATAAATTCGCTCTGCCAAACGAGATGCAGCATGTCTAAATCAGAAGCATTGAAGATCTTCTTTATCTTCTCAAAGATATTAATCTGTATCAGCAATTATGATATCGTAAGCTACCTGCTTAATTCTAACATACGCTGTATCGTAATATAGATACCGTTGTTTGAGTTTCTAACTTGCCTCATTGCATTCTACGCTTTGCTCTTTGTTACGTATTTTATTAATCGCGGTAGCTGCCTAATCCCGGACCATAAAAATCATGAAAACGATAAAGAAATAAATAAATAAGGAAGAACAGAGCATCGACTATTAGTAAAACCTACTCGACGATAGAAGCGCCTTTTCTTCGTTTCGCGGTGCCGCGAAAACGAAAGAAAAACCGCGGCCAACAGAGCGAAGGTAAAGAATCGGAAGCCGGCGGCAGAATTAAGAGGAACGTCGTTGGCTGTTTACAGTGAATACCGGTCGCGATAAATCCAGCCTCCGGTACACTCGAAATTGCTTTTCGAGGGTCGCCTTGTAGCGGATGCAATTAAACAGGATCACTGTACGCTCGTAATAAAATCTCCAAGTTCCAGTGCGCTTCCGGGATGAAAGAATCGGCTGCCTCCGCGGTGCGACGTTATTCCCGGCCGTGCAAAAAGTTCCCTTGAAAGCGCGCACTCCTCGTAACGAGCTTTTGCTAATTTTTTTAATTAATTCAAGATCGAATAGGTATCGATTAGAATCGCGATCCACATTTACGCGTTTCGATGAAATACGAATTATTAACACGAAAACTCTTTCGTATTGGGTTTGAATAATATATAACGAGGTTTGAAACGAGCAGAATGTTTAATTGAAAAATTTAACTTACATTTTTACGAAGCGTCAAGACATTGTGAGATATATTTCGAAGGATTATATTTTGCTCAAATGTTTGCATTGATTTGCACAAATTATGCAGCTATATTGTTACAATATGGAACGTATTATAATGAAACGTATATTGTTACAATAATGTAAGGTAAAACCAATCCATAAATTACACTAATGAAATTTCATATTGAATATGTACGATATTGTAACTATACAAATTAATGAACAGTTTAACAGTTTAATTAATGAACATGATAAACAATTTAATAAATCACAACTGAAGACCTTAGTAAAATAGACGTGTAAGTGCAGTTATTCAAGAAGATGATAAAAACGCTCATACAATTCCAGTTTTAATAGCATGAAAGTATAACTGCACTTACACATTTCAGAAATATTAATTATCCTAGTACTATTGCTCTTTTAATATAACGTTTTTGAACACGTAACATTAAAATCACGAAATCTATCATGATGGATCTGCCACATTATGTTCAGTTATGTTTCCTGTACTTCTCACGGAAATTACTTAACGAAATAAGGTTCGACTACGTCTAAATTTAATCTTAATTCTTTTATTTTTTTAAATTTGCTAAAAATCTCGTGTTATTTTTAGCTCATTAGAAAGGTTTCGTATTATATTCGTATATTTATAAAAATTGGTGGGAGGATTTTAATTAACGATAGCCTGCGTCCATCGAGGCAAGTGGAATTAAATTTGATCTTGTAATGAAAGTTAACGACTCAACGACAACGACACTTATACTCACCAGTCTCCACCAAAATATGCAAACTACCCCTATGAGAGGTATTTTTCTTTTCTTTTGATAAAAATAAAACTGTATAATAAGCGATAAGAACTTTGCAAGTATAATCACATAAAATCAAGCGGCGTTAGGTAAAACTTTTATAAACTTGTTATGAATATCGTAACTTTGATCTTCAAAATATAGTAAATTATACCATCAACCCTTAACGCATACCAAGATAGGACAAGAGATGTCTTCTTATCAAGAAGGCTATTAACATTCTCGAAAAACTGTACGATCTTTTTAATAGTTCCATCGATTAGCATTAATATATTCTTTTTTAGAAAAATATTATACAATATCGCGAAACATTTCACTCGAAGGATTTTATTAAAGTAAAAAGTACGTCAAAATAAAATTACGCGCTGACCAGAAATTATTAACAGTCACTGTGTACGCTATCATTTCGTAAAAGCGCGTTATAATTAAATTTTATTAAAAGGATAATACCGTTAAACAGCTTCGAGGCAAATACTAAAAGTATCGGATAAGCGTTTTTTCATCCAGCAAAAATTCAACAAGAACGTACTGTAAAATGGTAAGAAACTTCTAAAATTCTTTAATACGTCAAGAAGTTGGCGTTCGAGTCTAAAGTGGAGATAAAAAAATGCTTGTTTTCACCGAAAAGGCGAAAGCTCAAGAGATCGTTTTAAGCGTCTTAAGAAAATTATAGCCCGTAAGCATGGAACGTTGAAAAAGTAAATTCGAAGAACAGAATATTATTTGGAGATTGTTTTATTGGGCATGCGCATAAAGGAGCGCAACCACCTCTCTATGAACGCTTTCTACATACGAAACGGTTGTGTGCTGAACAAACATCGGACCAATCTCGGTTCACTTCTTCCCTCGCGGCCTGCTTTCACGAATCTCCATCCCTGAAACCATCCTTTCATCCCTCGTGGTCGTGGGTTTTTCGACGCTTCTCTCGTGCGATTGAAAGTAAAGGGAGAGAAAAGAATTAGAGCGATGTTCATCGATTAGGGACGAAGGGTGAGAAAGCATACAACAGTGAAATAGCAAACAGAGAACTTTTTAGGCCTTTAGGCTTTTAATCATTTTTGATAACGTTAGAATCCCAAGGAGAAGTGTAACTGGAAGTCCGCTTTACTGCGGAAGGCAGAATTATGAAATGTAAATAAATAAATAAAGTAACTTTAGAATCTTCAATTTTTAATGATTTAAAAATCTCTGATTTTTAATAATTTTAGGATCTTTAAGAGAAGATTAATCTTAATAATTTTGGAATCTCTGGACAATTTTCATAATTTCATTGATCGATTAAAATGATTTTTGATTCCAAAAATTAAAGTTTCGCGTGAAATTTATTTTTATCAATATCCATAGTTTTTAACAACAAAACACGAGATTCAGTATAAAATAATTTTTTTACCATCGCGCCGGTGTGAAATTTTAAGCATGGACACTGTGTACCTGGAAAATAAGTCGAATACAGAACGTAAAAACGCGTAAAATAGGTTTGAAGTAGAAAAAATGAGGTTTGTAGAATTGTAAAGTGCTGTACCGAGCAGGATTTTTTATTCAAACGAAGTACTTTGTGGTCGAAAGTTTTACGGATTCTAAAGCGATGAGAGCAACAGGTCCCCTACTAAATGTTTCATATTTTTAACTAATTGTTAAGAATTTCAAACGGATGAGATAACCTCGTTAAAGACCGTAGAGAATTTTAAAGTTTGTCGTTTTGTATATAAAATCTGGTTATAGACGGTCTCTACTGATACCATCTTTCGGTTTAAATCTTCTTCTTTGCAAATCAATTAAAAATTCTTTCAAATAAAAACTATTTATACTTATGTAAATTATTATGAATTTATAAATATATTTAAATTTGTTGTGGCCAGACACGAAGGCCTAATGTAAAATAAACTGCCTTGCATAACTTACGTGTAATAACAGCTGGACAAATCTTTAATTCTGTGGTTGACGAGGAAAAAAACAAAAAATGTTTATCACGGAAAACGTATAAATATAAACTCGTTGATTCGATAAACGCAACAACGATGAGCCTTTGCGTCATTCTTATGCCAATACTATTGATCGAACTGAAAGAAGCTTTCAACACGTTGAATGCTAGCTTTACAGGGATTACCCGTGGCGCCATAATGAATTTTTTTATTATGCGATAAATGTAACGGTGAAATATTATAGGTCTATATTTCATGTATAAATAAATTTATTTTTATATGTTTTATACTGTATTAATTTCGTCACGCCGTTGTAGTAACGATGGTGATAATGAACAATCGACATTTGTTCAAATTTTTTGATTTTATTTTTACCAATCTTGGTACTCCGGTTACCGGTGACCTTCATGGCGGCACCGACAAGTTGAGTGTCGGTGACCGATGACCCCCGTGGCATGTGACATGCTAAAATGAACGCGGTTCCGATCAGTCCTTGAAAAACTGCGTGATTCTCGTTTACAATAACATCATGACAGAAAAGTAATTTCAGATATAAAATATCTCAAGTTTTACAGTTTAGGTGTTAGATGCTGTGAAAAATTGAAATAGAATAAAATTATCTAAAATATAATAACATAAGTCCAAACGAAACGTTTATGAGTCATTCGCGATTCGATGACGTTAACTAAGCATTACATGCTATTTCCAATGAAATTAAGACAAAGTACTGTATAATTAATTTTATCGTAAATTATGTATCCCATGAAACAATGGAACGAACTGTGAAACGCGAAAACTGGAAAATTTCAATCTTCTCCTTCCATCGTTTTTGAAAGCAGCAAAATCGTAATTCAGAATGGAAACATTGTAAACACGATATTATGTTCATAGAATTATCAATTCGAGTAGGTACATGATTTATTGTAACGTAAAACCGGACACTAACGATGATCGAGCATAATTCCCTTTCGCATAATTACTCGAGTTCTCTAATAAACGTTCACTAAATCAACCAAGGTTGCTCGTTCGATTGAAACGAAAAACCATTCGAATAAATAGTCTGAACGTTTAAAAAGCGGATCGAGAGGCAAGTTATATCAAGGTTTCCACGAAAAGAACCTACAAACGTCGCTAATAATCGCTGAGAACGAATCACCAACCAAAGCTAACGCGTTTGCCGATCGTGTTACGATAATGACGCGCTACGTCAAACCATTTCGATCTTAGATTTAAGCGAAGTTTTTTCTTCCTCATCTTACATTCATCTATCGGTATATTGATTCTGGATAATGGAAAAAGTCACGGAACTGCGACCAATAGAAACTTGTTAACACGTTGCGAGAATTCTTTTTGTTCTTTCCTCCTATTAGAAGTGGATCAGCGAGTATTGATCGATGAAATAAAGTAATAGATGCAGATGGAGTTTCACTGAAAGATCGTATAACACTGTCGTCTAGTTGATACTTCCATGGACCCAGTTTCGATGGATATACTTTGACGTAAAACGCGACTAATTACTTCCATCGAACCACGTTTACCGTATCGTGCAACTATTTCCCTGGAACTGTTCCATTTATCGCCGGTACTCGTTAAGGAAACACTTCCTGTCCTTGGCTAACCCGGTCGTAGAATGCCTCCTGAATGCTCCGTGATATTTTCAGAAATTCTAGGGAATTTGAGGTCACTTGTAATCGTTGTTCGTGACGTTACACGTCTAATACGTGATTCTTGTTTAGACACGGATTGATATAATGCAGCGATTTTCAATTTTTGTTCAACCTACCGCGCGTCTAAACTAATTATCCAGCAAAATTCTGCTAAAATTCTATTGAAATTCTGGTACGTTAAAAAATATATTATATTTGATTTAACATATGCCATATGCTGTATAGCTATCGTTATGTTTATTTTCTTGAACGCGTTCAATTTTTATATATTTTGCTTTAAAAGATAGATTGAGATGTACGAGGTAATGTTTATTCTTTGTAATGTGTTATTTTGTATTGGCACTGTTGGAGGAAAACACTCCACTCTTCCAGGAAAATTCTACGTCTGCTCTACTGTTTAGTTTTCCTGATTTTCGAACCTATTAAGCATTATCTATTACTAAATTAATTTGAAGGGCCTTCCAGACCAATAGCCTTTTCTGGAATATGCCTTGTGTAGATGGTGCAGCGAGATGTAAACAAACTGGATTTTTGGAATTATAAATACCATAGGCCCATGGCTTCGGGGCTCTATTGTAATGTCACGCTGTCAGCGTGCAGATCTGGATTAGCATACACTGAACTTATACCGTTATACTCGAATATATTTCTGTTACACATTAACAGAATACAGATAACCCCAACAGGTACAATTTTTCTCCAACGATGTTATTTAAATGGTTCATGTTGTTGACAATTTTTTAATCCGTGAAATTCCTGTTTTAACCATTTTAAAAGATTCAATTTATTTTACCTAGTTGGTCACCGATAACCACCGTGGCAACTAACGTGTTAACGGCGTGAAAAATTAAATTAAAGCAGAATCGTGAAAACACTGTAAATTCCCACCGATAAAAATTCAAAAATAAATGTACCAAACAAGTATCGGTCTTTTAAAATCAACGTCTAAAATACATGTACAAATCTCAAAAAGTAGTTTCCACGATTTTCTCCAGGAACTAATAGAAACAGCATCACTACTTCCCTTACAAAATCCAATCGATTCGAAACTCGTCAACTTTCAAAATCCACCTTAGATTCCCTTGGAAAACAAAAGCAAAAAAAAAAATCATTTGTTTGAAGCAATTCAGCAAGGTTAGCCTGCGAAGGGAAACTCAAGATAAAGTGTTTCTCCCTAGTGGGAAGGTAAATTGTGACGACGGGCCTCCGGCCGCGTTAACGATGACACGTTCACATTTCCGGCACGCAACGTTTGCCTCTCACCTGATTACAACACTTCATCGTTCATCTTTGTTGATGTCTCCAGAAAAATTTTTAATCGATTAATATTATTATTATTGTTGTTATTATTATTGTTGTTGTTATTATTATTATTGTTGTTATTATTATTATTGTTGTCGTTGTTGTTGTCGTTGTTGTCGTTGTTGTCGTTGTTGCCGTTGTTGCCGTTGTTGCCGTTGTTGCCGTTGTTGCCGTTGTTGCCGTTGTTGCCGTTGTTGTCGTTGTTACTAGTATTGATATAATTTTGTAACGTCTCATGGAGAATCTTTTCGAGTGCCATGAAACATTACAGACGATGCACAGGACCCGAGCCTAAGATTTGTAGCCTTGATAACCGGCCTCATGAATTATTGATGAGACATTTGAATTCATTTGAATGGCACGGCACGAAATCGCGAAGAAATCTCCGAGTATCGACGAGAGGATATCATCGCCTGACCTATCGTCATCCTCGTGCGATTCGTGAACCTGCATCTCATTTTTCTCTGCTTCTTTATGCCAGTTAATGCCACTAAAACTGCCGCGTGATCGATTCTCTGCTAATTTTGGGGAAGAGTTTGCTTTTTCTTTGACTTTGGTCTTCGCTGAACTTGTTAGCGAATCTGTTTCGCTTTTAGTGGGCGTAAGAAATAATTTAAGTATGGAATTATTTGAATAATCCTTCAGTTGGGTATTATTTTAATAATTCTTCAGATAAGATTATTTTAATGATTTTTTCAAGGGTTGGAATAATTTCAATAGTTTCGCAAAAGACATTTTTCTATTTTAAGATCGTTGAACGTTATATAGAATATTTTATACGATCGCTGGCGATTTCTGAACTTGCACGCTATTTCCTTCTTCTTCTTTCTCTCGCGCATTACATCATTGGAACTTTCGTGAGAGCGATTCCTCGCTATATGTTGACTCGTGTGTAACTTTTTCTTTATTCTTTCTAAACTTCGTTATTGAATCTTTTCCTGTCTTAATGAATATAAGAAGGAAGTTAAGTAATGTCAATAGAATTCTTGTACGAGAGATACCAATACATCCTGTTATTAGACTTTCATTATTTAGAAGAATGAAAAAAGAAAAAAATAATGTTAACTCAGAAAGAAGATATATCGATGTCTCAAGTCGTGTCATGTGCGATGATTCGAGAAATGAACAAATGTTATATAAATTACTTGAGCTAAGGAGGGCTGTATAATTCCAAAGATATTAAAAATCGTGATTTTCCTCAAACCGCCCTGCAATTATTATTTCACTTAAAAGCTAATTAAATTATACACGATAGTTATTACTAATACACGCGATCGCTCATGGTAATTATATCTTTTAAGTTACGACGAGATAAAAAATTGCTTCAACCTGATAGACTCTATTTAACCATTCGCAAGTTAATTAAAATATTTCCGCCAGGACTTGTTTACAATATCGATTGCAATAATTCCCCATGATCATGAAAAGGAAAAATCGCGTCTCTGTCTCTCCTCCTGTTCCACGTGCGCGATCGTTTTCTTCACGACGTACCTGGAAAAAATCGTCGATACTACAAATAACTGATTTTTTTCCTCTTTCGTGTAATATCAATCCATGAGCCAGCTGAGCGTATCCAACTCGATATTTCCAAGGATACCTGGCTGAAAACGCATAGCAGTAGGGAATAAATGGAATTACAGTTATCGAAAATCGTAGAAAACAAGCCCGAAGAGCTATCTGACGTCCATCGGTGGAACCCACCGAGGAACGGTCGACAAACTTCGGAAATGTGATCAGTCGAAGCTTGCTTGATCAACAATAAGGGACAGGGCATGTCCTGAAAATTGATCATGGACGAAGGGGAAATAATTAATGTACAATATATCCAGTCCATATACAATGTATTAAAATTACATACGTCATGATTAACGTCTAACTGTTAAAAATGTGATGGCAATATGGGGAAATATTTTTCGTAATTGACAGAAAAGCTTTAACCATTTAATCATTGTTTATATAGATTTCATAAAAAATTCAAATGTTCTATAATTAAGTAAATAAATTGCGATTAATACACGTTTAACATGATATCAACGTACATTTCGATCGAATAAAAGCAAACTTAATTTTACTAGCTAAAAATGTGCTTAAGGTAAAGTTAGTCCTACTAAAAGTTAGTCACAGATTAAGATCATCGAATTTTATTGCATTCTAAATCACCTTATTTTGACGATTCGATATGCGTACGAAGAAACATGAATATAAACATACATACAAAGAGACATATGCTTATGTGCATGCATGTATGTACGTGTAAGTACCGTACATGTATGCACGTGTACCGTTCAACGGTACAGTCACCTGTTTTTATGCCGCAGATACAAGTAATTAACACCGTATGAGTTGTTATTCGCCTTCAAGACAGATTAATTACAATGCAACTTGTTCAGAACAATTTGAAGCAGTTATAGAATGTTGACATTTCGACCACACATGCACGCTGCTATACAAGGAATTGCTTCATACGCGAGGAATTGCACTGTCCTCCTCGCGCGCACGGCTTCTCCGAATCTCTTTCATCCACAATAAATTATTTCCTTTTACAAACAAACCATCCATTTTAAAATCGTATTTAGCGTCGATGAAATTTTAATTACTCGCCGTGAAAACGTCGCGATTGTTTTCGACACCCCTCTTTGCCGGGACAAGAAACGATACAATCAAGAATTCCTTCGTATACGGAAAAGAGGGTCATACGCGCACGCCATAGCTGTACATTTCTACGTCTTCCCTTTTTTACCGACGACTCACGTAATTGTTGCGTTCTAACGTTCTAAAATTGGACCAATCAACGATCCTTTAATTACTCGTCACGGAGACTTGGCAATTGTCTTCGACACGTGACTTTGCCAGGACAAAAATTATTCCATCAGAAATTCCAGATTCTACGGATAAGAAGGACACGCGTAAGAACGTCGTTTCCGTCATCCTGGTAACTAATTACTGATTCTACCTTGTTCGTTAATTGCACGATTTCTCGAGATTTTCGAGAAAAAAAGAAGAAGAAAGAAAGGAACAAGAAGTAAAGGAAAACGATTCATACGCATACTACATAAAACTGATCGAATCATTTGAAAAATCCAAGCTGGCTCGAGGGGATTTTTTATCGAGAACGCCGGTGTAGTATCAACGTAGCGTCGCAGTAACGCAACGTTCAGCCATGCGACAGAAAAATGTATCACCATGAACACGAGCTTCTTTGCGTTTATCGACGAGATTCGTCTGACTGGCATTGAAGATGATCGATACAACTCAATTACGGACCGAAGATACCTTCGCTTATTATTACTACTCTTGCTTGTTATTACTTCTTACTTCGTAGCAAACGTTTCCTGAATTTGTTTCGCAATTATCAAGTTACCATCGCAGTACGGTGTGCGATGGACAAAAATAGAAATAGTCGTTTTGATCTCATTACGCCGATATGATATCGTCAGCGCGTAAGTAAGTAATATTATAATTGTAAACAATAATCGTCCGCGGAAGCAATGGAGGATTGGTAAAAAGGGAGGATTAGTAAAATCGTTAGCACATCAAAGTCTAATCACTTGAAAATTAGCTCGTTCACTGTACGTTCTTGTTTGTTAGCTCTTGTTAAATAGCGTTTGTTACGACTTAAATATGAAGAATTTGAGCAAAGATACGTGCAATTTTAATTTCTAATTAGAAAATTTCTTCCCCCCTTCAAAGAGCAATTTGAAAAATATCGTTCAAACCACCTTACATTAATTTTGATCGTTCTGTGTCAAGAAGGTATCGTATCACAAAGTTACATGCTATATAACTTTCGTTACAAACTGCTACATTCGATGTTCATTATTTTTTTAGTTGGATCTTTAGTTAAAATTAAAGTTACACGAAAAGTCTGTTCTTCGCCGAATGTCAGCGCAATATCTGAAGGCACGGAAGGGAAGATAAATGATTTCTGCATGACGCTCACGATAAAGTGGTAGGATTTATTTACTTAAGCAACACTTCTCACACTGATGTGTGGTGATAAACAAAAAAGCAAATATTCAAAATGTTTCGAGTCAGGGAGATACCAACAAAAATTTTATAAACAGGCTTTTACTCGTCAGATCTCCTGATATCAAGCTGCAGAGAGACTGCACGTTATATGCGTCTTTTATCTTCGTCGCGAGTGCTCGCCCAAATGCCGTACTGCGATGACATGGCGAATTTTTTTCTCGTTTAACATGTTCAAGTCGGGAGGATTTCTACGATTCCTGCTTTCCGCTCAGGAGAAAAAAAGAAAAAGGTGGAAACAATTTTCTCGCTTGATTTTTATTTCACAAATATTAATTCGTTATTGTTGAGAAGTATTGAAAAAAAAGTAAATAAATGATGTTGATACGTGCATCGATTTCGCACTGAAACGTGTTAATTTGTCAGTACATATATATTTACTGCTGAAGTTTATTTGTTTTTATATCTTCATAAATATAATTGAAAAACAATATCACAAATTATTTACAAATGTCAATGATCGCGTGGGAAAAACAGAACGTTCGTGATAAAATTGTCACCTGGTAGACCAAATGTATATTCTAGAATTATGGACATTTTTATGAATATGGAATATTTAGCAAAGCGCGAAGATAAATGTTTATCAATGGCAGATAACGCGAGAATAATCCGGGAATAATATGTTAAGAGAGAACACAATACAATTATTGTTCGAGTGGAGTATTTCATTTTATAGTTTCCAGAAGATTGATTTTCTCGGACAGGTGTTCGCGTTCGAATAAAAAATCCAGCAAATGGAGGTCGAAAATAGTATTTCTTACGCCATGGTGAAGGAATCGGTCAAATCAACTGATGGTATTATAATATATATCGTATCTACATTTCTAACGTGTTGCTAACGATGTTCTGGTGTTCTATCGTTCATATCTTTAATTCATGTTTATAACGCTATGAACACTGATCGTTTATATGATAATATCCTAGAAACTGAAACGGAATTATCTTTCTAAGAGACGTAGTTCCTTCCGTCGATTTTATTTATAAATTAGTAATACTGACTAATCAAGATTATGGGAAATATTGCGATTGATTTAAGAACAATATAAGAGAATTGTAGTTTGTATAACATAGGCCATGAAAAGCAACAGGAGATTATGAAACTTGTCTTTAAGGGAGGAAAGTTTCACTTTGTTAAAATGCCATTCTTCAAAGTATGATTTTACTCGACGAATGAAAGAATAATGGTAAATTAGATAATATAGATTTAGAATAATTGAATAAAAGCTGTGTGGCATTTTATATTCTCCAAATAAACGAGAACAGAATTATAAAATAGAAAGGAATAAAAAGAATAGAGAGTCGGATCCAGGAAAAGTACTACAAATAAAATTAGGGTAGAGAAGTATCAAAATTAATGCAAGAGTGTATTAAAATTTTATCAAAGTAGGATATATTTTCCCCAAAGGGAAGCAACATACCTCCGAGCGATTTGATTAAGAAGCCACTAACCAAAGTTCTTTCAACGAAAAGGTGGTGAACATCAAAGGAAAAGTTGGCAAAAACATGATGGCAGTTTCCGGTAAAGCACAATCTCGCAAGATCATTTTTTCGTCACGCACTAGCCCTTTCGTCGAACCCATTAGACTCCCTGTGGCCATGGAGCTAAATGGAAGGTCGAATTATAGAAAAAAAGGTCTCGGTTCCTTGTCGGAAATCGAAGAAAAATATACTGTAACTCGATCGAAAAAAAAAGGAATGTACTTGCTAGAAAATACAAGAGACATGTTTAAAAGAAAATTGCAATTTTCAAATATTTTCCTTTATAAACTGTTGGTACTTTTTTACAGGATTGAAACGATCGATAGGGAAACTGTGTCAATTTGGTGCATAATTTATAAACGATAAAACGGAAGTATCAAGGATATATCGATTCAAGAACTCTGTCTCTTCCTATTATTTCTCTGACGTAGAGAGATGTCCTTAATTAAAATATTCCAAGTCGAACGATTCTGCGCATTGCTTCGTAAATGGACAATATTTATCATTTTTAACGTGCACGCTGCAATGACTTGAAAAGGGAGTTCTGAGCTCTGTTTGCTCTTAACGGTGTATTAATATTCGATTGAAATGAGAATCTAGAAACAAAGGGAGAGAATATTTTTATCGCAATAAATGTAACGATAAACGAAAGGACACGCGTGCATGTGAGAGGAAAGAAAATGGATGAAAGCGTGCTTCAAAGAAACGATAAATCCCCTTGAAAACAAAGCCGATACGGATAAACTAAAAAGTTTTTTGAAAAATTCTATTAATGAAAAGGTCATAATGAATATATAAATATACATAAGTGGCAAGTGTATTCTCCAGTCAAATAATTATTAAAATTGTTAAAATTGTTAGAAATTGAAACAAAGTTCTTTAAAGCCATTATAATTACCAACTTACACGTAATTTATATTTAAAAAATTAAAACTTCCAATATAATTAACTTGTTTCGACCTTTTGCCTTACACGATTTTTTTCTTTTTTCTAAAAACATTCCACGGTCGGCGCATCAAACATAAAAAGAAGATTAAAAAGGAAACACCAAACAGATTTCACAAAGGACGTAACCTAACATACAAACACTCACCACCCTAAAGAAATAAATCAATCAAATTCGAAGATGGTATCCCACTGGTGGTAGCCATCCACATGCTATATTGCTATATCACTAAACTATAATATTTTACCAAATGTCCTACTGGACAAATTGTAAGATATAAATAAATAAATAATAGAAAAAAAAACATTCCGATTGTTCCCTATTTAGATGATTGAACTATTTAACCATAAGCTATACACGCAATACTGTATAGTTACTAAACAATATAACTAAAGTGTAATTAAAGGAAGCATAGCTAGCAAAATGGCGTTAAATGAAAGTGGCCGTTAAAAAGCAAAAGATACAGAGCGCGAGATAAGTAAAACAACCTAAGGTTTATTACACATCTCGAAATGGAAAAAGTCTGTTGAAAAAATTGTTTAATCAGCTAGTTAAGTAAGAGTTAAGTAAGGAAGTTACTTAAGAAAATGATATACCTGCCAAGTAGGACCGAAGCGAAATTGAAGGACGATTAGATAACATTTAACCGTGTCTTTTCGTCGAACTCGTTCAAGATCGTTTACGCCGGTGAACTTGAACTTAAATGTGTATTCGTAAAAAGCGAATGGAACCAGGCAGCCAGGATGGCCTTGCTTGCGGTAGTTTCATCCATTCATGGGAGTCACTTCTCTCGTCTTTATATAAAGAAACGATCGTACAAATTGCTTTTCGGCTCTTACCTTGATATACAGTTAACCGTCTCGCATCTAAACCTTCGAAATTGCACGTTTCTTCGCTCCATCCTGGAGAACACGACGTTGAAATAATTCTATGAAAATTTGTCAATACTTTTCGAGTCAAGGAAATCGCTAATATCTTGAAATTTAACAATTCAGAAAGACGAACAAAGAGAAGAAAATTATAAAGTTACTTCGAAAGAGGGAAAGTTACCATTTTTCTATTAATTTACAATTTCTCTCAAGTCACAGTTTTTAGCGTGAGCTCGCGAACCAAAGAGAAATTGTAAATTATCGATTTACGAAAGTCAAGATATTTTATATTTCCCAAATAAGCAAACTCGATATCGTAAAATACTACGAACAAGGAAGATTGAAAAGAATGGAAAGATGTCGTAGAACCGATCGAATAATACTACGTGTAAATGAAGAACGAATGACCAAAAAACAGGAGAAAATATAGAAGCGGCAGGAGAAATCAGATGGATACGAAACTCGAAGGAAGAAGGACACGCTGAGAGGCAAATATTACGCGCAGCTGTAAGAGCTGACACATATTATGCAAGCCAATCGGAATATCTGTTTCGTAGTGACGGTCATGTCTGTTTCAAAAGCGAACAATTCGATAACGACCAGCATAAACATTATCTCTAACATTAACGACAGATTACGAAACCGCAACATAGGAACTGAACGGTGTCCCTCGTATATTTCCTTCTTTTCTGGCCATTCTAAAGGCTGCTACAGCTTCCAGTTTACTAATATGGTATTCTTCTGCTTACGTCTATGCGTTTCTTTAAATATAGAAATCGAGCCTATCATCGTGTAGAGAAGGACATCAGGAAGTAGAACGAATGATCTATCGCGCTGATAATCACCGTCATCGTTACATTTTTGCTTGCTGTCTTTCTTTCTGATTTTTATTTTATTAGCAATCATGCGTAATACCACGATTTGCGTCACAAGAGAAGGGCGAATGACGCGATACAGAAATTTCTCAACCGATAAGCAAAGTAATTGCATTGTGCTTGATTTCCTGCAGATAATCCGAGATCTTGTTTGAAATTGGAACTCCAGACAATTTTAATACCGTTCTTTTATTCGTGCTTCGGGATAATATTAACGCTGTATCGTTTGATCTTCTCCGATGCATTCTACTTCTCATTGATCTTTTAATTCTTCTGATTTTACACGTCGTTCGTTTTTAATTTCTCCAACATTGTTCTCTCGTTAATCTTCAAGCATGAAATTACCCTTTTTTTAATAGATGTCTGTATAGTCTCATCCTCTTCGTTGATGCTGCATCTATTAATTCTTCGTTAGTTGGTCATATTATTCGTATAACTATATAGTTAGTTATTCGCGTTTAACTTTCTCAACATTGTTCTTTCAGCCATGTTCATAGCCACTAATTTTTCTATTTTTAGGCGTTAACCGGTTGAAATTTTGTTTTTTTCAAATTACAGTCAATTCTATTTACGCGCTGTTTCAAATTACTCCAGAAATAACATTTCAGTTCTTATAGCTGACTTATCTAAAATTCCTTAATTGCCGAGAAATGTAACGGAAAAGGTCTTACGTATTTTCGTTGGGTTATTCCAAGGCGTAACAAAAAATTGGAATTTTAAGTAGAAAACATTATCCATACCATTTATCCGTTTATAGAAGAGTGTAAATGGCAGGTAATAACATTATTTTCCTCTAAAGTCAACTGGGAAAGAATGGTCGCTATTTAGGCTATAATTTATTAATAACATACTTTACGCTTACATACGTAAAGCAAATATCTTATTTTTCCTAGAAAGTTCAATTTTCCTTGTCATTAG